>NC_083223.1:75374851-75677716 GCF_032191835.1 Heteronotia binoei
ACGTGGTCCAGAATTGATCAAGTAAAGTCAGAGCCTATGTGCCAAGAGTTGTGTGTGTTCTGGGACCCAGCTTGTCTTGTGGTCTTGGAAGGCTGGCAATGTCCTACTGGTATTCAGCTTTAAATCCTGCAAGGCTTTGAATGAGGGGGAAAGAAGTAGTCTTGCCAGCCCTTTAGTGTTGGGACAATTACAAAAACCAACAGCAACCTGCAGCATTGTGTGTGCAATTACGTCACTTCTGTGGAAAACCTGGAAGTGACAAAGTGCCGCCCTTCCCAGAAACTCTATGCAGGCTTGGCGCATGGGGTTCTGGTGCCCAAGGCAGAACCCCAATGATTGCCCCCCCCCCCCGGGATAAAAGTTTTTGCGCGCTGCTTGATGACGTCACCCAGAGGTGACATCATTATGTTGGGCATTTGATGCTTCCCTTCCCCAACACCCTCGGAGGACACTGGGGAAGGGAAGTGCTGCTGTTTCTCAGCTCTGAGGGATCGGGGGAGCTCCTCTGATCCCTCAGAACCGAAAGAACTCAGTGCTTTGCTTCCCAAGCACCTTTGGAGGATGCTGGGGAAGGGAAACGTTGCTCTTTCTCAGCTCTGAGGGATTGGGGGAGCTCCTCCGATCCCTCAGAGCCAAGAAAAAATTAGCTGGAGGTTCAGGGATGGCATGAGTGAAGAGGGGGCACCTGCCCCCGCCCCTGCTGGGAGATGGCATCCAAGGTAATTGCCTTGTTTATCAACTCCCATGCGCCAGCCCTGATTCTATGGTTTCATTTCCAGAAACTCCTGGATATAGGGTTGCCAGGTCCAACTCAGGAAATATCTGAGGACTTTGGGGGTAGATCCGGGAGACTTTCCCATTCCAAATAAATAAATAAATAAATAAATAAATAAATAATACAGCAGTGCAGTTCTTCATTTCCTTGTTCTCTTTTTTGCCTTTTTTGTTCTCCAGTAGCTGCTAAATGAAAGTGAACACACACACTAAAGAAAGGGAACACACATTCACAAAGCATCCAAAATAAACACATTGCATGTCCACACTTTTGTGATCTCCCTGGGACAATGATATAGATAGCTTTACTCACCAGAGTTGCTGAATGTAGCAATCTGGTGTAGCAAACCAAAACTAGGGAGGAAAAGAGTTTTCCTCTATCCCATAATCAGGTTTTAGTTAACTCTTTACTATACCCCGCCCTTTTTTTACTATCCCAAACAGCTTCTGAAAGAAATGCAAAAGGACTGGGCTCTCTCACTTCCTCTCTCACAAATGTGGCTCTGCCTCTTTGAGAACAGAAGCAGTTTGCAAGCTTCTAACCGTGCCCGAAATCTAAAGACACATCATGGCTGTTGGGGCAGGGCTTTCCCCCCACAGGTCAGCTGGCAAAACCAGGGGATTTCCCACCCAGACCTGGGGACTGGCAAGCCTATTCCTAGACTTATTTTCTGTCACTTTCAGGTTTTCCCTGGAAATGAAGTAATTATGTATGTGATGTTGTCCTCCCCATGTCCCTATCCCCAGTCCTCCATGCAGTTGCCAGGTATGACTAGGCAACCCTACAGAAAAGGGGAAAGTCACACTCTTTGTATAACCAATCACACAAAACTCTTGTGAAGACCAAAAGGGGGGAAGTTGAAGCATGTATGCTGCCTAGAACTTCTTGGAGAAAGAGTGGAATAAAAGAGTGTGAGGAGCTGAATGGGCAAAGTGTCTAGTGAATACAGAAGTGAGGCAGAGGAAATCACTTGTCACTGAGAGGGCACACAGTGGCTCTTAACAGACCTAAATGGGGACTGTGCAGCAAGAAAGCTGGCAGCTGCTATACTTAGATCTCAGTGCAGTGAAATGAGAATCTTGTTGCTCAGCTGCTACAGAGATAGGCTTGCAAAGTTCCTCCTAGTGGGCATTTCCTACCACTGCCCAGCTGGATTGTAGAAGAAAAATTTGGAGGTAATAGGAGGGGTGATCCTCAGCATGCCAGAAATTACATCAGGGTATTATTGGCACTGTTGTAGAATTTGCCTACAACTCAACCACAGAGTTTTGGCCAAATCCTAGAGCATCACTGGCAATGTGATGTCACTTTGAGCCATACTGGAAGTGATGTCAGAGCATTGCTGCTGACAGTATTCCATTGCTAGCGACTTCCTTTTGTAGCTAATGAGTCCCCCCTCCAGTGAATCTTGTGTGGTTGCCATCCTCATGCTGGCAATCCTATATGGCAATCCTATATGAGGGTGGGTGGGGGAGAAATTCATTGAAATTCAGCTGCAAAGCACTCAGTTAGGGGGCCTGAAGCAATCCAAGAAATCAATGGGATTATGATCTGTCATTACTATTTTCAAATGTTATATTCCATCTTTCTGCCCTTACAAGGGCATTAAGGCATAGAACAATTTAAAACATACATGATAAAACACACTGTAACACTATTAAAATAAACCCCAATCTGAAACATACGGTACCTCATTAAAAAAACTTTTAAAAGAGTTTTTTTTTTAAAAAAATTAAAATGCATATAAAGTAGTTAAAATACATACAAAACATAATATTGGTTAGGAAGTAGGGGCTTTTGAAGGAATGCCAAACAAAACAGAAAAGTCTTCACCCACTGGCTGTGGAACGAAAAGCAAGGGTCTTTGTAAGTGCTGAAGCCTGCCAATGGTGATGGACTAAAAAGCTACCTGAACAGTCCCTAGGATTGAGGAAAGTGCTAGGAAAGGAATCTGCAGGATTTGAAGCTGGAGAAAATAGCAGCTTGTCTGCTTTAGATGGTGGCTGACTGAAACCCACAGCCAATTAAAATAAACCTCTTACAGAAATAAGTGCTTGGGCAAAAAGTTTTAATTGCTAAGATTTCTGCTTTGTTCTGCTTCATGTTTTTGTATTGGACTGTAAACAGAATCTGCAAGTGATTATCATTATAATTTCGCCTTCCAGGTTCTTTTCAAAGTCAGCAAACAACTTTACATTCATATAAATTAAAACATGCAGTGATAGATGAGTTCTTCTTTTTCTGAGATTTTTTTTTTTAAAAAACACCCTGTCTACAAATTTAAAACATCGGGCAGACTAATGGGATACTCCACAGTCTGCTTGTCCAAGGAAGCACTTTCCTGAATGTAAAATTTGGTCCATTTGGTAACGTAAATGTTGGTGCTTTATGAAATGCTGTATATAAACAAAGACGGTGATTCCTTACTGCAGGAAGAAAAATTTCCTCAAAGAGGAACGCAATTACTGAGACTGAGCAGTGTCTTGCTGTACAGAGACTGGCAGTACCCCCACTCACCATGGTGGTTGAGGCTGGCTCATTCCTTGCAGATGTACAACTTCTGATATACCAGTTTGGTGTAGTGGTTAAGTATCTGGGAGAACCGGGTTTGATTCCCCACTCCTCCACTTGCACCTGCTGGAATGGCCTTGGGTCAGCAGAGGTTGTCCTTGAAAGGGCAGCTGCTGTGAGAGCCCTCTCCAGCCCCACCCACCTCACAGGGTGTCTGTTGTGGGGGAGGAAGGTAAATGAGATTGTGAGCCGCTCTGAAACTCTTCGGAGTGGAGGGCGGGATATAAATCCAATATCATCATCATCATCATGTACATAAAACTGAATTAATAGCTATTGAGAATCTGTCAATTGAAACATATATTTGTTTGAGAATGTGCAAAAGGTATTTTGCAGATGGTGAAATTTGGATCAGTTTGGTACTTCTATAATGTAAATGTTGATACTCTATGAAAGGCTATATTCCCTATGCAGCGGGATACACTTCCTTAGATATTGTAAACCAAATATTGAAGAGTTACGTGATTTTTATTGGCACTTTAGAACAGAACTTCAAGCAACCTTCCTCCTGCTTTCTTACTCTCCCACTCAATTTAACCTCAAAGTTATTTCCATAAACCCACTGCATCTGTTTTCATAATCTTGCTGACATGGTAATTCTCCACATAACAATTCTCCAAAGGACTTGTTTCTTGTGATCTTTACTCAGAAACCTTTATCTTCAATTTGCATTCTGCTGTACAGCTTTCCCCCTACTCTGTAGTGGTTTAAAAATACTAATTCAAACTTTCATTTTGTGTTTCATTAAGAACATTGTGTACGTTTAAATATTTATCTGTGGATTTTTCCCCCTCAAGATAGTTGACCCCCCAAGAAACTACCTAACAAGTTCTATAAATATATATATTTTTAATCTGGAGCCCCAGCAGTCTCCTTTAACACTGAATATTTTCAAGTGCTGCTATTAACACTTGACTTTCCTCCTACTGGGTATTAGTAATGCATTGGTGCCTTTCATGATAAGCTTGAGACAAGTTCCTTCTGAGCAAACCATATCAAACCTTTAACATACAAATGACACAGGATTTATTAATTTTCCCCTAAATGAAGTTGAAAAAAAAAAAGTTTTAACATTTTGAACTGGTGTAATTCTGCAAGCTCTATAAAAACCCCACATGAAAAGTTATCCAAACATTTAGGTATGTGGGGGTTTTATAGAGCTTGCAGAATTACACCAGTTCAGAATGTTAATTTTTTTTTTAAAAAAAACTTCACTAGGGGAAAATTAATAAATTCTGTGCTATTGTATGTTAAAGGCAGTGAGTGACATTAAGAAGACTTCATGCACATAGCACGGGGATTATAGACCTGTGCCTAGGTATATCAATCTTCCCAATAGTGAGCCTCACTTTGGAGGACAAACAGTCTAGAGGCCTTGGGTACAACAAACTATAGTAAATCCCAGAACAGGTGACCTTAGTTTAAAATATTAATACATTGTATAAACGGGGATGATCAACCTTGCTCATTAGTTAAGTTCAGGGAGGTCCATATTAGGCAGCTTCTTAAAAAATATACAACTTTCCAAGAAATACATTTCCATTGTCTAGGGTTGTCATGTGTTTTTTGCATTTACAAAAGATTTTTTTCCATTTCAGTGAAGAACCACAAGAGAATCTTCCCAGGTAAAAATGCCATCATTTCAGTTTGTAAAGATGTTTCACTGAACTTACTGATGGAAAGGTGGCACAGCCTTCTCAGAAGTTCAGGGAGGCCCAGGCCTAGGCCACCACCAGCTTTTGAGCTCTTTATCCATAATAAAAAAAAATTATTGTCCAAAAGGGATAAGCATAATTTTTTGTGAAACTTATCAAATGTCAAAGAATGAGCAAGAGTCTGATTTTGAGGTAAGGCAAATGGCCATCCTGGTCCTCTGCCTCCCTGGACCTTTTGAAGCTCTGACTGCTCCACACCTGTTCAATGTTGTGCAATTCCTGAGAGATTTGGGGGTGAAGCCCACGAGGGCAGGGTTTGGAGAGGGACCTCAGTGGGATATAATGTCATAGCCCAGCCTCCAAAGCAGCCATTTTATCTGGGGAAGTGATCTCTGTACTCTGGGTTTCAGTTGTAATTCCAGAAGATCTCCAGGTCCCATCTGAAGGCTGGAAATCCTATCGTTCCTTTCACTATCTCCGCAGGCCCCCCCCCACTTCAGAGTCGTCAGAAACGGAGGGGGGGGGCTTCATTATTCCCTATGGAGATTGATAATGGAAAATTGATCTGGGGGTATCTGGGGCTCTGGAGGGGCTGTTTTTTGAGGTAGAGGCACCAAACTTTTTGCATAGCATCTGATGACACTCCTCAAAATGCTCTCCATGTTTCAGAATGAATGGACCAGGGGGTCCAATTCTATGAGCCCCAAAAGAAGGTGCCCCATCCTTCATTATTTCTAAGGTACAGAAGGCATTTAAAAGGTGTGCGGTTCCTTTAAATGTGATGGCCAGAACTCCCTTTGGAGTTCAATTGTGCTTGTCAAAACTTTGCTTATGGCTCCATCCCCAAAGTCTCCTGGCTCCACCCCAAAGTCCCCAGATATTTTTTTAATTGGACTTGGCAACCCTTTGTCTGCGTGATGGCCATCCTCTGCCTTCTGTAAGACTCCAGAGCCTTGGTGGATGGGGTTATGGATTGATCTGGCTTCTTGCCACGTGCCTTCTTAGCCCCAGTCCTATCCATCCATTGCCAAATCAGAAGTCTTTACACCTTCCCTTCCTCAACCTCTCTGCAGTATGGCAGCTCAGCTGTCAAATTAAGGCTCTTCGTCACATAAACCCAACCCCACAAAGTAGGGTTACCAGATCCCTCAGCTGAGTGGGCAGGGGATATGAGGTGCATCTAGTGTGAAGGAAGAAAGAAGAAAAAGGAAATAAATGTGACATCACTCCTGGGTGATGTAGGAATGTGGGGGCAACCTTCTGGTTTGTGGGCAAAACTCTACGGTAGAATTAGCTTCAAACAAAAGGGGTTTGCTCAAAAACTAGAGCGCCACACCCCACATCAACAATATGCCTGTCACTTCTGGGTGATATAGGCTCATTATGTTTACTTTCATTTTCTTGCCTGTTGTGGTGGAGGTAATTTCCCCTGGTTTCTGATAGCCCTGAACCAGGAGAGAGATTCCAAACTGGGGGATCCCCTGCCTCCATCTGGGAACTGGCAACCCTACCACAAAGCCACCACCTGACTTTGTGGTATCTGGTCAGCTTTATGTTGGCTGGACCAGGTCCATGGGTCTAATTAGATAGTTAATAATGACAGGAGGGCAATGGCATGAAAAAAGATCATGGTTATTGTTTATTAAATCCTCCATAAATGTATAACTCAACTTGTTTCCCCAACTACTGTCCTTCTTCAATTCATGTAAGGAATAGGATTGCCAGCTCTGTGTTGGAAAATACTTGGGAATTTTGGGGGTGGAGCCTTGGGAAGGGTGGGTTTGTGGAGTTGGGGGCTCCAGTAAGGTCTAATGCCACAGAGTTCCCCTTCCAAAGCAGCCATTTTCTCCAGGTAAACTGATGTCAGATCAAAAGAGTTTCCGGCTCAACATTAGGAAGAACTTCCTGACAGAGTGGTTCCTCAGTGGAACAGGTTTCTTTGGGAGGTGGTGGGCTTTCCTTCTTTGGAGGTTTTTAAACAGAGACTGGATGGCCATCTGATTGCAATGCAGATCCTGTGAATTATTTTTTTTTGGGGGGAGGTCGGTATTTGTGAATTTCCTGCATTGTGCAGGGGGTTGGACTAGATGATCCTGGAGGTCCCTTCCAACTCTATGATTCTATGTCTGTAAGACATAGAAACAGTTGTTATCTATGAGATCAGTTGTTAACCAAGGGATCTCCTGCCACCTCCTGGAGCCTGGCAACCCTAGTAAGGGATAATCTAATTCTGAAAGGAATATACCAGTTAAGAACAAAAAGCATAGGTCACACACTGTAACCATGTTAAGCATGTTGACAGCCACTGATTTCAATGGGTTTAAGGTTGCTTAAATTTGTGGTGGATAGTGATAATTTTCTCAGGGCTATAGTCACGACATGAATACTGTATCCTTGAGTTAAAATATCGAGAGAATTCTCTAGCAATATATAAATATTGCTAGAGAATATTCTTTAGCAATATATAAATGCCATTTTTATATTGAAATTCAGTATTAGGGAGAACATTACAATTATATATCTAAAGGTAAAGGTAATCCCCTGTCCAAGCACCAGTCGTTTCTGACTTTGGGATGACATTGCTTTCACGTTTTCATGGCAGACTTTTTATGGAGTGGTTTGCCATTGCCTTTCCCAGTCATCTACACTTTACCCCCAGCAACCTGGGTACTCATTTCACCAACCTCGGAAGGATGGAAGGCCGAGTCAACCATAAACTGGCTACCTGAACCCAGCTTCTACTGGGATCGAACTCAGGTCGTGAGCAGAACTTGGACTGCAATACTGCAGATTTACCACTCTGTGCCACGGGGCTCCTCAATTATATATCTACTGGATATATCTGCTCGTTTTTATTTTTCAATTATGTATCTAGTGGATGAAAAATAAAAACAAGCAAATACATGGTTAGGTATACTGATCACCTGACAACAGATTCCACCCTACACTTATCAAATCTTTACACTGTTTTTAAAGGATGATTTCCAGCCTCCACATACATCAAGCACTGATGCGCACATTGGTATGAAGCGTCATGCACTGCTGTTGATTTTATTGCATTTAGACAATTCAGTTGATATTCTGGGGGGGGGGGAGGAGTCAAAGTGGAGTACAATAAATTACAAAATCCATCTAATTAGGAACAAACTAATAATGCCATTTTAATCCCTGTCTTGGAATAGTTTAGGAGGACAGCTAAGTCCTTTGCTGGCCCATCCTGAAGAAAAGCAGCTGTAAGGGGAGATACATGAGTGGCAAGTCCCACTCATTCCAGGCTGGTGCCATGTTAGTTAAAATGCCCAGGGAGCTTCATGGCAGAATGAAGAACTGACCCGTTATAACTTTTCCCCCAAGTAAGCCCTTATGTGGACATACTCATCAAAGCATTGTATAAGAATATGTTTCAATTAAACACACTATATGTTTCACAGAATATGTTTCAATTAAACCTCTTGTCTGTGATTTCCACACAGGAAAAGGCTTGTGTGGATTTCACATTGCTAGTGTAGCTGCTGGTATAGCTCAGCAGCAACAGGACTTCCAAATTTCAGGTTACTCTGTAGTTTCCCTAGCCCAGTCTGTTATCACGGTATTAAGAACATAAGAGAAGCCATGTTGGATCAGGTCAATGGCCCATCCAGTCCAACACTCTGTGTCACACAGTGGCCAAAAACCCCCCAAGTGCCATCAGGAGGTTCACAAGTGGAGGTTCACTTTCTTTTGCCCCCCTCCCCCACAAGAACCAAGAATACAAAGCATCACTGCCCCAGACAGAGAGTTCCAACACTATGCTGTGGCTAATAACCACTGATGAACCTCTGCTCCATATTTTTATCCAATCCCCTCTTGAAGTTGGCTATGCTTGTAGCCCCCACCACCTCCTGTGACAGTGAATTCCTCATGTTAATCACCCTTTGGGTGAAGAAGTACTTCCTTTTATCTGTTTTAACCTGACTGCTCAGCAATTTCATTGAATGCCCACGAGTTCTTGTATTGTGAGAAAGGGAGAAAGTACTTCTTTCTCTACTTTCTCCATCCCATGCATAACCTTATAAACCTCTGTCATGTCACCCCGCAGTCGACATTTCTCCAAGCTAAAGAGCCCCAAGCGTTTTAACCTTTCTTCATAGGGAAAGTGTTCCAAACCTTTAATCATTCTAGTTGCCCTTTTCTGGACTTTTACCAATGCTATAATATCTTTTTTGAGGTGCGGTGACCAGAATTGTACACAGTGACCAGAATTGTACACAGTATTAAAACTGAAATTAAGCATATTGTAAGATATAAAAATCCGGTCAGGAGATTCTAAAATCTGCTGCACAAGTGGATATTGTGCATCAATAGATCTGCTAGAGCACTGCATAGAAGCAAGAGTTCATATGCAACACAGAGATGTCTAGGGGTCACTTTCTTTTGTCTATCAAGCACATAAACCACTTTAACTCATCAATTATTCATGCCCATGGATCAATTAGTTTAGGATTACAGGTTATTACCAATATCCAAGCTACTAAAATTTTCCTTTATAATTGCTAATAATTACAACTCTCCCCCTCACCGACTATTGATTTTTTAAATATGTTGTAGCGTTCTTTTCAAGAAAAGGAACGAAAGGAACAAGACTGAAGGGGAGCTTTATGCACTGAGATGGCATAGTTTACCTTTAGCCAAATGCTATGAAGGAGCAACTTCCAATCCAAATCCACTGAGCTCTGAGTAGTTTGGTCTGCTACTTCATCTAGCATAAATGCCTAATGCGCTCTGAAGTTGCAGTCATATTAGTAGGTACAGGACACGTGTAAAGAAAATGAGCACCCAGAAAAATTGTGCAAGTTGGAAATTTGGGGAAAACTGGGGGGGGACCCTATTTTCTGTGAAATACATTTTAGAAGTAGGATTTTAAAATAATAGTGTTACAAAGATAGTTCATACTGCTGCAAATCTCTCGGAACCACGGTTTATGGTAGCATTGCTACTGTATTTAACTGGATTACTGAGTAAGCACACTCCTAGGTTTCAGTGTTTGAAAAGGTCCTTTTAGAATGCTGCAGAATGTCTTTAGGTAACATATTAGCAGTTTGCCAAACATATTACTTCTGAGACATGGAGGCAAGTCTGTTATACAGTGCAGCTTCTGCTATGTCCATTTTATTTAAAGTTGTATACAAATATGGCATGCAGATTTGTAAAGGAAATGGCATTGGGTCCCAGCTACTTAAATTCACCTAGATAGATTGCCAACTCCTATATGACACACACATACACACACAAATAATCTGGTACTTTGCGGTAGCCATGGTAGGAATCCAGAAAGGTAAGGAATGGGGCCAGGCAGAGTCAGGGCAAAAGCCAAGCAATAAAATAATAGAATGAATAGGAAATACTAGAATGAATAATAGAATGAATAGGAAATAAAGTATACTGTTGATATGCCACAAGTCAATGCAATCATGCATTCTATGAAGCCAAGAATGCCACTCACTTGCCAGCAAGGGCAGGATTGAGGGCCACTTGCCACCTGTCCTCCAGCAGTTGGACAACACCTGGTAGCCAACAAAATACCCATTAGCTGTAAATACTCCCTGCAGTCTGATGTTTGACAAATCTCTCTCCACCACCTTATCCCTCCCACTCTCCTCCTTGTGTGCCTTGCCTTTTTAGTCTAATTGTAAACCTCAGGGCAGAGGCCTGTGTCTCTTGATTGATGTGAGCTATTTTGAGAAACAATTGTTGTTTGAAAAATTGGCCATAAATGTAATAAATCAATATTGCACAGGTTCAATTTTCTCTTCATTCCTTCCCCGTCTCAAGTGCTTCATGGCTTACATCTGGCTATTCCAGTTTAAGAACTGGACAGCTAAAGTACTACAAAATAGCTGAATTCTAAAGTTAGAGAGTATCTTTTCTTAAACTAACCACATACGGTAAATGTTGCAGAGAGAGGTTGCTGTGACTGGGCTCCAAGCATAAAGTAAAGAAATGCACAGGTAGGTATTAAAACTCTAGCTTGTCTTTCACATTTTCGAGTCCTTTACAGCATGGGATACAGGACTAAAATAACTGTGTGTGCACGTACAACTTGGCAGCTATTTAAAACTGAATCCTAAGCCTAATAGAAAATGCATGTTCTTTGTAAGTGGAGAAGTAATTCTAAATTAAATCCTAAACAGGAAGCTTAAACTCTAGGGTTCTCTTCAGCTATTGTCTGCTGTATGATACATTAGACATTATGACAAATCTTTTCATAAGCTAATATAATACTTGGAAACACCACTCTGTGGTATCAGTGTTTATTAGACTGGGCAATGAAAAGAACCAACAAAGCAAAATCCCTTGAGACCGTCATGTAGGAAATAGGCCAAGATTCCTGCAAAAAGAAAACAAAACAAGCAGAGAATTAGACAGTGAAAAATAACCTTTATCAATGCAGTGCCTGTTTCTCATCATTACGGGGACTAAGGTATTTCAGCACTACCTGAAAGCTTACCTACCCACTCCCAACCATAGTCCTACTACTTTCGTAGTTTGCTTGGCATATATTATAATGTGGATCTATGGGATAATCTATAAGGGATGTCTGTTAGAAAATAAACACTATATTTACTGAGGGAAGACATTTTAAATGAGCCACACAACGCAAAGAGAAATGCCAACCATTGCATGACCTTAGAATAAGTCTCTCTAAAACTGACACATTCTGATCCACAATATATCTTTTTGAAGGCAGAACCATGGAAATTAAAGAAAAATGTTGATTCAAATCAGAATGTGCAGCCCAATTCTACTAATCCCCCACCTACAAGCAAATTCCATTGAAATAAAACAGACAACTTTTAAATAAGTATTATTGGAATTCTAATATTCATAGTCTATTATAAGATATTAGCTTATATACATGATTTCTAACTAGTCTAAATGTGTATATGAATGGGAATACATAAAAATATACAAGAAAAGGAAATCTCACTCCCCACCTGGTCCCCCTCCTCTTCACAGCCTATACAGCTTTTCTGTTTTCCCTGAAGATAGTTTCAGAGGATAGCTATATTGTTCTACAGTAGAACAGCTAGAATCATCCAGTAGTGCTTTAGAAACCAGCAAGATTTTCAGAGTATAAGTTTCTGAGAGTCAATTCTTCCTTTGTCAGATATCCAGATCTGATGAAGGGAGGTTTGATTCTCGAAAGCATATATCTTGAAAATATTGTTTGTCTCTAAGGTGCTACTAGACTCAGTTCTAGCCATTCTATTTTCCTTGTTTCATCCCTTCCTTCCAGCCCGCATTTCATCCTCTTTTTCTTCAGACCCCACCCCCTCAACTCTGGCTTTGCTTACTTTCCCCACCTTGGCTTTCCTGCTCACTCATTTTTTCTTTCCCTCCAACTTGCCTCTGCAGCAGCCATTTTGGGTTACATAGTCAACTGCAGTTGTCTGAAGTTTGCATTTCCAAATGGCTGCCAATATCTCATGAGGTAATCTCACAGGAACTCAGCATTTTAAAACTACTTAAAAAAAAATCCTTTAAAAATATTTTTCTAATTTTCACCAGTTTTGTAAAAACATCTTCCCCTTCTATATCTGGCAGCACTGTGCTGACTTTCTGATCCATGCTCTGATACCAAATTCAGTATTAGATACATAATTATACATATGTAAGTCATGAACTGGATGGCCCAGGCTAGCACAATCTCGTCAGATCTCTGAAGTTAAGTGGGATCAGCCCTGGTTAGTATTTGGATGTGAGACTACCAAAGGATTCTGGGATTGCTGTACAGAGGCAGGCAATGGCAAATCACCTCTGAACACCTCTTGCCTTGAAAAACCTGCAACTTGATAGCACTTTACACATGCACACACACACACACACGTATACATAGATGCATAGGACTGTGTGTATGTGTTTTTGTGTGTGTAAATGTATATGTATGAAAGCGCTCAAAACTTCCAGTCGGGCAGCAAAAGGCTGTTCCCTCATCTCCCTTGTCTTCAGAAATGCTGTTTTAAAGATATATATGAAAGAGAGGAAAAAAGTTGCATGAGATTCTATGCTATTTTGTCCATAGGGATAAGATAGCACCTGAATTTTAAAAGCGTTTTTGTTGGGACAAGAACAGGACGGAATTTTGTATTACATGAATACAAGGATATGCTATTAAAATCAAGTGTTGCTTTTTTCTTTCTTGCTCAAGTCTGGTATTTTATCATTGTGTACTTATTTTACATTTCAAGAAAACATTAATAAAAGACTTCTTGGTATAATAAACTCAGCTTATATTTTTGAAAGTATGGCCAAAATATAGATGTCACATCATGAAAAATATGGGCTATGTGAATATTATTTTCAGTGGTCTTATTCTCCTAAATAGAATCCCCATATAATTTTCCCCCTGATAAATTGTTTATATTCAGTACATAAAAGCTTGATCTCTTTGGAAAATATACATAGCTATACTTACTGCAGTTCTGAAAGCCTTGAATTAATGCAGAGTGGTCTGGACACATCAGTAGCAGGAAATGATACTGACAAACAGTGAACTGGTACACAAGACTTCTGAGGAAAATGTTAAGAATAACATTGTCAGGTTTTGATCAAAGAATTTATGGAAGTCAAAAGAAAGACCAATGGGAAATGACAATGTTCTTACCTGGTAAGAATCCAAAAGAGTTCTTTCAATGTTTAGTTTTCATCCAATTTAGGATGCAGTCATCCAAAGTATTCCAAAAAGCAATAATTTACTCTTGTAGAAACTTCACCAAATTTTTTTTTTGGGGGGGAGGGGTGTAGCACTGAAAGGACCAAAGTGTTGATGCATTGGAGGCAATGGCAATGCTTCTTGAAACCCCACTTAATTCCCACAACTGATGTCAGCACCTAGAAAATTCTGGCCACATCACATCATAACATTATCCCATTTAATGCAAAAGTCCCTGGACTGGCTAGTGCCACCAAAGCAATTTTTCCCAGGAAGAACAACCACCTGAAAAAGGAAACATCCTTACCAGCATGCATTGCCTTGTGGGAAATGAAACAGGTGGTTGCACTTTGCAAAAGACATTTCATTTGGTTATGGCATACATTGGTTCTTATTTACATTTCCAGATTTTTTTAAAAAAATCCTCATTCCAGCATTGTACCCTTCAACCAAGGGATCCTTCCTGCCTTATTTCAGGGAGATATAAGGCAGGGGCCCAGTTTTATAGAAAGTTAAAATTCTGTAGGCAGAAGCAGACTTGAGTATCCCAAGAAGACAAACAGCATTACAGGTGGACATGGGGAGTCAATGACATCCAAAAAAAGGCAGGAGGAGTTATGCAGAGCCGGTATAGCATACTGGCTAAGATAACTGAGCTACAAATAAGAAACTCCCTGACTCAAATCAAGTTCTACCAAAAACTTGTAAGGGCCTTTACAGAAGCTAGTCAGACTACGGTTCTCAAATCTGCCATATGGATTAATAGTGACTTACCTTTTGAGGTGGTTATAAATCTTGTCACAAGATAATCAAGGCGAACCATTTAGAACACTGAAGAGATCATGTGAATACTAAGCACTGTTATTACAGAGGGTGCTAATGCTAGCCAAGGCAGCACAACTATAGAGGTAGTAGAGGAAGCCATTTGCTATCACAAGAAAGGCAGGCAACAGAGCAGTGCAGGCACAGAGGCTTGCATTTGGCATTATAAGTAAGACAGGCAGCACTGCCTGGCAGACAAAGCCTTGCCTTTGGCACACCAATAAAGACAGACAGTACGGCAGATAGACATATATTTGCCAGTGCACAAGTGTTTGCTAGAAAAGAATCACTGGAATAGGAGTCGTTTGTGGTAATCGTTTTAAATTTTAGGCAATGAAAAACATGCACAGACAGATCCAAATGGGCAGCCATGTTGGTCTCAAGAAGTAGAACAAAGTTTGAGTCCAGTGGCACCTTTAAGACCAATGAAGTTTTATTCAAGCGATGAGCTTTCATGTGCATGCACAGTTCCTCAGAGACACTAAAATGGAAGTTACCAGTCCATATATCTATATTCTAACCAAGAAGGGCTATAAGAAAAGGTAAAGGTAGTCCCCTGTGCAAGCACCAGTCATTTCTGACTCTGGGGTGATGTCGGATCATAACGTTTTCATGGCAGACTTCTTACTGGGTAGTTTGCTATTGCCTTCCCCAGTCACCTACACTTTCCCCCCAAGGCTGAGTCAACCTTGAGCCGGCTACCTGAACCCTGCTTCTGCTGGGACCAAACTCAGGTTGTGAGCAGAGAGCTCAGACTGCAGTACTGCAGCTTTACCACTCTGTGCCATGGGGCATATACATCCTCTTTATTTTAGAGCATTCCTTATTTGGAATAGTAGATTAGAATAGTGATTGTAATGTAATGTTATGTATTGAATATTAGAATGTAATGTCATTTAGAATGATAGATTGGAATGCATGTCTCTGGTCTGGTAACATTGCACTACAAATTACTCTACCTCAAAGAATGCTGTTAGTGACCTCCATGCTTGAGAGGAGACGGATGCAGTATAACAACAGGGTCTCAGTTAATTACTCTTAACACTCCACAATCAAGAAGGACACATTTTCCAAATGGCCTTCAATTAATGTGGATTTAGTCTACTATATCCGGCCATCATAAGGTACTGAGGAGAACATCTAGAATATAGCATTGTAAATGTTAGTTTTAATTGTAATTTTGATGGTTTTAATTATACTGGTTTTAATTAGCAAATTATATATATTGTGCTGAGATAATGGGGTGGGGGTGGGGGGGTGAGATAATGTTTTTATATTGTATATTGTAAATTGTAATTCTCATATGTTGTGAGCCGCCCTGAGCCTGCAACGGCGGGGAGGGCAGGATATAAATAAAATATATTAATATTATTATTACTATATCTCCAATTTTGACATTTTTATATGGTTAACTAATTTCCCCTCAGAATTAAATCCAAACAAATGGTGACCATATAAACTTAGCTTGTTATTCCTGTTTGCATCTGTTAAAACATCTTCTATGGCTGGATTTCCCACCAACTGCTCCGCAGAACCAGAAAGTGCCGGACCTTTTGCATCGCGGATGTAAACCGCTAAAAACCAGTTTAGGTTAGCGACGCAAAAGCTGCGGCTCTTCCTGGTTATGTGGAGCAGTTGGTGGGAAATCCGCGCAGATGCTGTGCAGTGAAGAGGGACGTCGCTCCGCGGTAAGGTCTGTGGGAAAACGGCCATTATGTTATATACTAACTTGCTGTTCAACCTCAACCTATATGTATGGACTGGTAACATCCATTACAATCTATCTGAAGAAGTGTGCATGCACATGGAAGCTCATACCTTGAATAAAACTTTGTTGGTCTTAAAGGTGCGCTGAACCCAAACTATATTCACAGATAGACCAACTGGACTTATCAGGGATGTGCATTTGTAAATATCTACAAATCTAATCCAAGTCATCTCTCTTCTTGAAAATTTTACGTACTGAGTTCAATTGTTAAAATAACAGCAAGTGCCTTTCTGTCTGCTTTCACAGTTGCTCAAGGCAAGGATAGAGGGAGGGGCAGCAAGTGACTCAGCAGATAATCTGACAGGAGCCTCTTCTAGGCAGATGAGTTAAGAAATGTTCCTGCCATAGAGAATCATCCACATAGGCTTTGCGTGCACTGTTTTCATTTCCCTTTAATGATTACTCTGTTCCAGAAGCTTGAGAGTAGCTTTTTCTATTCTGCATAAGCAGAAGTGGATTCTGGTTTTTTCACTATTACATTCATTGATCAAGTGGTAGGCATGCCTGTTTTTCTTGTTGTCATTGAATGCAGGTACTGTAGACTGGGGAGAGGGAGTTAGAGGTTGAGGTTACATTTCTCCCCATCAACATAGTAGGCAGCATTTCTGCAGAAGAGGAACTCCAAATGTTTTGCTTCTGCCCTCTGGAACTCACGTAGGTAGACTGCTGCAAACTAGAGAGAAGGCGAATGCTCCCTCACCTGTCAAAGGCATCACCATAACATACACATGCTGAGAACAGGCAATGCAGTCAAAATGTGACAGATCAGTGATGAGGATCCCATTTGTGAGAACTCTGCATCTGAAATTTGATCTAAAGGCAGACATTAAGGAAAGGAACCCACTAAGATGAGGGCAGTGACACTGGGTGGAGGAAGGCAGGCAACATTTTTTAGTTCGGGGCCAAATGGTATGATCCTAGCATACTTAGGCATGAGTCCACCTGTCCCCATGTAAGCAAAATGGGAGTGGGTGGGAGGTCTATTTTGTACAAAAGCTGTGCATAAATGGAGCTGCATCTTCTTTAAAGAAAAACAACCTCCTTATGACTGGACTTCTTTCTGTTGACTGGTTTCAGCATTTCCCCCCAGGCCAGATCTTGTACTAGAAGTTGGCTAGGGGGTATAATTTAAAACCACATCAGCATGGCCATACCTATGTATCCTGGTTGACTGCTACTTTCCTCCCTCCATCTTGGAACAGGGGTCCACTCTGCATGTTAGAAAATCACTTTTAAAATAATGGCAGAAGGAAAAATTGCATTTCTGCTATAATATATTACTGAAGCAACTTCCCATCAGTTTGGAATAAGAGCAACCCTGGAAGACTGTCAGCTCAAGAGAGGTCAGGAGCAACATTCCCTCTAAATTGTGGAGCCTTGTGAGCTAAAATTCTACTTTGTGAGATACTGGCTTTAAAGTTGTGAGCTGCTACATAAATTAGTTTTCTATGGGGCCATTTCCCTGAGCTGAGACAAAGATGTGTGAGCCGGAGGTTAAAAATATAAGAACATAAGAGAAGCCATGTTGGATCAGGCCAATGGCCCATCCAGTCCAACACTCTGTGTCACACAGTGGCCAAAAAACCCAAGTGCCATCAAGAGGTCCACCAGTGGGGCTAGAAGCCCTCCCACTGTGCCCCCTCCCCTCAAGCACAAGAACTGTGAGCTAACTCACATTAACTCAGCTTAGAGGGAACACTGGTCAGGAGACAACAGGATGTATGTTCATCACAAAAAATCCCATTCTGTTCCCTAGGTTAAATAGCCAAACGCACTAATACTTCAGCCTGCTAAAAACAAAAGAAATGTCTAAAATCCAGCAATCAGGGAACATGAGGTGTATTTGTGGCTATGTATACAAACTAATGACTGAGATGAAAACTGCCTCTATCTGCAGTCTATGTCTATATAGTTGAAAAGAAAACCATATTTGTATTGATTTGTTCAGCATTCTGAGAACACTGAATGATGGGCCCTTTGTATGGATAAATGAAGTCACAACATACTCGAAAAATCAAATTTCTTGTTCGTTCATGCAAAAGAATGCTTCTTATCCCTGGAACTTATCCACTGAGTTGGTCAGAATTGCCTTTTGTTTTAAAATACCATGTGCAAGTCAGAAGATGGCAGAACATGATCTGATAAGATGAAAAGGTTGATGTATGAAAGGATATTTCAGCTGCTCACAGCAACTGGCACCCTTGCCACTGAAGTGGAAAAACCTGATACACTCTGGCATTTGGACTGTGCAGTTTCAATTAAATATTCTTTACCATTCTTGCGAAGTAAACATTTTACTTTGAATGTAGGTTAAAGTCCCAGTTTATAATACTAAGAGCAAACATGGTTCACAGTAAAATACTTGGGAAACAAGCTATACTACTATTACCTTCTGTCCCACAACGGAAAGTTTCTGTTTCTGATGGATACATTGGGTCTGTTCTTTTTAAGGTGCTTAGGGCATCAGGACTGGGGATGCTACAAATTTCTTAATTACCGTAACTTGTTCAACAGTCTAACATTCCCTGTTTGACACTTGCTGTTAAATGATAAGCTGATCAAGGATATAGTCAATTTGTATTGAAACACTCAAACAGCTGCTGAAACAGTTGCAGCTGCCTGTTGTGCAGAAGCCAACTTCCAGCTGATCAGGGGATCCCTGTATCCTAGCCTTTGGGTGGCAGGATCAGAAGCAACAAGGAATCAGCTTGGAATGGGCTTCTGATCTACCTCGCCCCAAGCTCCTACAGAGTTCATGATCTTTCTGTTACAAAATGGGGAAGCAAACTGTTTCTTTTCTCTACCCTCCAAACTGGGAGGGGGAATGGAAGTGATGCTTTTCTGCTCCACATTGCAAAAAGGGAGATCCTCCCTCCCCCAAAGCACTTTTATCAATCCAGACCTAAATTTCCCAGTAAGAGATGAAAAGCTGACTCCCAGCTGATTCCATGCAAATGGATATGAATTGGTTGTGAACTTCCCAGTGATTAGGCATCTGCTTGATCACCACTGGAGAATATGATGTGAGCCAAATTGGCAGGTGTTCAAGTGTCTCTAATATTTTGTGTATTTATCTGAAATACTTTGTGCCATCTTTCCCAGGGATCAGAGTCCCCAAGGTGGTGCAAATAAAAACATTAGAACAATTAAAATGATATTTAAAATTATGAAATAATATAATAAAAACACATAAACAACACCAAAACCAGGAAGATGGGGGGAGAGTAACCATTATTGGAGGTATGCCAAATGAAACATAAAAGTATTCACCTGAAGGTGGAAGAAACCAATAGAAGGAGACAGACAAAGCTCCCTGAGGAGGGAGTTCCAAAGTAACAGGAACACATTACACAGCACAGATCTTGCAGAGAGATCCAGGGAGACCAACTAATTGATACACTAGAGCCAACTTTGAGTCCAGTGGCACCTTTAAGACCAACAAAAGTTTATTCAATGTATGAGCTTTCATCTGCAGGCTCATTAAAGCTCATATCTTGAATAGACAAAAAGGGTCTGATTAGTAAGTGCCTACTGCAAATGGGTTGGTGGCCAGAACATGGCTTCTGCCCGGGATTCCTTGTGTGAACTGTTGAAGTGTAAACTGTAGAACTGTTGAGGTGTGAACTGTTGAAGAGTGTACTGAACAACTATCGAACTTGATTTGTGAATGGATGAATCTGTGAATTAATGAACTCATGTGGAATCATCAACTAGTACTGATGTAGAACTGTGTGTTGTTGATGTAATGTAAACTGATGAATTTATGCTGAATTAACATATAACCATAATGTTGTACCTAACTATTCTTATTAACTATGGTAATTTTTACTAGGAATAACATCTTGTACTCTTGTGTACAAGTAGTACTTTTGTTTCTTTGCTCCTTTATAGTATTTTCACTTAATTGTTAAATATGTTTTCATTCTGTTTGGCACTATTGTAGTACTTTCTTCAAATGTTACATGTGTTGTCTTTGCTTACTGCAGTCCTTAATAACTGCTTTCCAAGTAGAAACCTGGCAGTTCTATTTAGCTCCATACTTGCAGAAGTCAGAGACAATATCAAAAGCCTAATTTTTGGACGAAGCAGTGCAAGTGAAAGTCTTAAACATCAGGGTTTGGATCCTAAGCCATGTCTTCATTCATGCTATACACTTTTCTACTGCTGCTGCCACAGCAGCAGCAGAAGAGGAGGAGAAGGAGGAGACTGAATTTATACTCTGCCCCTCACTTGGAGTTTCAGATCAGTTTACAATCTCTTTCTTTCCCCCTCCCCACAACAGACACCCTGTGAGGATGGTGGGGCTGAGAGAACTCTGAGATAACTCTTCTTGAGAGAAACAGCTCTGAGAGAACTGTGACTGACTCAGCAGCTGCATGAGGAAGAGTGGGAATTAAACCCAGATCTCAAGAATAGAGTCCACCATTCTTAACCACTACACCAATCTCTCTCTCTCTGTGTCTCTCTGTGTGTGTGTCTCTCTTTCATGCAAGACCAGTTGCAAAGTACTGGAGTTGGCGCAGTAAGAGACCAGAGTCGGAGAGTGATTTCAGCAAGCTTTACTTCAGGAACACCAACACAGACTGAGCTCTATTCAAACCTCCCGCTCCTTTATACAATTCTTGCCCCCTTCTGATTGGTCCTTAACTATGTACATGGATTGGCTATTTACAGGGGCCTAAGGGCCTATCAGGGTACAGTATGAGCCTAGATGTTGATTGGCTACTTATGTTTCAATCCTTTCCCTGATTGGGCACGCTTAGGCCTTCTCTGGAACCCTGATGTGGAGTACAAGCTTTGGCTTGTTCAGCTTCCCTCCAAAAGTAACAGTTCCCTCCAAACGTAACAGTTCTCCCATTTGAGCCTAGGACACAACACCCCTCCCCCCATAGTTCCAGCTATCCGGTGACATAGTCCTGGAGATATGCTGGAGGGCGGCGTTCTCGTGTCGAGCGTTGGAGCTCCGAGGGGACTGGGCGTTCCGACTCGGTTGGTGGTTCCGCGGCTGCAGAGCTGGAGACATCTGGGACGGCGGCCCCGGGAGACCTGGGTTCAGCTGCGCGGTCAGGGGTCTCCTCCTGCTGGGCCGAAGCGGACTCCACGGAACCCTGTTCTGTGTCAGGCTCACGGGGACTTACGTTGTCCGGATCTGGAGCCTCTGACCTTGGCTCCCCGGCAGGCAGGCGACCACGGAGTTGGTCGATGTGTCGCCTCAAGAGATGTCCGCCCTCCAAGGTCACTGCATAGGAGACCGGTCCGGTGACGTTGTCCACCTTTCCAGGGAGCCAGGCGGGGCCAGTGGTGGCATAGTTCCGTGCCCACACTGTCTCACCTGGGTAGAACCCTCTGGGGGCTTTAAGGTGTTCCGGCACCGGTCGCCTGTCTGGGGCTCGGTCAGGGTGCAGCTTGTCCAGCAGGGTGGTGATGCGGTGGCCCATGAGGAGTTCGGCTGGACTGCGACCTGTGGAGGCGGTGGGTGTGGTCCGGTAGGCCATTAGGAAACACGCCAAGTCTTTTGGCCAGTCTGAGGGGCCCAGACGGTTCAAGGCCTCCTTTGCCGTGCGCACCATCCGCTCTGCCTGGCCGTTGGTGGCTGGATGAAATGGGGCAGAGCGAATGTGCCTGATGAGGTTCCTGGCTAAGAAGTCCTGGAACACTGCGGACGTGAATGCTGTGCCGTTGTCGGTGACGATGGTCTCCGGCAACCCGTGGGTTGCAAAGATGGCCCTCAGAGCCGTGATGGTCGCCTGCGATGATGGCGAGGGCACCTGGACCACCTCCAACCACTTGGAGTATGAATCCACTAGTATGAGTAGAGTCCGCCCATGGAAGGGGCCAGCAAAGTCCATATGCAGTCTTGACCAGGGGGTTTTGGTGGATTCCCATGGTTGCACTGGGCCACGTGGGGGGTCAGGCCTTGACACCTGGCATGTCGGGCACCTTTTAACCCAAGCCTCAATTTCTGCATCGAGGCCGGGCCACCAGACATAGCTCCATGCGAGAGCCTTCATGCGGACTATGCCCAGGTGTGCCTCGTGCAGGGCTCTAAGCACTTGGTCTTGCAAGGGTTTGGGGATGACGACTCTGTTGCCCCATAGTAGGCAGCCTTTGTGGGTGGATAGTTCATCTTTCCGGGCTGCAAACGGAGCAAATTCCAGCCCAGTCGAGCCCTTGGGCCACCCCCTCCCCACCCAGTCCAAGACACGGGAGAGGACTGGATCACGAGCGGAGCGGGCAGCAACGTCGCGGGCGAGCAATGGCCTGTCCGGAAGCATGTCCATCAGTAGGATCTGATGAGCCGGGGCTGGATCGGGATCCACGTCAGGCAAGGGCAAGCGGCTCAGGGCGTCAGCATGGCCCATTGCCTTGCCCAGGCGATGCACTAGGGTGTAGGTGTAGCCGGCTAGAAAAATGGACCAACGGAGGACCCGTGGGGACAACACCTGAGGGGTCTGCCGGTCCGATGCAAGGAGGCCCAAGAGGGGTTTGTGGTCCGTATAGAGGATAAAGGGCCGGCCGTAGATGTAATCATGAATTTTTTTGACGCCGGCCACGACTGCCAACCCTTCTTTGTCGATTTGGGCGTAGTTCCGCTCCACCGACGAGAGAGTCCGCGAGTAGTACGCGATAGGGACTTCGGTCCCATCAGGGAGTTGGTGGCCCAGAACTGCCCCCACGCCATAAAGGGATGCGTCGCATGCAAGGACCAAGGGCAGGGTCTCGTCGAAATGGGCAAGGACGGAGTTGGACATCAGGAGGCCCTTGATATCCTGGAAGGCTTTAGCATGCTGGCGGCCCCACGCCCAGGGTCGGTTCTTGTCTAGAAGCCGGTGCAGGGGTTCGGCCACCGCTGCCTTGTGGGGGAGAAAAGCATGATAAAAGTTTAGGAGGCCGAGGAAGGCCTGGAGTTCTTGCTTGTTGGTGGGCGCTGGAGCATCTCTGATGGCACGCAGCTTGGCGTCGGAGGGGTGGACCCCCTGGGCATCGATGGAGAACCCCAGGAATTCCACCCGATCCACGCCCAGGAGGCACTTCTCCCGTTTGACCTTGAGGCCGGCTGTTTCAAAACGTTGTAGGACTCCTCTAAGGCGGGCGGCGAATTCTTCAGGCGAGACTACCGCGATCAGCACATCATCGAAGAATGGAGTGACTCCGGGAAGTCTTTTTAAAAGAGAGTCCATGAGTTCCTGGAACAACCCCGGAGCCACACTCACGCCAAATTGCAACCGCTTTACTCTAAAGGCCCCCCGGTGGGTCACAATTGTTTGGGCGTTGGCCGTGGCCTCATCCACCGGCAGTTGTTGGTAAGCTTGGGCCAAGTCCAACTTGCCAAAAATTTTTGCGCCGGCTAGGGTGGCTAAAACGTGGCTGACGATGGGCACAGGGTATGCGTGGGCCTGAAGAGCCTTGTTGAGGGTGCACTTATAGTCTGCACAAATCCGCACCTCCCCACTGGGCTTGACTGGAGTCACGATGGGAGTTTCCCAGGTTGCGTGGGTGACAGGCTCTAGTATTCCCTGTGCAATCAGTTTATCCAGTTTTTCCTCAATTTTAGGCTTGAGCGCGAATGGAACTCGCCGCGCTTTAAGCCTAATAGGCCGCACTGTGGGGTCGAGGTGTAGTGTAACCGGGGGACCCGTGTAGCAGCCCAAGGTGCCATCGAAAACGGCCGGGAACTCTTCACAAACCTTGTTAAAGTCCACTCCGACAGTCTTATTGACCCCCCTGATCTCTATTCCCAGGGGCTTGAACCAGTCGAGACCCAAAAGGTTTGTAAGGTGGTTCTTGACTACTAGCACTTGTAGCTGGCCCTTGTACCCCTTGTATTGGACTGGGACCGGGCCCACTCCCAAGATAGGCACCTTATTCTTCTGGAAGTCCACTAAGGTAAACCCCGGGTCCCTGAGACGAGGCCTCAGCCTGGTGGGAATTTTAAAAAATGTCTCTGCCGCTATAATAGATGATGCTGACCCAGAGTCCACCTCCATTTGGCAGGGCACCCCCCCGATCCCTACATTGACCCGGATTTTGGAGGGCCTGACTGGCGAGGGTAGGTACTGTACCGGGTATGGGTGGGCGTGGAGAGCGTCGGTCTCGAAGTCTGGCTGGCCTTCGGAGTGCGCAGATCTTTGCGGGACGCGTGCTCGGGATTTGGATCTGCAGGCGCAGGCGATGTGGCCTTCCTTGTTGCAGAGTCGACAGGTGGCATTCCGGAATCGGCAGGTCTTCCGCTCGTGCTGGCCCCCGCAACTTGCACATACAGGTAGTGTCTTGTGTCTCATGCCCTGTGGGACATGGGTGGTCTTCCTTCCTGCTGAACGACAGCCGGTTTGTAGAGCTTTGTCCTCGTCTGAGTCCTCTGTAGATGGTTCAGGGTTGATCTGGTGTGCCGCAGCCTGTCTTGTCAGCCGTGGCTCTGCTGATCTGCCCTTCTCCCAGCTGGTGGCCACATCGATTGCCTTTGTTAGGTCGCACTCGGAGAGGGACAGGAGTTTCTGTACTAGCTTTTCGTCCCTCAAGCCCCATACAAACTGGTCAAGAAGGGCTTCGTTGAGGTCTGCGAAACTGCATCGGCTTGCCACCCGGCTCAGGCTTGTCAAGAACGCCATCGTGGTTTCGCCTGCCTTCTGTGTCCTTTGTCAGAAGTCCAAGTGCCGGGTGAGCTTGTTTGGCTGGGGCTGGAAATACTTCTCCAGAGCGCTGATGATGTCGTCCACCGGCGTCTCTGAGAGCTTCCTGGGTTGGAGAAGAGCCCTGGCTAAGTCCACGGTCTCCGTGCCACACGTATTGATAAGCAGAGCTCTCTGCATGGTAGTCTCTGTAATCTTCTGGAAGGTCAGGTATGACTGGAAGCCTTCGACCCACGAGTCCCACAGCTCGGGGCGATCGATGCTAAAGGGCTGTAGGAGGTTGGCTGGAGCCTCCATTCTTGGCAGCGTGTCTGGGCGGCTTGCGAGCTGGGGTGTGCGCAGAGCGGAGGTGCGGACCCAGATGGCTTGGATTTAGCCACCTTTCCGTGTTCCTGGTTCTGTTGCTGGTTCTTACTGGCATCCCACCTTCGTCGCCAGTGTAAAGTACTGGGGTTGGCGCAGTAAGAGACCAGAGTCGGAGAGTGATTTCAGCAAGCTTTACTTCAGGAACACCAACACAGACTGAGCTCTATTCAAACCTCCCGCTCCTTTATACAATTCTTGCCCCCTTCTGATTGGTCCTTAACTATGTACATGGATTGGCTATTTACAGGGGCCTAAGGGCCTATCAGGGTACAGTATGAGCCTAGATGTTCATTGGCTACTTATGTTTCAATCCTTTCCCTGATTGGGCACGCTTAGGCCTTCTCTGGAACCCTGGTGTGGAGTACAAGCTTTGGCTTGTTCAGCTTCCCTCCAAAAGTAACAGTTCCCTCCAAAAGTAACAGTTCTCCCATTTGAGCCTAGGACACAACACCAGTGTTGAATGAACCAGAAAGTACCTAAAGTCAGAGAAAAGTGTTGCAAAGCACCTTTGAATGACTATGGGGTCCAGGGATGAGCACAAACTGAGCCACAAAGTAATAATCATCACAAATTTTGCCCTGTTCATGATTTGTGAACCAAATTTTGTGGTAGGTCTACCATCACAAACTTCCACAAACTTTTAAAGCACCTTGTAGCTGTTCATGGTGGTTTGTGGATAGAACAGAAAGAAGGGATTTAAAGGGACTCCGACGTTGAGGTCAGACACACATAAACTGACAAGATGGGCATGGATGAAAACCAGATGCATGTCAGATTTTATGTGGTTGTCCAAACATCAGCATCTGGCAATGGTCGTTGACTCGTTCATGTCCCGCACTGCTACGAATAGGACGCGGACTTTTTTGATAGTGCATTAAATCCGGACCAAGAATGCTTCCGATTACTCCCACGTGTACTTTCTATGTTTGAACGCTCCATCGTAGCCAACTCTTCGCAAGTGCACATCCGCTTCCCTGCAAGAGCCCACTCCAAATGATATCATTGTGCCAGTGATTATGTGATCGATAAATCTGGTAACTGCTTCTATGCCCGGTAACACAATCAATTTTTTAAACCAGTCCAGAAATGATGTTTTAATTCCTGTGCAATTTTTCCGCTTTTTCCTGCACACGTTGTGCTCGGATTTGGAGGTATTTAAATGGGGGGGGGAGGAAGATCGCCACCAGGTGGGGAGACAGCAAAGGCAATTCCTGGGCCCCTCCTCCTTCAAACACCCAGGCGGGGTGTTTAAATGTGGGGGAAAGGCAGATTGCCCACCTTTGCCTTCTTCCCGCCAGGCGGAGAGATGGCAAAGAGAGCTCCCGTCCTCCCCCCCATTTAAACATCCTGGTGGGGTGTTTAAATGGGGGGGGGGAGGAAGATGATTCACCGTTGTCATCTCCCCGCCAGGCGGAGAGACAGCAAAGAGAGTTCCCGTGCTCCCCCCCATTTAAACACCATGGCGGGGTGTTTAAATGGGGGGAGGAAGACCACCTGCCTTTGCTATCTCCCCACCAGGCGGAGAGACGGCTTCCCCTCCCTGGCCGGGTGTTTAAATGGGGGGGAGGCAGATCGCCCACCTTTGCTGGCACTTTTTTTTTTAAAAAGGCCAAGCACGATATCGTACGGTACTGCACTTGCGTGAGTGCGGAATGCCATATCATAAAATGAGGTCCGGTTGAGACCTCTGATCAGCCAATGACGGGACCAATGCAGCTTAGAATGGAAGGATGGAGGGATGTCTGATCAGGAAATTCGTTGTAAAAAAGCTGCCAAGTATAATAGTGACGCGTTAGGGATGGATTTAATGGTGAGTGTGACCGCAGCCCAAGTTCCTCTGAACCTCTGCATTTTGTTCCCTACAAAAGCAACAACAACAACAAAAAAAAGCTGAGTGGTGGGGAGTAGCAGGCCAAATCCAATAATATGGCTAGATTGGCCAAACATAAATCTCACTGAGGTGCAGAGCTTTTTTTTGTATCAGGAACTCCTTTGCATATTAGGCCACAGACCTCTGATGTAGCCAATCATCCAAGAACTTACAGTAGGCCCTGTAATAAGAGCTCTGTAAATTTTTGGAGGATTGGCTATATCAGCGGTGTGTGGCCTAATATGCAAAGGAGTTGCTGCTACAAAAAAAAGCCCTGCTGAGGAGTATACAGAGAGAGGCTTTCATGCAGATATGAGGTCCCACAACACGAGGCTCTTTAAAGGTAAGAACCAACACTTCAGATGGTGCTAGCAAGTGGCTCCTTCAGTGTTCACAAACTGGGTGTAATATTAGGGCTGCCAACTCTGGGTTGGGAAATTCCTAGAAATTTGGGGGTGGCGCCTGGGAAGGGTGGAGTTTGGGGAGAAATCTCATTGAGATGTGATGTCATAGTGTCTAACCCCCAATACTGCCATTTGCTCCAGGGAGAGCTGGTCTGGAGATCACTAGACATTCCAGAAGAACTCTAGTCCCTGCCTGAAGACACCAGCCCTCCGCAGGGTCTAATACCATTTAAGACAGCTACTAATTTCTGTGTTCTGGAGATCATCTACAATTCCCAGAGATCTGCAAGCCCAACCTGGAAGCTATCAAGCCTGTGTAATAGCCATAGGTTTGTAGCAGTCTTGTAGTCTCACAGAGTGCATTGCATTAGTCTAATTTTGCGGTGACATTAGCATGGCCTAGTTGGCAGAGTTCAAATCCAAGGCTTAATGTATAAACCAAGCACACACAAAAAATAAAATTTACTTTTGATAAGCATGCAAACAAGGTATGTTTTGGATCTATTTGTAGTATCTCGGTGCTATTTGCATTCTTTTTTAATAACAAATCAGCTAAGAAACACAACTATATTTCTATTAAGAACATAACTCATCATGATCTGGGGGATCTCATATTTAGTATTGCCTTTTAGGACAATTAAAATGCTTCCCTTTGCACAGAGTACCGTCCAATTATGGAAAGAACATTCTCAAGGAAGCTATACTTCTTTAACAAATACACTAGCCATAGCCAGGTAATTATCCTGCACTGTACATCTGTTTCCCAGAGACACAGATTCAAGCAAAGTCATTATCTTTCAGACTGAGCTGTATTGTGGAAAAACTCATTCCTGTGCTTCTTTTTGATACCAAACTTGTGGTAGTGGTGAGCTGGGAAAAACTGAATTTGCCTGTATTTAACTGCACAGGGCAGGATAATTACCTGGCTTTACGTTTTATGTTTGAAAGTCTATTAATCTCAAAAGCCAATTAGCTCTTTGGATTTAAAAGTGTGAACTGGTAAGTCCCCACTTCAACCCTTGACCTCAGACACACTAAAGTTGCACTCCTAAAAGCAGTTTCCTGGAAGTAAGCACTGTTGAATAACTCAATACTCTTTCTGACTAGACCTGCTTAGGATTGCTTCTTAACTGACCTTAAAGTCATTATTTCTCAGCCCTTTCCCTCCACCCCACATCTACTCCTTTCTCACCTTACTGGGCTAAGACATTGGATATGAAACTTCTGGCCATTTTACTAAGCATTATTACGATCGCAGTTCCTTAAAAGTGAAAGCATTCCATGTTCTAAAGATATATGGAGCGCCTGCCTACTGGGCTCCTTTTGAGGGTAATATAGATGTTGAGGGTAATATAGATGTTGCAGTAAGTACCTTACTCAGCAAAGTAAGGTACTTGACAGCTTACCTTTCTCAGGGAACATCTGTGAGTCTGTGATGATCATCTCCCCTTTCATCTTTTCATCTTCACTTAAGGTAGGAATGCCGGCAGTAAACAGTGCAAATGTGAATGACTGTTCAGTTGGCAGCTCAGAGTATCCTAGGCTTAAATCGTTGCTGGCTGATTGATCTGCTGGTGGAGGTGAATCAGGATCCCCTGGCTTTAGAGGTATCCCAGTACTATCCAGCACATTGAAAGGCATTGTAGGCAGTGGGTAGTCTATTATAAGATTTGTATCTTCAATTTCATTAAGAGTTGTTACTGGACTTGGATAAACCAGTGGTGCTTCTGAAATCTGCAAAAAATATTCAGAAAAACTAAAGAGTAACAATTGTTATCACATTTGAGCACCATTTTACACATTAGGGTATCTTTCCATGTATACCAAAGGCATTTCAATGTACACCTAAAATGATATATATGTGACAAATATGAATATCATAAAACAACCCTGATTTGCTGAACCTTCCTGCTATGTCAAAGCCCCTGTAATGAAGTAAATACTAACAAAAAAAAAAAAGGAATATTCTGTAATAAACCTGGTTAGTCTTAAAATCATCATCTGATTTCTGTATGAAGCAACTGTGAAAGTTATCAAGAGAAAAAACTTCAGGGCTTTTCTACAGAATATTTTAAAAAATGTGCTAGAAGGTCATTTTATACCTGGGACAAAAAGTCATGCATGCCCCAACTCAATAGTCAATATTTAGTCCCTCCAATTTAACAGATGTGGGAGACACAGTTTTCTTTATTTCTTTAACTCATTTCCACCCTGCTTTAGTCTTCAAACAACCTTTGATGCCATGATACAGGGAATAGCTTCAATAAACGATGAGACAGTGAAAGGGAGGGAAATAGCAATTTTTCTTTTTTTTAAAAAAAAAGTTGGGCAGATAAGCCCTGGCTTTGCATAGCGAAGGAATACAAAACCAAACATGAAGTAAAATCAAATTCTAAAAAGTAAAGTCTACGGAAATCATAGGTTGGGGTGCGTCTGTGCTGAATTGAGAAACCTTGCTTCACTCCCAGCTTAGTAACAAACTCAAGCTCCACAAGGAATGTACACCCATCAAGGACATGAAATCAAAAATATAATAAATATAATAAATTTTAAAAAATCATATTGGGCTAATCCTATGAACTGCTAGTGCAAGGGATCTGCAGAGATGAATCTCTTCCTCCTTCTGCTCCCCTCCTCCCCACAGGCCACTGCTGAACGTTATGGGAACCTCATGGTCAAAATGCCATGAAACACATGAGAATGATAGGAAGAAGGGGTAACCGGGTAAATCCTCTTCCTTCATGAATGAGTAGAGTATCTGACAATTTGTAGGATACAACCCAAAAAGTTGTGACCATAAGGCGGAGGAAAAGAGTTGTGCCAAATGTCAGTGGTTATGGTCCATATCCACCAGACAAGCTGCCACCAAAGATTTATTTTTGTGATTATTTTATTGCACGTCTCAAGCTATAATGTCATGAAGATGTACTCACCAACCCAGGTTCAGCTGTAGCATCAATTCCCTGTGATTTGATATCATTGTCTACATCAGTAGATGGTTTAGTCACTTCTGCAAAATGGGACAAAAAGACAAATGCAAAGGACATACTTCTAGGTCTTGTAGACAACTGGAAGTATTTTTATTTGACCTGAAATTTTTTGGCCTTTGCCAGAATTATTAGGCCTGTACTGATTTGTCTTCCATTTTAGAATACTGGTCAGTCTTGGGGTCTAGACAAGGTGGCTAAATTTGCTGTGGAGATCCAACAGGTCAATAATAAGGAACATGAAGATACTTCATCTTTGGGTCAGTTGCCCTTTGTTAACTTTACAAAGTTGCATTATAATTCAAGTATTGATTCATTTAATATATTTGCAGTTGTTTGAATGTTATTGGGTTGTTGTTGATGTATGGTAGGTGTTTTGTAGTGTGTGTAAAATGCTGTCAAGTCTTAGCCAACTTACGGTGACCTTGTAGTTTTCAAGGCAAGAGATGTTCAAAGGTGGTTTACCATTGCCTTCCTCTGCATAGCAACACTGCAATTCCTTCATAGTTTCCCATCCAAGTACTAACCAGGGCCAACTCTGCTTAGCTTCTGAGATCAGATTAGATTGGTCTAGTCCAATTTATTTTAGCAATACATTAAAAACACATTTTCAAAACCAGTTTGTCGCATTTACATGTACAGCTAAAATCACTGAGATAATATCTGAGCTTAATTGCGTGACCCAAGATTGTAGTCTCAAAACATGCTGTTGAAAATAACAAAAACGTGAAACATTTTATGCCAGCGAAGTTTTCTATTTTGGGTACCATCATAGATATAAAAACACACTGGTTCAATTCTGAAAGGCACTATATGGCAGCAGTATTTTGCTCACTTTAATGAGTAATAGGAATATCATAATTCATCCTGTCAGTGTAGAAACCTGTGTGAAGAATATACTACCATCTACCAACACATGATAGCTGTTAATCAAGTTGATGGAAACAAGTGGTTATCTCTTAAATTACCTCTCTCCAAACCAAATCTGGCAAAACAGTGCAAACATAGTTAAAAAGTCTCTCTTACTTAAATTAAGTTATAATTCAAAATAAACAAACATCCCCCCAGAAACTTATCTAAAGGCCTAACCATCAGCTTCCCTTTCAATTCAAAGTTGCTTTGAATTGATTTACCATCGACAAACTGAAGTGTTCCAAGGTCCATGGGTAGTGACTTGTCTTCTTGCAGAGCTATAGCAACCATCTGCTGAAGGTCAGTCACTTTTGGCTTAATCATTGGTATCTCCCCCTCCTTACTAAGGAGATCTTTTTCACTTTCAATTTTATTGGAACCGATTGTTGAGATGTCATCCTCAGGCCTTTTGACTTCTGATGGGTCTCTTTCAAAGTTGACAACATACCGTGCTACAGTACTGCTTGATCTGTTGTATGCAGGGGGAAAAAAGCAGTGTATGATAAATGATTTTACAGGTGCCAAATAAATGGAAGCTGAATTCTTAGTTAGTGAAGACAGCAAGTAAGCAAATAATTATTTTTGCTCACCACTGAGTGATCAGTATTTCATCAAGAGCTGAATTGTTGGGGTACAAGATCCCAGGGGCGATGATCCCCAGGAAGACTTAAAGGCCAGGTCTTCTTAATTATAGCCTAAGTGCTTCCAAGTCATTACAAAACTTGGTATTAAGGCAAGTGTCCGAATAACCTTTCAATGGACCCCTTTTCAGACACTATTTCACACTAACCTTGCTCCACGGCAGGCTTCCCTTTTTCTCCGGAGCAAGCTTAGCGATTTCGCAAAGCTGCTCTGCACCGCCATTTTTCGCTGCAGCAACCCTTGCTTTGACACACAGCAATGTAAACCTGAAAAAACAGGTTTGAACATATGAACATATGAAGCTGCCTTATACTGAATCAGACCTTTGGTCCATCAAAGTCAGTATTGTCTTCTCAGACTGGCAGCGGCTCTCCAGGGTCTCAAGCTGAGGTTTTTCACACCTATTTGCCTGGACCCTTTTTTGGAGATGCCGGGGATTGAACCTGGGACCTTCTGCTTCCCAAGCAGATGCTCTACCACTGAGCCACCGTCCCTCCCGGTTTACATTGCTGTGCATCAAATCGGGGGTTGCCACGATGAAAAATGGCATTGCAGATCGCTAAGCCTGCTCCGGAGAAAAAGGGAAGCCTGCCGTGGAGCAAGGTTAGTGTGAAATCAGTACTCTAGGAATCACCAAAAACGTTACAGTAAAACCCATATGAGAAGATATGCTGGTAGTACAGTCCCCCCATGGTTCGAGAGCCAAAACTGTAATAACTGAAATGGGCCTAATGTAGTGGCACAATTGTTTAGGATCAAGATGCTAAACTTCATAGTCATTTGTCTCTTAACAATTAGAAAAAGAACAATTCTTCCTAAAGTGTTCCTATTTAAAACTGCTGTGCAAGGACTAATAGATAACAAGAAGGGAGACACTGGCTTGTGCTTTGTATGTTGCACTCCATGACAAAAACCTGAAATAGTGTGTGTGTGTGTGTGTGTGTGTGTGTGTGAGGGGGTGGTGGTTGTGGGGAGGGAGCAAAGGCTCCAAAAGAGTTCAGGCATACGTTATGCACTGAAAGTCAATAGTTATTTGGTAGGTACCTGAGAGGCCTGAAAAATCTATCCCTTAGACAATTTCTCTCTGTGAGTCAAATGATAACAGACTTTGTTAAAGCAGCATTTTAGGGCTGCATAAAGGGATTCTGGGGATCAAACTGCTTCTTAGAAAGTAATTTTCCAAGGTGATTTTAAAAAGTTATCTATTTTGGAGTATACATTCTATCAGCTCTTATGGGCATTGTATGACAGGATATACATTACAAGAACTCTGTTATGTTTAACTGATTGCTTCTTAAAGATCTTGGTTTGGCAATCAACAAATTTCATCATAACAAACTTAAAAAAAAAGTTTTATTGCTGTTTGATTCTGCCTAAGGCGTGTAATGTGAAGTAGTCCTCTTCATCCATTTGGATTTCTAAATGTGGTTTATATTACACACATCTTCTAAAAGAACAGTGATGCAATAACTTTTTATTGGGACAACACTCTCTCTCCCCCCCATCACAAATGTCAGTCTAGCATTCAAGGTCTCCAGAACTATGGATGGTGAATAGAAGAAAAAGTTGAGGGAGGGATCTTCCACAGAGCCCCAAAGGATCTTTCTCTCTTCTCTTCTTCTTCTTTAACTGAACATTTAACCTCATGAGTATTTCTGGGAAACTCCAAACAACTGGCATACCATTTTGTTGTTGTTGTTGTTATTGTTTGGGTTGGTCGCAATAAAAAAAGGTATATTCCATTGTTTCTGGAATTGTAAGGCTACCTACAATCAGTGTTTTAATGTCTCATCATGTTATTTCACGTCACGCTAAACTGCATAGCACACATTTTAGAAGGAAACAAAACTTGCAGAAAATTACCCATCTTTTTCCTTCTTCGGTCTTCATTTCAGAACACAGGGACAGGGCAAGATGAAGCATTTCAAGGGGGAAAATACAAAGAAAAATATCGCACTATTAAGACAAACTGTAAACATGTATCCATAGATTTACATATAAATGCATTTCTTGGTGATTGTTGTTCTCTGTGCTCTCCTCATTTTTATTCAGTAGGAGACAGGGAACCTCTATCCATCATTACAATTTTTTCCTTTTACTTCACAAGGGGGAGTATACTGCTGTCCCCCCTATACCAGCAGGCATTTTCTACAAACTTGAAGCTCTCTTCTCTCCATCCCCCATCTGTTAACCATTTGCAGCATAGAAGCCAGCTAATCTGTACCTTTCTAATGGCACTAAAATACCTGGGACTGACTCCTTTGGGCTGCTGTCCAAATCCAAGCCTTGGTAATCTGACCTAATAATTACTCTGACTATGCATGCTTCCTGAGAGATGGTGTCCTGCAGTGACATTTTGTAATACTGTCCTCTCTTTGTTCACCTGACTGACCTTCTGTGCCAAAAATGGAGCCTCTTTATCTGCTCCTGCACAAACTCATTATTCCATCAGAGAAGCTTTCTTTCTGCTATCTAAAGGTGTAATAGCGACGGTACCAAAACAAGGGGTGAAAGTCAAGATTGCACTGCTAGCATTAATGATGTTCATCTGCATCACCTTCATAGAGTTAAGCTACATTTGCCATTTCCTGACATTTGTATGTTTATCTTGCCAGGAAATAAATTATATAGTCATGTCTGACTGTTCAAAAACTAAAATAATAGGAGAACTGTAATCTATATTGGCTGATCATACTGTAGGCAGTACACTGTAGATACGCAGGTTCTCATTCCTATGAAACAGCAGGATGTTGTCTGACTGAAATAAATTGGCATTTCACAGATATCGTATCTGGAAAAAGTACAGTACATATGCCTCAGAACAGTTCACATGTTACATGGAAACATGGGAAGAAATGGCATATGCTTCTGCATTATTAATATTATTATTTTCCAAGCTGCCCTTCCCTGAAAATTGGGCTCTTGGTTTTTGTTGCAAGTAGGATGCATGAAGTGGGACCCCTGGCTGTCCTTCACTGGGAAAGACTTGCACCTCAGGACTTGTGCCTCAAAACTGAACTTCTTTCCTTGTGATGCACCAGGTAGTAATGCTTATATTTCAGGTAAATGCTAAGCAATCAATACAATCATTTTCTGCTTTAAAAAGGCTAATTGCTATAAGTGTGGAGCTTGAAGAAAAGAGACTGATCAAAGCCACCAAGTAATACACCGTCTTTCAGTTTGCAAAAATATATTATGTGCCACACATAATAAACAATACAATAATGGTAGAGGCCGGCGGTGCTAGGGCCTTTTAAAGTAACAGAAACTCCAAGGGGCCAAAAAATCATGTCCCCAAATGCTCCTGAGGAGTGTAGCTTCAATGCAGCCATTTTCTTAAAAAGACATCTCTCTAGATTTTGAAGATGTTTAAATTCTTCCTTCGATTTTTAGGAACCCCGTTCTACATTCTCTAATCCCAGCATTAAGCTTCTCATTTCAGTGTGAACATTGGGCTCTTTCATTGGATGAAGGCCAAAGTGAATGGATCACACACAAAGCAAATGTCTGGCAGACTGTTTTGAGGAATTAGAATTGGACAGCCCCAGACCACAGGATCCAAATAATATAAAACACTTACAGGGAGAAATGTTTAAATGTATGTCTGTTGGTCAGCGATATTTCAGGAAAATGAAATCTATATCATATCAGACATCTGCACATCTCACTCACAGCAATGTTTAAGACTGAAAGTAGAGATACCAGCTTCAGACTTCTGGGATTTTGACTACCTGGAGTCTCCTTTTATCACAATAAAAGTTCTGTCTGCTTATAGAATCTCACTGGATGTGTCCTTTATTGGGCATTGGCAATGGCAGGTAAAAAGCCCATTTGAATAACATTTGCTTCTACATGTTCTACAATTCAGTTCAGAACTCCTTCGTTCAAAGAACTTTGCTTTCTGGTTCTCCACAAACTGATAAAAATCAGTCCTGAAAGCAGCTAAATCACAAATTAAACAGAAGCTGGGAAGGGAGTTATATCCAGCCTATGGGGCGCTATTAAATTGCTAATTTTAAAGGCAAAATAACCGCAAGTATTAGCTTGAATTCTTTTACAGCTGCCTGTTCTAATTTTGTTGAAAAAGGTAGAAAGTCAGGTGCATGCATGCCATTCACAACCACCAGATAGCTTACGTATTTAATATCCAGGCATCTGAGTACATAAGAATGTTGTAAGAAGTAGCATTCAGCAAACTTCCTGTTCAGGGAGCTGTATCTATTGTAGTTCTGTCACCAGATTTCATTACATATCATTTTCATCCTTCACTATTTCAGAAGAGATTATATATATATATATATATATATATATATATATATATATACACCCCATGAAATGTGTTTCCTCCACCTAAAACTGCTGAATTTAGTAATATCTCATTTTAATAAAAGAGAATTTATAATCTACTTCTACTAGTGGAAATGGTTAATAGAGAGTAATAGCAGTAATCTGGGAACTGGATTTGATTTGTGTCTGGTGGTGCTTCCTCTAAAGCCATTCCTTTTCCATTCTGGCATGTAGTTTTGAATATGAATCATTTACCATGTGAATATTCACCTCTCCACCACTCCTTTGCTAATAACTACTACAGTGAAACCCTTGACACAGTTGATGACAGCAGAGGAATGCTAACAGAGCTCTAATGACTGCCCAAATGCTTGCATTATGTGCATGGCATAAAAGAGGAAATAAAGCACACAAATTGATGATAAACGCTGCCTTTCTAACATGATAAATACTACAATGCCTCTCAAATTACAGTCATGGAAAGAACCAAAGGCTATCAAGCTCAAGACAACACCAGAAGGCTAGATAAATCATCCATCCATCACAGTGCCACAACAGAATCTCATCTAGCACACCACAAGAAGGCACCTGAATGAGGGCTTAACTAGATGTTACATACATATCTAAACCCCAATGGTTTAAACTCCAATGTGTATTCACTGCAACACTGACTGCAGAAATTAATAAGGAATACCACTGTGGTATCTGGTACAATGGCTCATTATTAACAATTGCTATCAGTACCTATTGGGTGCAGGGCTTTTTTTGTAGCAGGAACTCCTTTGCATATTCAGCTACACCTCACCCCCATGTAGCCAATCCTCCAAGAGCTTACAGTAGGCCCTGTAAGAAGAGCCCTGTAAGCTCTTTGAAGATTGGCTTGGCTAAATCAGGGGTGTGTGGCCTAATATGCAAAGAAGTTCCTACTACAAAAAAAAGCCCTAATTGTGTGCATTGTAGAAAAGAACTGTGTCCTCAAGTTGCATTGAGTACAGACTACTGTCTGTGAGGTACAGGCCTTTATGTGGAACTCACTTAGGCAAGGGCCTCTTCCTACACTGAGGACTTTCACTTTTTATGTCTCCAGCGACATAATCTATACCGAATTCTTAAAGCACCTTAAAGACTGACAAAGCTTTATTGAAGTATAAGCTTTCATAGAAAAGAGCCCTTCTTCAGATGAAATCAGTAGATCCATAATGTGCATTAATTTGAAGGAGGAAGAATGGATAGGGCCATGTAAGGAAAGAAGAAGAGAATAAAATGTAATTATGTAAAATTCAAATCAAATGTAGTATTCAAACAGAGAACATTAACTAATTATACATTAAATGGATTGGGGGGGCAGGTTTGGCTACAAAAGTTAACATTTATTGTGAGATAGGTTACCTCAGAATAGGGAGATAATGAAAAATCTCTTAATGAATCACAATTCAGCCATTTCATAATGGCGTGTCCTTTTACTTCATTTACACCCCACTGTCAGATATAAAATTTTAGGTCTATGAGGTTTTATAATGATTTATAATAATGTTAAGCTTAAAATTGCTTTTCTGACCGACAAGCCATGGAGTATGAAAAGCCGAAGTTCAGAGTGTAATTTTATGTCATGCAGCAGGTGACAAATTTGTGATCTGCATGGTTTCCTCTTGAGGTGACAGAAAATTTTGTAACAAATAAAAGTATGAAGTTGGCAGCTTAAAATGAATTTATGTAACTTGGGTGAGGGGAGGCTGCAATTCATAGCCTATAAGTAAATCTATAAATAAAGCACTTTCCCAGGTAGGGCCAAGAGGGAATGAAGAAGAGCGAATGAGAATATGAGTGGGCTGAACACCAAGGCTAGATGACAGCAGTGGAGAAGACCACTAGCAGTACAATCCATGTATGACCCCTGCCCAATGTGATAGGAAAGTGCCATTGCCAGCTCCCTATTGTGGACAAAAAGAAGTGACTGAGCCATGAGAAAAGACACATGTCAGTAAAATGATCTAGAAGTTCCAAGAGTCAAGATCACCCCGTCAGATCTCCAGGTTGCGAAACCATGGGACTGGGCCCTGAAACAGTGTGCCAAGATGACAACATAGTGCAAGACTCTCCCAACAGAAAGGCAAAGGGGGAAAGAGAACAATGGCCTATAAGTTCTTTAATAATGCAGATAATATTCCTTGTAGATCTTCTCTCCTGACCCATCAAAAGCGATGCTTCAGGCTTGGCCAAACCCCTTTTGAATTTTTATCAGAAATCTCCTTTGCCAGATTTCTCCTGACAGGTCAGACATTTAATTTGCACTTTATACCTCGCCCTATCCCTCAAGGCGGGTTCAGGGTGGCTTACAACATTAAAACATTGCAACAACAATAAATAAAACATATCCAATTAAACACAACAAATTTAAAATATCTCATAAACATAATACATAAATAGAAAGTCATAACTCCAACAATAATACAGCCAGAGGCCACAGTTCAGCAGTTGGTACAATTTCAGCTAGTTTACACCACATAGCACAGCTTCAGGTCATTGACAATACATAAGGTTGTAACTTGGCCCCTTGACCCAACTTAAGCACATGGATAATGAAGTGCTGGGGGAAAGTCTTAGAGGACGCTCGGTAGATTAAAAGCCTGGTGGAAGAGCTCCATCTTACAGGCCCTGCAAAACTTAGGTAAGTCCCACAGGGCCCAGATCTCCAACGGGAGCTCATTTCACCAGGTAGGGGCCCAGATTGAGAAGACCCTGGCCCTTGTTGAGGCCAACCGGGAGTCCTTAGGACCAGGGATCACAAGAAGATGTTGTAAAGATGATCTCAAAGCCCGGGGGGAGGCTCATATGGGGAGAAGCAGTCCTGAAGATATGCAGGCCCCAGGCCTTAAAGGTAAGGGCCTTAAAGGTAAGGACCAGCACCTTGAAATGGATCCAGTACTCGATGGGGAGCCAATGCAGTTAGTGCAGCACCAGCTGCATTTGCGCCAGATAGGCCTCAATGCTAATAACTGGGCTGCTGCATTCTGCACCTGCTGGAGTTTCCGGAGCAGAGTCAAGGGCAGCCCCATGTAGAGAGAGTTTCAATAGTCTAATCTGGAGGTGACATGAATCACTGTGGCTAAATCACAGGGTGCCAGATAGGGGGCCAGCTGCTGGACTCATCTCAGATGGAAAAAGGTGGTCCTTGCAGTGACGGCAATCTGGGCCTCCATAGATAAAGTGGCATCCAAGACTACCCCCAAGCTCTTCACTTCTATTGATGGCATTAATGGAATACTGTTATCATTTTCAAAGACAGAATGAGTAGGCACATTGATGAACACAATTTTTTGAGGAAGACTCAGCATGGGTTCTGTAAAGGAAGATCTTGCCTCACTAACCTGTTACAGTTCTTTGAGGGAGTGGACAAACATGTGGACAAAGGGGACCCAATAGATGTTGTTTACTTTGACTTCCACAAAGCTTTTGATAAAGTTCCTCATCAAAGGCTCCTTAGTAAGCTTGAGAGTCATGGAGTAAAAGGACAAGTTGTGGATCAAAAACTGGCTAATTAATAGGAAACAGAGAGTGAGTATAAATGGGCAATTTTCACAGTGGAAGATGGTAAGCAGTGGGGTGCCGCAGGGCTCAGTACTGGGTCCCATGCTCTTCAAGATATTCATTAAAGAGTTGGAGTTGGGAGTAAGCAGTGAAGTGGCTACGTTTGCAGATGACACTAAATTGTTCAGGGTGGTGAGAACTAGAGAGGATTGTGAGGCACTCCAAAGGGATCGGTTGAGGCTGGGTGAGTGGGTGTCAACGTGGCAGATGAGGTTCAATGTGGACAAGTGCAAAGTAATGCACATTGGGGCCAAAAATCCTAGCAATAAATACAAATTAATGGGGTGTGAACTGGCAGAAACTGACCAAGAGAGAGATCTTGGGGTCGTGGTAGATAACTCACTGAAAATTTCAAGACAGTGTGTGATTGCAATAAAAAAAGACCAACGCCATGCTGGGAATTATCAGGAAGGGAATTGAAAACAAATCAGTCAGTATCATAATGCCCCTGTATAAATTGATGGTGCGGTCTCATTTGGAATACTGTGTACAAGTCTGGTCACCACACCTTAAAAAAGATATTATAGCATTGGAAAAAGTGCAGAAAAGGGCAACTAGAATGATTAAAGGGTTGGAAAACTTTCCCTATGAAGAAAGGTTAAAATGCTTGGAGCTCTTTAGCTTGGAGAAATGTTGATGGCAGAGTGACATGATAGAGGTTTACAAGATTATGCTTGGGATAGATAAGGTAGAGAAAGAAGTACTTTTCTCCCTTTCTCACAATACAAGAACTCATAGGCATTCAATGAAATTGCTGAGCAGTCGGGTTAGAACGGATAAGAGGAAGGACTTCTTCACCCAAAGGCTGATTAACATGTGGAATTGACTGCCACAGGAGGTGGTGACGGCTACAAGCATAGCCAGCTTCAAAAGGGGACTGGATAAACATATGGAGCAGAGGTCCATCAGTGGCAATTAGCCACAGCGTATTATTGGAGCTCTCTGTCTGGGGCAGTGATGCTCTGTATTCTTGGTGCTTGGGGGGGGGGGTGCAAAGTGGAAGGGCTTCTAGCTCCACTTGTGAACCTCCTGATGGCATGTGTTTGGGGGTTTTTTGCCACTGTGTGACACAGAATGTTGGACTGAATGGGCCATTGGCCTGATCCAGCATGGATTCTCTTATGTTCTTACCACTGAAGGGTGGGAGTCTAATCCCACTCCCCACCCCAAATCTGGCAAAGAAGATTTCTGATAAAAATCAGAAAGTCCTTACACCTGGCTATCTCTGGGGCAGGTGAGCATATTTTTGGGGGGATTTTTGAAATTCATTGTAATAAATAAAAGCTACAACTTTGTTCTTGAGTACTAGTTCTCTGGTCTCTGAGGCTTGATACCAAGAATCCTATGCTAAATTATTGGAGTTTCAAGCCCAATCAACTTCAGTGTTGACCCCCAGGACCCTTAACATTTATTTCCAGCACTTTTCTCAAAAAGGGGGACCCAAACCAGCTTAAATCATTCTCCTCTCCTCCATGCTATCCCTGTGAAGTATGTTAGGCTGATGGTGTGATATTGGCCCAATGTCACCCAACAAGCTTCCATGGCAGAGTGAGGATTTGAATCCAACTCTTGCAGATTCTAGCTCAACACTCTGAACCACTGGAGACAGCAAATTTCAGGTCAGCACCAGAATGTCCTAGGAGTCTGAAATGTCCTCCCACTGTTTTTTCAATATAGTGATTTTTACAATAATAATAATAATAATAATAATAATAATAATAACAACAACTTTATTTTTATATCCCGCCCTCCCCCGCCGAAGCGGGCTCAGGGCGGCTAACAGACATGGAAATCCCATGATTCATATAAGACAATGTAAACAATTTTAATATATCAGTTGTATAATAAATTAATTTAAAATAGATAAAATATATAAAATGGGTGCTAAAATACTGTGATCATAATATCCATAAGATGGCTAGATGTGCATACGTCAGATTAATCGGGTTCCATCTCGAAGGCAAGCTGGAAAAGAAATGTTTTGCAAGCCCTGCGGAATTGGTTCAGGTCCCGCAGGGCTCGCACCATCTCTGGAAGGTGGTTCTAATCAGAACTGTGTCCATCTATTTTTTTGAGACTGACCTGTATTCATTATTGGGAGAAGAAGGGCACTGGTGACACATGCTGGCATATATTAAACTGGAAAGTGAGCAGGTGGATGAGCCCCAAATGGTATAGCTGATATTGGTTCCCATAATAGTATTGTCTTATATGGGGGTAATGTAGTTGGACGTGATTACAAACTGTGGTACCATATAAGTCCCATGCTATGTCACAAAACTGAGTGTACAATTCTCAACTATGAAGGAATCATGGGTATACACAAAGTGTCATAAACTAAGAGACCAGACCCCTGCATCAAACAATGATATGGACTTCCTCATATAACAAGCAGCTGTTAGCAGTGATGTAGAGATTAGAGTGGTAGATTAGAACCTGGGAGACCCATATTCAAACATTTACTCTGCTGTGGAAGCTCAATGAGTGACCTTGGGCCAATCAGTCTCTCTCAGCCTAACCAATCTCATAGGTTTGATGTTGCAAAGATAAAACGGAGGAGGTGAGATCAATGCTGGAAGCTGCTTTGAGTCCCTACTAGGGAGAAAAGAAAAACATAAATATGTAAACAAACAAACAAATGCCTACTATAAAGTGTCTATAATTTAGCATTCATGGACTAAAAGTGGAGACATGCTGCATGCTATCAATATGAATCAATCAGGGTTCTTGTAGCAGAAAAACAAAGGCAAGTCAATGGCACAGAACCAGGGTTTTTTTCTGCCAGAACCCACAGGAGCAGAGCTCCGGCTGTGCTGGCCAGGGCTCTGGCTGAACCAACCCTCCATGCAGCAGCCATGTGCTCCCAGGTCAGGTGGTGTGGCCTAATATGCAAATATGCTCCTGCTGGGCTTTTTCTATAAGAAAACCACTGCACAAAACCATTAACACAACTCCCTGTGTTGTTTCTTCACCAGAGCCAGATGATTCTTCCTTAATCAGAGGTATCCTGCCTTTAAAAGAAACTATTTGTGCATGAGGTGTTTCAATGAGACTGAAGCCACTGTGACAGAATTCCTTTGTAATGTATTACATCTGGCTAAAATTAAAATCTGTTAATTTATTTAATTGTTGCAGCAACTTGTTGACTTCATTACAGCTTCTGCAAAACTTGGGGACATGGTTCCCTCTGGATTTTTAAAATTATTCTGTCTGAGTGCATACAACACACTAAACAATAGCACCCCCCACCAAAAAAAAGCAAATGAAGACAAATGTCTAAGCTTTTGTCAACATTAAAAAGAAAATATCTTTTTTGATATTCGCTTATGGTTCTTTTATGTTCTCTGAATAAAAAAATCTTTTAGTGTGTCAGAAATCAAAGACACACAAAAACAGCCTCAGCAATCCAATAGTCTACTTCCATACTAAAAAATGGAAAAAAAAAGGGGGGGGGAGATTTTGTTCCTTTTGCAGATTATTATTTTGACTGAAGTGATAAAAACATCACTGCCTTAGACAAAACTGCATCCAATATCTTATACCTCCCTTCTAATATTCAAAATTAATAACCTATAAGACCAAACACATAAACAAACACATGAAACCACTGGTCTATCAGGGTCATCATTGTATACTCTGAATGGCAGTAGCTTTCAGGCTGAGGTCTTTCTCATTGCTTACCACTTCAGCCTTTTAGCTGGAGATGCTGGAGATGGAACCTGGGGCCACTTGCATGACAATCAGATGCTTTATCATGTAGCCATGGTCCTTCTCAAGACCAAGAAAAACATGGCCTCTGTTATCCTACAATAACTCTAGCTGAGAGCCAGTTTGGTGTAATGGTTAGGTGCACAGACTCTTATCTGGGAGAACCAGGTTTGATTCCCCACTCCTCCACTTGCAGCTGCTAGAATGGCCTTGGGTCAGCCATAGCTACTGCAGAGCTGTCCTTGAAAAGGCAGCTTCTGGGAGAGCTCTCTCAGCCCCACCTACCTCACAGGGTGTCTGTTGTGGGGGTGGGGGGAAGGTAAAGGAGATTGTAAGCCACGCTGAGACTTTGAGATTCAGAGTGTAGGGCGGAGTATAAATCCAATATCTTCTTCTTTCAGTTTCCTTAAGCTCATCTATTAAGGTAGCCCAGATATTTATTGCCTTTATCTATTATGAGAAGATTAACTGGGAAAGAATCACTATTGTGCTACATTTGTGACAGAAGACAGGAAAGAAGAGTTTCATCCAGTTAATCACATTATCACGAAAAATGTTCATGAATCTGCCTTGTTGCCCTGTTCATTAGCATGCATCACTCATTCCCCCTTCTGACAAGAATTGCAATTAAATGCCAGTACTGGAGATCCATAACATATAAATGAGGGCATGCGGTTAACAGTACTTAGTTACTGTTAACTCCTCTAGTATAGTTACCTCTTCCTCCAACTAGGGTTCTAAACCTAGATTAAACCCTGGTCTACTATCCCAATTTCTAGAGTGAAATGAACTCCCATTAATCCAGATGCCTACATGTGACCAGTCACTTTCACATTACTGTTCTTAACCGGGTGTTATCCATTGTTGGCACAATTCCAAGTAAATCAAGACAGGAATGGGGGATGGGGGTTTCATACAGTGAATTTCATTCTGTTAATGAGCTGTCTCTGAAGCAATCTGGCCCTTTTGAACAGCGCCACCCCCCCCCCCCGCTTTTTGCCATGCAATCTTTCTAAAAAAAATTTTCGGGGAATGTTCTAAGTGTTACAGTGTGAGACCAATATAGCACTTCTCTATGTATCTTAATGGTGCCTGCTGTAATACTGAAGTGCTATATTGGCATAGCACTATAACGCTTGACTTAGAACATTAAAAAAGTTCAAGGAAGATCACACAGTGCAAAAGGGCAGGGGGAAAGTGTGGCACTATTGGAAGCATTGCAGACATTTAAAACAGCACACTACTGTAATTCAGAAGCACAAAGAAGAGTTGAATATGGAAGAAAGCACTTTACCTCAAGAACAGCTCAATAATGCTTTCCTAATCAGATGTGAGAGGCTTTGTTTGAAAAAGGTCAATAAAATCAGTTACAGCTGGATGCTAAAATGATCATGTCTGAAATGACACACAACAAAATCTGTTAGCAACCAGCTACCAAAATGGATTACAAAAGGCTTTCTGAAAGGGGCCTTAGTGTTCAACCATGCTTTTCAGTGAAGGGAGACTCTCTTGAAAGGATGAAGAAGTGAGCAAAAGGGGTGTGTGCGTGAGTTTGGCAATAAAGCAGATTAATAGAGATTCTTCCTTTATTGTGATTACATGTGACATCTAATGCAGCTGAGGAAGTAATGACAAAAATATCTTTTCAAGCATGAAAATTATGTTAAAAATTGTAACAACAAAGTAAAGTAAAACAGCAAAAATCAGCCAATGGAGAACAGAATGAATGATGTAGAACCTAATGTCAGTTCCTAAAATCATCTGAAATATGTATTTTACTGTTCTGCAAAAAGGTCTCAAAGATGGAACCAAATAAATTGATTGGGAGAGGGAATCCCTAAATTCTACTGTATCCACTGAGAAAGTCCTGGTCTCAGGAGAAGGCAATCTTGCCTCCGTGCCTGAAGCAGGGCCTCTCTTGCTGATAACAAATGTTGGGATATTCATATGGAAGGAAGCACTGCTTGAGGTGCATTGGACCCAGACCATGTAGGGCTTTAGAGGCTAAAACCAGGACCTTGATTTGGGCCCAGAAATGTATTGGCAACTAATGTAGCTATAATGGGTATAACATGAAGGAAGGCTTCCCCCAACTACAGCATCCTTATACACTACAGTCTGCTAACACTGATCCATAAAATTTAATGAGAGCCCTTGAGAACAGATACTAATTTCGCACTAGGGCTTGTTCCAGGTGGAGGGCCCTTTTGCCCCCAGCACTTCTTCCCATTTTTGCATAAGCTGCCTTGGAGCTGCAAGTTGGCACACCGATTTTCTGTGACAAGTAGAAACTGCTTGTCAGAGAATCTCACTTGCTGTGGGAAAATGGCACGCCAACTTGAAGCTCTGTGGCAACTTGTGTGAAAATGGAGGGAAGCGCCACGGGGAAAAGAGCTCTCCACCCAGAACAAGCCTAATGCGAAATCAGTCAGAGTCTGTGACTATGAGCTTTCCCACAACCTTGATTTCTTACCTCACTAGAGTAACACTAGATTGTAACAAACGGAACCTGGGAACTGGCATATAAATACAAGGCAGTTTAGAGTTAAAAAAAAAATCAGAATAACATGCAGAAAAATATCCATTTTTATCTCAAGTGAAAATAATTGCTGGTGTATTCTGTGTGTGGTAAGAGGAGCTCTGTCAGAACTTGTATCTTTACTGCTGGTTCCCTATAATGTGACCAATGCTGTATTGTACTTTTACTGTGGCTTAGAGCTGCTTTGTTACTGAACCAAACTGACTCCATGTTGTAACTGTAACGTACTCGAAGCGGAGACGAGAGTAGGGCAACATGGTTTATTAGGAGCACGTTGCAAGAGAGAGAACACGCGGGCCGGGTCCCGCTTATGTACAATCCCGGGTACAGCCTACTGGGTTGGTTGGGCCAATCCAGCCCCGTTGAACTTCCCGCCACAGCTGGAGATAGGCGGGGACAGTTGCCCCCCCCGTCGGGTCGCATGACATTTCTTGATACACTACACCCCTCCCCCCCTGGTTAATGTACAAAGTCCTGTAAGTATGTGGGGGGCCGGCGCTCCCGAGTGGACCGTCTGGGGGGTCCCGGTGGCGGTGGCGCGGCCGCCGAGGATGGTGCCTCGGTAGGTCCTGGAGTGGACGGGGGCGGCCCGTCCGGTTCCGCGGATCCCTCGGTTTCGGTCGGTTCCGGTACCTCCGGCGCCCGCATCACGGATGTTGGGATCGCGTCATCTAGGCGGTCTCCGTTAGGCTCCTCGCTGGATATAGCCTCGTCCGTGTCCGTGGGGGCCTCCGGAAGGTTGCGGCGCCTCAACTGATCAATGTGCCGCCGTAGTACCTGGCCCCCCTCCGTTGATATGTCGTAGTGGCGGGACCCGGTTACCCTCAGTACCCGCCCCGCCACCCAATCGGGGCCCCTTGCATAGTTTCGGGCGAAAACTGGGTCGCCCGCGAAGAAGCCCCGGGCGGCGTCTCGGACTTCGGGGCTCCCGCGGGTGTCTGAAGCCCGGTCGGGATGCAGCCGGTCCAGCCGGGTTATGAGTTTGCGTCCCATGAGGAGCTCAGCCGGGCTGACTCCTGTGACCGGGTTAGGGGTGATCCGATTATCGAAGAGGAATGCGGCCAGCCTGTGGTCCCAGTCCCCCTGTACAATTCGGCCGAGGGCCTCCTTTGTTGTGCGGACCATCCGCTCCGCCTGGCCGTTGGTGGCCGGATGGAAGGGAGCCGACCTTATGTGCCTGATCAGGTATCTTTGCAGGAACGCCTGGAAGTCGGCTGAGGTGAAGGCGGCCCCGTTATCAGAGACTATGGTGTCCGGGATGCCATGTGTGCATAGGACCCTGCGCAGAGCTCTGATCGCGGCTGTGGACGAGGTGGACCCTACGGGGATGACCTCCAGCCATTTGGTGTAGGAGTCCACTATTATGATGAAGGTCTGCCCCTGGAATGGGCCCGCAAAGTCGATATGGAGTCTCGACCATGGTTTCCGGGTGGACTCCCACCTAGTGACGGGGGCGCTGGGCGGCTCGGGCCGGGATTCCTGGCAGGTCTGGCACCCGCGGACCCAGCCCTCGATCTCCCCGTCCATTCCCGGCCACCAGACGTAGCTCCTGGCCAGAGCCTTCATTCGCACTATGCCGGGATGAGTCTCGTGTAGGGATTCTAGAACACGCTTTTGGAGCGGAGGTGGAATCACTACCCTACTGCCCCAAAGTATGCAGCCCTTGTGTGCGGCTAATTCCTCCCTCCTCGCCTTGTAAGGCTTGAATTCTTCCCCCATGTTTCCCTCTGGCCACCCCCTCACCACCCAGTCGAGCACCCGTGCCAGTGTCTTGTGTTTCTGGGTGGCCTTGGCCACCTCCGTTGCGTGGAGGGGCGGCTCTGGGAGGCTCTCTATCATCATGACCTGGTGTGCGGGTGCGGGGTCCGGACCCGTCTCCGGAAGTGGCAAACGGCTAAGCGCATCCGCGTGTCCCATAGCCTTGCCGGCCCTATGAACCAGTGTGTACGTGTATGAGTTGAGGAATTGGTTCCACCTCAACACGCGCTGTGAGAGTATTTGGGGGGTTTGTCGGTCTGGGGCCAGTAGACCTAAGAGGGGCTTGTGGTCCGTGGCAATGGTGAACCTTCTCCCATATAGATACTCGTGGAACTTTCGGACCCCTGCCACGATTGCCAGGGCCTCTTTATCTATCTGCGCGTAGTTGCGCTCGGCTGAAGTGAGCGTGCGGGAGTAATATGCGACCGGTACCTCCCTCCCGTCCGGAAGCTGGTGCCCCAGGACTGCTCCCACCCCATACGGCGACGCATCGCAGGCCAGGATGACGGGGAGGGCCTCGTCAAAATGGTGGAGCACCGCATTGGACACCAGGACGTCCTTGACCGCCTGAAACGCCGCGGCCTGTCGTTTGCCCCAAACCCAAGGGGCTTTTTTGTCCAGCAGCCGGTGAAGGGGCTCCGCCAGGGCTGCCTTGTGGGGGAGGAAGGAGTGGTAAAAGTTGAGCACCCCCAAGAAGCTTTGGAGCTCCGCTTTACAAGTGGGAGCCGGGGCTTGCACGATGGCTCGGGTCTTTTCTTCCGTGGGGTGGATTCCTGCTGCGTCAACGGCGAACCCCAGAAACTCTACCCGTGGAACCCCCAGCAAGCATTTCTCTCTCTTGACCTTGAGCCCCGCTGCCTGGAACCGGCGGAGCACCTCTCGAAGGCGGTTGCCGAATTCCTCGGGGTCCGGGGCGGCGACTAAAACGTCGTCGAAAAACGGCTGGACTCCTGGGATCCCTTTAAGGAGAGCGTCCATTAGGCTCTGGAAAATCCCCGGAGCGACGCTAACCCCAAACTGAAGCCTCTTTACCCGGAAAGCCCCCCTGTGGGTCACGATCGTTTGGGCCTCCGCCGTCTTATTGTCTACTGGGAGCTGCTGGTAGGCCTGGGCCAGGTCTAGCTTCCCAAATATCCTAGCCCCCGCTAGGGCGGCCAGGACATGGCTCACCACCGGCACTGGATAGGGGTTGTCCTGTAGTGCCTTGTTTATGGTGCATTTATAATCGGCACAGATCCGCACCTCCCCGTTTGGCTTGATGGGGGTAACGATGGGGGTTTCCCAGGTGGCGTAGTCCACCGGCTCCAGGACGCCTTGTGCCGTGAGGCGGTCTAACTCTGCCTCGATCTTAGGTTTCAAGGCGAACGGAACCCTCCTGGCCTTGAGCCGAATCGGTCTGACCGTGGGGTCTAGGGGCAGGGAGATGGGCGGCCCCCGGTAGCTCCCTAGGGACCCATCGAATACCTCGGGGAATTCCTTGCAAATCTCCCCGAACCCCCGGGGCGTTATGGTCTGGCCCACCCCCTCCACGCGGATTCCCAAGGGTTTGAACCAGGCTAGACCTAGCAGGGTGGCCAGCTGGCGCTTAACCACCAGGATGTCCAGCGGGCCGTGGAAGGACCCCCGCTCGACTCGTACCCGCGCCCACCCCGCAATTTGCACCGGGTTCTTCTGGAAGTCCCGGAGTATGAAGTCTGCCGGCCGAAGTTGCAGCTGCTGGCGGGGACACAGTTCTCTTAGGGTTTCTTCCGCAATAAGGGAAATGGAGGACCCTGAGTCCACCTCCATTTGGCAGGGGTTCCCCTCTATAAGGACCGCCACTTTGATTTTATCGGGGGAATCGTGGGGCAAGTTCAGTACCTGTAGGGACGTGGAGTCTACCGCGTGGGACTCCGCGGACTCGTGGTACGTGGTCGGCTTCCTGCGGTTGGGCTTGGCTCGGCAAGCCCTGGCAATGTGGCCGGTCTTTCCGCAGCTCCTGCAGTCCCAGGTCCGGTATTGGCAGTCTCTCCGCTCGTGGGGGCCGCCGCAGCTGGCGCACTTGGTGGCCGGGGCTCTCTCCGACGCTGGTGGTCGGTCGGTCGCTCGGGGGCGTTGGGTCGCTCTGTTGGGTGGCCCGGCTGGGCGGCGTAGCTGATGGGCTTCCTCCTCCTCGGGGCCGTCTTGGTCCAGCTCTCCGTGGTGGGCAGCTTCCATCTTGGCCCGGGGAAACGTTCGTGCGGTTCGTTCCCATGCCACCGCTTCGCTGAAGGCGGCCTGGAGAGTAAGCTCTTCTTTGGCGAAGAGCTTCTGCTGGAGCCTCTCGTCGCGGAGGCCCCACGTGAATCTGTCCGCCAGGGCTTCCTCCAGTTGGGGGAGGTTGCAGTTCCCGGCGAGTTTACGGAGGGCCGCCAGGTAGTCTGCGGCGGACTCGCCCGCGATCTGGTCCCGTTTGTGGAACAGGAACCTGCGAGCCACCCGCGAAGGCTGTGGTGAGAAGTGTCCCGTGAGGAGTCGGATGATCTCGTCGTAGGATTTCTCTGCCAGACGGGCGGGTGCCGAGAGACCCTTGGCGATCTCGAACGTGGCAGGCCCGCAGACGCTCATGAGAACGTCCCTCTTCGCTCCGGCGTCAGTGATCTTGTTGGCCCGGAGGTAGAACTCGACCCGCTCCGCGTAGGACTCCCATCCCTCTGGATTGGTTGGGTCGAAGGGCTCGAGGTAGCCGGTGATTCCGCTTTGGTTGGCCATGATGGCGGCGACAGTCGCTTGTTGCCCAGATCTCCGTCGTAGCCGCTGCGGCTAGGATCCCACCTTCGTCGCCAGTGTAACGTACTCGAAGCGGAGACGAGAGTAGGGCAACATGGTTTATTAGGAGCACGTTGCAAGAGAGAGAACACGCGGGCCGGGTCCCGCTTATGTACAATCCCGGGTACAGCCTACTGGGTTGGTTGGGCCAATCCAGCCCCGTTGAACTTCCCGCCACAGCTGGAGATAGGCGGGGACAGTTGCCCCCCCCGTCGGGTCGCATGACATTTCTTGATACACTACAGTAACCCTTGCTTGACCCAAAGTGCTTGAATAGTAATTAACCTTGCCCCACTGTATCCAAAATATTTGGGGCTGTAGAATGAGTTATGTTATGTCTCTGCACATTCTCACACTGGGACCCTTTGAAGCCGAGCAGCATGGCCTTCGGAGTAGGGAGGCATCCTCTCTACTGATAGTGATGGTGAGAAGACAGATGTGCCTGTAACGGTGTGAATTGTGGCTTTGTGAGATGTTTGCTTTACGTGTATAAAATTGTGCTGGTGCTGGCTCTCGCCATTACTGTTATCTTGCCTTTTCCAGTGCTTAGTTCTCTTCAATAAAATCCTAACTTTGTAACCAAGTATGGGATCCGTTTGAAGTTCTTAAGTTCTGACACTCTCTTCAAAACATATTTGCTATCTTCATATTACTTTCTAGAAAGAAATACCACTGGACTCACTTTGATTAACATGAAATGAGTGGTTTGATTGGGTACTATGCTGAGACATGTTTAAATGAATATATTGTGGAAAGTTATGAGTATGGTCCAGAAACTCATGTATGTAGGGGCTTTCTTTCCTCCCCCCCCCCACCCTTTTAAAAAAGAAACATTACTTGTATTATAGTCATGAGGAGGTTCCCCTCAAGATCAGAAGAGGAAGCCAACATGCACACAATGGATCATGCCCAGTGCTTTACAGCAAATCTGGGGAAGAAGCTAATATTACAAAATGGCTGTCCTTTCATCTGCTGTTCCAGTCTAATTTTGTGTAATTTCTGTAAAATGATAATTCTGTAAAAGACTATTCTGCTATTAGTTGCTTAAAGGACAAAAAGCTAGAGACATTGCAGGCTAATAAACAAATAATAGAAAACAATGGCCTTTGAAAGAAACTTTTCCCAGAAGGAATCAGAATTCCTTTTGCTTCTCTTTCAACAATAAACTGAAGGTCTCAAGCCCATTTAGAAATATTTTTGTCTGAGTTAGTTTATCTTCTAAAAACTTTCTGAAAATGAGAGGATTCTCAAATTTAAATTTATAACAAATGTTGCTCCATTAAAATGTGTAGTGTTAGAAGGGAAACTTATCCTTAAATAGAAAGTAAATCATGTTATCACTTACCGAAATCCTAACACTCGGATTTCCTTGAAACCTGCAAGTTTCTCAAATATTTTTTGCATCTATTAAAAAGAGAGGAAAAGAAAGTGGGGGAGAGAAAGTTGATTATATGTTAATCCTTTCACAGAAATTAGGAGGCATTCACTAAATAACTAGTTGCTCCCAACAGACTCTATAGTAGTGTTTATAAAACAAATGTTTGAAAGTCAGAGAGAATTCTGGGAATTTGTTTCAGTTGTATGGTTACTGGAGACTTCAGCATTTAATCTTGGACATAAAAACATATTATCTGGATTAATGGACCAAGCAAGATCCACACTACAGCTTTTGTCACCAAGTGCTGGTAACAATATTATGGAGGGTATCGTTTAAGTCAGGCTTCACTTTTCAAGGCCAAGATTCACTACAGAAATTGAAAGGTATTAATACAATTAAAATTCCTCATCCCCTGCTGGTGGCCAGGGAGGACCAAGCAACCTTATTCTCAGGTCTTTTTTTGAACAGTAACACTGTTCCGGCTGGCTTGGCATCAGGGGGTGTGGCCTAATATGCAAATGAGTTCCTGCTGGGCCTTTTCTACACAAAAAGCCCTGCCTATTCTGAATATGTACAGAAGGCTAGTTAATGAAATATATGTGCATTAAGAGGCAAGAAGCACAATCATAAAAACCCTTTCCTGAGAGCAAGCCCTCCAGAACAGCCCTGAGTAGGACTGCTCTCTAGCAGTGACAACCTAAACAGAGTCATAGCCTTCTAAGCACATTGACTGAAACAGATTTAGATAAGTGCAACTCTGCTTAGGAGAGTACTGTAGGAAATGCTAAAGAACCACTGGATCTCACAGAAATGATAAAAGCTGGTGAGTCAACCAGCCTAATGGACCTCTTATAAGTCCACTGACTTTTAATGCAGCCTAATGACCCATTTTAGCACATTTGTTCAGAGTGCTACTATTGCCATTACTATATAATTAGCTATTCTGCACATGTGCACAAAAGAATAAGAAAAACACATTGTTAAGCACTTTGCACACAGCCCAATCCATTGAATAAAAACTGTACTGAAGAAACTTATCAGATCTATATGGAGACTGCATCAAAAAAGCACCATGCAACTGAAGTTGATAGGATGGGACAAAAAAGCAAAGAACTGCACAGGTAATATAAAAGGCACATGGAACAGGGACAGTAATGATGACCATAAAACCTGGACAAGTTCAAATAGGTTATTTAGGTAACCCAATTCCAGATCACTCACAGGTTTTCATGTAGGAATTAGCATTTTGAACTGAGTACAGAAATTAAAAGGCAGAGGGTAAAATTTCATTTTCATTGAACCATCTTCAAATGTAGAGTGGATTGCAACAATCTAGATGGCACCTGAGAGCTTTAACAGGATTTACGGCTGGTTCCGCCCCCACTGGCCGGCTGCCCATAGCACCAGCAAAGGGAAGGCTCACCTCGACTGCTTTTACCTTTGTCCACAGCACCACTGGGCCCAGCTCAGGCTTCCCCTATGTGGGACCATCCTAAGCAGAGTTCCACCCATCTAAGTCTAGGTCAAGTGGTAATTCCTCTACAAAAAAACCAGTGTGAACTCCTGATCTTGTGCTTGGCACACATTTGTTGCAGCAGCTGTGTGGAGAGAAAGTTCAGTTAAGAGGGTTACTTTACTCCCTGCTTTCTCATGCAATCTTGGAAGAGATGGTAAAGAAGACACACAGCTTTACCAAGAATAGTAAGTTCTGTCCACTGTTCTTTCTGCATCAAAGAGGGGCACTTACAACTTTAAGTTCAGACTAAATCTCCCACTCTGTTTGCTAGAAACTGTCTCTGGAGGGAGAAAAGACATCTATGCACAAAGATCAGGTCCATGAACAATTTCATTGGTGAATGCCTCATTTGAAAATCATAGCTAGAACAATTTCAAAGTTGTCAGAAGCAGTGTCAGCACATTTTTATATACACAAAAACATATTCCTCTTTACTGCTCTCTGGAATCTTGCTTAAAACACATAATGGAGTCCAAACAATCGTTGTTAGATAATCAGTTTATAAGCGGTCAGAAATCAATACAGAGCCACTGTAAGGAAAGGTTGTCAGCAACTATCCACAAGAACGTGTGCTATTTTTTAGGCAAAGATTATCTGTAATCTCCTTCAATACTCTCTAGACAAACATTGCCTTTTGCAATTGATTATGAATTCCAAAAGGCAAAGGAAAAACAAACCCTGAAAGCAACCTCCGGCAGCACCCCTCCCCACCCCTTTCTCATATTGACTTTTTCTTAACTTTCAACTAAGCAACCCTCCCTGTCATTAATTGCTGACTATTAAATAGCTAATGAAGCAGGCACTTAGCCTTACTGATGATATAAATACACCACCTCTGCTCGGACTCTATGAAGAAACATGATAATGCCTAACCAAACAACTAGAAGAGAATTGGAAGGAGGGGGGCGCATTTTCAATGTCTTGGCTGCTTCTTTTGAAATAGAGTTCAGACAACAGCAGTTAATTTTGTTCAATGTTCGTATTTAAATTGCTCATTAGGTTTATTGTACGAATGAAATGACTACAAAGCACTGTCTATTAATTCCTGATTAGGCTCAAATGACTTTCTCCAATGGTGTGTAGTACGGCTAATGCTGTCTGCTGACTGGGTATCTTTGCAGTCTGTCTTTTGCTGCTAAAGGGATCCAAGCAATGCTTGTTAGTCAAGTGGCTGAACAGATGTCAGGAGATACATCTAGCTAATACCCAATTTAAACATTAACAAGGATGGAGGCAATACACTGGAATGAGCCTCTAAGAAACATGTACCATCACAGAATGTTCTTGGGAAATTCTGCATAGCTCAATATGCAGTAAAGTCTCGTGAAGAACAACACCACATACTACCTAAATATTTGAATAAGGAGCTTCTTTTAGGACACAGTTTCTGGGGAAAACTGAACAGTTATCAGCTTTTAGCAGATACACATCTATCAAATGAACCTGCATATGGTGGTGACAGGTGGGAAAACCTGGTTCCCCTCAACGCATATGAACCTCAGGTTGTTTCCAGGATCACCCTACTCCATATAAGCATGAGTCAAAGCAATGTGTCAAGTACATTACCTAACAATTCTTCCTCTTCCTTCCTTCCAGGTCTAAGGAAGGATCTGCACTTTATATATTTAGTGCAGGCATATACAGTTCAAATTGAACATAGCCATATACCAAGGTATTTGACAAGTATTCGTGAATCTACAAACCTACTCTACCAAATGTGCAGCTGAACATATGGTAGGGCAGTGGTCTGTATTCAGCTTGATGGAAAAATGAAATAAGCCAGCCATTTCAGCATATCACAATGTGGAAGATCAGGAAAAAAAGGAATTCTATATTTTGACCAATGGGATTTCTAAACCATGGAGCCATATGACAAAAATAAAAATAAAAATGCAGAGAGTAATACCAGCACTATTACAGATCCTATTGACAGCCAGAGTGTTCCCATGTATAGAGATAAAGACATATCAAATCCTGTCAGTGGCTATTAGGTACCGTAAGACAGGCCACCATCTCTAAATTGCAGTGCCTACCATAATAATGCTGCTGTGACATCACCAAACTTTTGTTCAACAACACAGTGCTACTAAATATGGTTCTCTTTATAGATCTGCCATGTCTTACCAATTTGAATTTGGGGTACCAATTTGACAGTATGATGAAGCTTTAAGAAAGCATTATCAAGAATGAAATAGCTGACCTAGTGAAACTTAAGGTGTCCCAGTGATTTCAGTGTGGGAGACTGAAGCACTCCTCTTCTATATTAATTTTTGCTGGATTATTCTTTGTTTATACTCCTAGAAAGCTATATTTATCTAAAATATAAGTAATCATTTGCTATACTAATGCATAATGTTTGGGTGTGGCCTGGCAAACAGAAGCTATGTTTCCTATTGATCAAATGCACTGCAATATGAGTGTGCAACTTTTATTACTATTGGGTGAATTGCTCTTACTTGAAGCTGAAATTTGGCAGCTAGCTTCTGGTACTGAAGGGAGGTGGGATCTCCCAGTTCTGGGGTGTATTCCTGGTTGGTGAGGGTGACGCTGAACTCCACCATCTGCTCCCCAGGGACTTCAGAGACTATGTTTGGCTTTATTTCCTGAAAAAAAAATCAACAGGAAAGGACATAAATCTGAAACCAGCACAAAGTATTATTTTCTAACACGTACAGCACAATCCTAAGAATACTTTCCTGGGAGTATGCCCCATTGAATAGACTTCAACTGGATTCAGAAAAGACCTGCTTATGATTGTTCTTTTAATCCTATATGCCGCGTATAATGTAATGTATTTTGCTGCTTCCCAGTTTTATTGTATTGTGTTTGGTTCTTAACTTGCAGGTTTTAAATAGTTATCTAAGGCCCTGTTCACACAGCATGTTGAGTCCGTGTTAAACTGACCCGGTTCTGTTCTGAATATCTTTGTTACAGATATTATTGATCAGACTGTCGTACTGCAATTTGAATCACTCTGCGGTGAAACTGTCTTCTGCCGTCCACATGACGGCACCATGCAGTTCTTTTTTTGTTCCCCCCACTATTATGCACATAAGCACATCATGTGCATGCACATAGGTCAGAAAACATTATGTGGTTATGCGCATATCGCTAAGTAGTAAAAAAAAAATGGCCACCATAAATTGGATGTCTGAGGCTCCTTTTGCTCTGGGACAGCCTTCAGACACCCAGAAGTTGGTTAATATTGCAGCAGAACTATCCAGATGGAGAAAATTACAAGGTGAAACCGGACAGGAGCAGGTAATAAAATAATCCTGTTTGGAGAAGGATTTTTTGGGGGGGAGGCAACAACGATAGGCTACCGAGAGGCAGATGTTGCTGTCTGATCAGTCACTTTTAATCGGGTAGGAAACAGCAGTGACAACTGATTAAACTGTGCGTCTGAACAGGCCCTAATTGTGCTGTGATTCACCCAGAGCCCATTTGCAGGAAAGGGCAGAATATAAGCCACACAATAAATAAATAAAAAATAAATATTATTGAATACTACAATTTCCTTGTAGAGGAACTATTTCCTAATTATAGATTGATACTGTCAGTAATCACATTACAGTGATCAGACACAGTAACTTTGTGATTTTCCACATAGACTTATGGGAAGGAGAGAAGTGGGTTTTTAGAGGTATGAACTGATATATGGAGAAATCATTACTGATGCTTATGATCATTAAGTTCTGATGCTAAGTTAAACATGTGAAGTGATGTAGAATCGGGGGCTGCAATCACACACACTAAATAATGCACTTTCAATCCACTTTCAGTGCACTTTCCAACTTGATTTTACTGTGTGAAATGGCAAGATCCAGTTGGAAAATGCACTGAAAGTGGATTGAGACGGCATTATATAGTGCATGGGATCACAGCCATAGACAGCATTCTGAAGCAGATCTGCTTTCAATAAGTCTCACTTTATTCAACAGGACTTACACCCAGGAAAAGGTCTTAGGACTGCAGCCATTGTCATTCCATCAGGACAAGCGCAGAATTTGTTTCAGCCATAAGCTGTATGAACCACAGGGTGGTGTGATCCAAATGTATTGCCATGTCACAGAGGATGATACTGGCATGGTGAACACAGCTTATTTGGAGATGCTCTTAATTATCCCATCCCCATGTCTTCCTTAACTTTTTATTTTCCTGAAGCTCAGCAAACAGCAGTGAAAGTTTGCTTTTCCACCCCCTTTATAGCATTTGTAATGGAACTGGATTATGTAATCAGGATGAAGAGACTTGAAGAACAGTGGAGGATGAAACCGTTGCTTTAAAGCTATCTGAAATATCTATTATTTTCCAGAGTGACAGGCAAACAACATTATTCACAGTAAGCTCACAGGAAAAATGCAAAGAAAACACTGACATCATAAATTGTTGATGAAAACCATCAGAATACTAATGGTGCAAGTCACTTGAGCAAATGCCTGGCTAGATGGAAAACATGTCCTCACCTTCGCAGGAGGTCTGGTATCATTGGCAATCTCTTTGACTAAGATGCCGGTAGGTGCTGCTGCATACGGAGGTAGAGAGTGGTTAAGAACATCATTGTGCTAGAGTTTATTATTTTCCAAGAAGAAGAGAACACGAATTAGCAAATGACAAAACTGAGCAGCCCCTGCTTGAAAATGAGCCATGAGCTAAAACACAGTTTGCCTTGTGTACTATGTAAAATGCAAGAGAACAAAACCACAAATTAAAGAGTTTGTGCCCTGTAGTACTGGAAGAAAAACACTTTGTTGGTGTACCTCTTTGTTGGGTGTACAGTTATGAACAATTGGCCCAACCTATTGAAAGTCAGGAGAATTCTAGCATTTCACTTGAAAGAGATGGCCCTGTTTAGCAAACCTGCTGCAGCTTTGGCAGATCTCTCAGCCTGAAGAAGTCCTTCCTTCCCTTTAATGTGGTTCTCTTGCTGCCTGCTGAGAGAGAATGCTCCTGAGCCAGATGTACAAGGACTGCAACAGCCCTACTAGCTAGAGTGAGCTCTGATTTCTTCAGACGATAAGTGAAACATCACAAGGAAAGTTTCTTCCTTTTTCCTGAAGAATGCAAAAATTTCCTTAGAACTGGGCACTGAAATGCTATCCAGACATTCCCACAAAGAATCTTCTGTCAACTATGGGAAGACTCCAAGAGATAGTAAGCTCTCCTCACAAAATTTTCCACTACCCCTTCATTCTATTAAGACTCTACAGCATGGATTATAGTTTTTTAAACCACAAGTGTTAAAGAAGCATCATCCACTCACCCACCCACTGACCCACATGAACCTCTCAAACCAAAAGCAAAAGCCTTTGCTGCCACTCAATGAAAGAAACAGGACTGGGCAAGTTTATCAACATGTAAGGGCAGGCCCAGCCTGCGTTTTGCCTGAAACAAGAATACAACAGTGCCCTAATCTGAATAGCCCAGGCTAGACTAATCTTGTCAGATCTCAAAAGCTAAGCAGCGTCAGCCCTGGCTCATAATGGATGGGAGACTTCCAAGGAATACTAGAGTCATGACAGGGAGGCAAGGCAATGGCAAACCACCTCTGAACATCTTTTGTTTTGAAAACCCTACAGGATCACCATAAGTCAGCTATGATTTGACAGCATTTTCCACCACCTCGAAGACTCAGTAGAGTTGTCAACCCTGGCTTGGGAAACTCCTAGAAATTTGGGGGTAGAGTCCGGGAGGGTAGGGTTTAGGGATGCAAGGTGAGGGGAGTTTGGTAGAAATGTGATGTCATAGACTCTGCCCACTGAAGCTGCCATTTCCTCCAGAGGGAACTGACCTTTGAAGTTGAGAGATCAATTTTAATTCTGGGAGATCTCCAGGCCCCAGCTGGAGGCTGGCAACCCAAAGCCTTGCTCTGTTCTGTGAATGAGGTTTATATGCAGAAGTATTAATGTCAAGCAAGTGACTGCCAACAGTTTCTGATCTGTTAAATAAATAAATTACCACAGTGCAAAATCCAAAAACTTGCCCCCTCATAAAAAACAAGCTTTATTTTTGAACAAACATTAGGAAAATGCTCTCTTAGTACCGCTTCCAAACTCACCAGTACCTTAGATATAGATGGTGAAGTGTATACTGCAGAAGAATTAGGATGCTCAGTCTAACAATCAGCAATCCTGGCTTTCTTAATAATGGTTTTCACCAACCCTCGCTTTCCCAAGGTAGTTTTTTCTGCAGTCATAGCTACATGAGGAGTGTGAATTGTTTCTGGGACTGTCCAGGACAAAAGACAGTGTGAATGCATCTGAAATATTATATGTCCCATAGAGATTTGCGTGCCTATTCAGCACATGTGGGTTCAGACACAATTCTGGTATGCACATCAACAACAGTTGCTTTATCGTGTATTGTTAAGCCACCATCATGAACAGCAGCAGGCCACTAATAGAATGCTACCTAAACTTATACAAATATAATTGCACACAGCCAAATTTTTTTGTCCAATCATTTATTCTGCAACTTCTTTTATTAACATCCCCCCCCATGGAAACAAAATGAATAATGCACAACTCGGCACAGTTAAGACACTGCAGTGTTTAAGCTTTGAACGAAGTAAACGCAACGAAGAATGGTACTTACAGTGCAAGCACATTATGTCACTGAAAGTATTATGCTCACGACACCCATCGCACTTCAGACTTTTAAATGATGCCTACAATAACAGGATGTTCATAGATAGAAAGGCATTCATGTTTATTTACCTGGTGTAAAGGGAAGTTCTTCAAACTTTTTGCTACTGGTTTTCTCTGTTGAAATTTCATCTTTCCTACCATGTAAGTAGTAAGAAATCATTAGTTAGTTATTAGTTAGTTATTAGTTTAATTAGTTATGCATATTCTAGTTTTATAATTAGTATGTATAATTAGTTATGTTCACAGTGAGTTTTCCTGTGTCTAAGTCATAGAACAGCCATCATTACAGCAGATTGTTCAAGTGCAACACAGTGACCCACTTCCTCTATGCCGTTTTAAATCTTTATTTTTAGATATTTTGCAATGGGATGGAAATACAGTGTCAATTCATGTGATAAATTAGTGCCTGAAAGGCAGCGCAAGAGGCACCCAAAACACACCCACTGAGGCTTTTGCCTATCTATCTGAAATGAAACACAAACTCTGAAAAAACATCTTTATTGTTATTAGTTGGTTATTTAGAGTCTGCTTCTCTGCTGAGACTCAAGGTGGACTACATAGTGTAAGCCAAGTACAATCAGCAGGGTGGGAAATCCAGTGAATAATACAACAGTGTTTGGACTACAGATGCCTGAAAACAAACAAATATCAAACAGCTTTAATTTTCCATATGCTCTGAAAAATTATTCCAATATCATACATGACACCTTGGTGGTTGTTAAGTCATGGATGTTAGCGGGATTTGAAAGTCAACAGAACTATAACCCATGTTCATGTGTCTTTATAAATGGGAACGCAAAGGTTCCTTACTATCTACACATGGGGGGAGGGAACAGTATAATACACTGATGCAAGGGTATATAGAGGAATAATATGTCATGGATCAACAAAATAGCAGCAAGTTAAAGGATACAGAATGTATCGTGTACATAAGATGCATATTATTTTACAGAAGAGTTACACCCTTCTAGGTCTGTTGAAGTCAAGGGAAATAGAAGGTTCTAATGTTTCATCTGATTGTACCATAAATCTATCGTAGGGAAAGCCTGTTACTTTTGTTCAACAGACATTCAACAGAATAGCAGATAATGAGAGAAAGCTTGATTATGCTAAAGATAGTATCAGTGGATAAAGAACTATAAGATAGAAATAACTGCCACACACTGAAACAGGCTAACAGGTTTTTGAAGTTGAGGCTATCAAACTCTCTCTAATTCATCATTTCTGTAAATGTTGACTACCTGAAACCTTTCATCTGGCAATGCTTCAGGACTTCAGAGCATTCAAAGCATGCTTACTAAGCTATGGAAACAGAGCTGGAGTGATGGGGAGGGGAAACTTCAAGAAGAAAAGAAATCTGGGCATGAAGAGGAAACCAAGTTCTTCTCTCTGTTTCTCACCTAAAAGTTCCCAAGAATGATAATTCCTGAACTCTAAAGGCATAATGTGGATATAAGTAGGCTATTCCCATAGAGTAGTCCTACTATAATCTTTTCTGCATGTTCTGATAGCTACTGAAGTTCAGTTTAAGGACTTAAGGTTACAGAGCGACTATTTGCATGCTGTATTCCCCTGCTTGCCCTGACCTGGATAGCCCAGGATAGCCCAATCTTGTTAGATCTTGGAAGCTAAGCAGGATTGGTTCTGGTTAGTATTTGGATGGGGACCAACAAGGAATAACAGGGTTGCTACACAGAGGCAAGTAATGGCAAACCACTGTGTCTCTAGCTTTGAAAACTTTAGGGGTTTCCATAAATTGGCTGCAACTTGACCAACCAACCAACCAACCAACCAACCAACCAACCAACAAAAAACCCGAAACAGAACAAACAAAACAAAAAAACCTCCCCTGCTTACTTCTGTGGTAAGCACTGTACTGTGCTACTAAGGGATACCTATTTCTTAAATGAGCAGTATAAATGCATTTAATTCCATATACCAATTTCCATTAGGAACTTTTGTACTTTACTTAAAAGTGTTGTTTGTGAGATTTTACAAAGTTTCTATTCAAATATTGTGCTGCTCACACAAAGTGATCACTTAAGTTGTTAAAATGATCTGTGTAATAACTAAGGAGGATATAAGAATTGATCCTAGTTTGCTTCACAAACAGGATTTTGAAAAAGTGAATGAAAACTACCAAATGCTATATTTAAAATTATTTGTATAACAAAAAGAATAAACAGAAGCAAACCCCTCCCACACCTACATTTCTTCAACCTTGACCTTCCCCTTTACACTTCTTTTAATGTTGCCATGTATTTTTTTTTTAAATGAGTGATTCCACTTTGAAATATACTCAGCCCACAACAGCTAATGCCTGAATATTCCACTAAATGTCCCTGTCACAAGGTGAAGGACAAAACCTAATATATATTGTTTGGAGAATTACTATTCTGGACATTTCTGCAAAATTGATTAGGGTAGTAGAATGAATTCATTATGAATAAAACATGAACAGAGGATGAGTCTGAATCTCTGATGTTTAGGTGTATCACTCATGAAGATTCTTCAAAGAGACTACGTAACTGGATCAGAGCACCTGTAATAGTCTGCATGGCATACATGTTATCCACTTTCAGTCATGGGTCTTGCACAAACATATGCAATAAAACTTATTATTATAAAATTGCATACAGTACATTTTGTTAATAAAAAGCAAGAGCATCAACGGGTGAGTGCTATATTTTTAGTTTACTTACCTGTCCTGGAAAGTTCTATGTTTTACTCGCTGCAAAAAAGTTTTTTAAAAAAGAGAGGAGATGATTAGTTGTGAGTTTACTCAACCACAAAATGGAAAGCTCCAATTTGTTATGTTGTCTTTTATTATATAGTTATTCATTCTGTCATTTTTTAACCCTTTTAAAAAGTACACAATGACTTTTTAAAAGAGTTATTGCTCTGGGCTGGAAAATGTATTCCTCAGCACTTACCCTTTGAACAATCTCCAGATGCTCTTGAGAATTACTGAAATTTTTCCCAATGTCAAATATGCAGAAAGTCTCTCGTTGGCAGGCAGCAACCCAGTTCTGATACTCTGCTGCATCTGGAATTCGGTCCAAAAAGATCCGGAAGGCTTCCCACACAGCTTCCTGGCAAACTGACAGCAGAATAAAAGTACATGCACTTTACTAAACACCAATATTTATCCACTTTTGATAACAGAAACCTCAGTGAGATTATCTGACCCAGAGACTCTTCTGTTGCATCACTGTATCCCCATCTGCAGTTTATGTCCCAGCACACACTCTCCTCCACCAATTATACCTGTTGCTCCCCTTGCACATATCCTCCCCGCCCCCCCCCCCCCCCAGCCATGCTGTGAGAATCAACATAATACTGATTGCTTCCTCCTATTTTGGGAACAGAAAGAAGAAGAGATTGGATTTATACTACACCCTTCACATAATGTCTCAGAGCAGTTCACAATCTCTTTTCCCTTCCCATCCCCACTACAGACACCCTGTGAGGTAGGTGGGGCTGAGAGAGCTCTCAGAGAATGTAGCCAGGAGGTGCTGCCTGCCTCTAGGGGTATCCCACTTAAGCTAAGGGGACCCCAAGCTATACAAAATGGAGTCTGACCAGAAACAGGCCAAGAAATACTTCATTCAAAACAGAGTAGAGTACAGAGCTTGTTCTACTCCCTCCTAAAGGCTCCCTCTGTACATGGCCCTCTCTCCCGCCCTAACGGAATGCATAATAGCAATGGGGACTGCTGGTAAGTATTGTTCACACCCTAATCCTCAGCTACTGATTAATCAGCTATCTCCCTGGCTCTTTGCTGAGACTCAGCTTCTCTTTGTCTAATGCTATGCTAATATCTGACACCTGGACAAATTCTTTGTTCTCTATGCTTACCTCTCCCCAGGGGTACATTTGCTAAACTGCCCAAACAATTAACTCATTTTCTGACCTCTTGTAACCTATTGGACAGACATTACTAAACCAGCCCTATCTATTTATTATTTTATTTATTTCTGCTAATTTGTAGTCTGCCCTTTCCTATGGTGGGCTCAGGGCAGATTCCAACATAGTAAACCATTAAAACTAACAATAAGCAATCTAACAGATAAAAAGTAAAACTAACAGTTAAAACAGATTAAAAGATTAAAATAAAACAGTTAAGCCGCAGCTCAGAGTTAGTTCAGGCAGCATGGATGGCAATTCAGTCTTGGAAGGTGTGGACGTATCACTTAAGGCATACTTGTCCCAGCCTAAGTGTCCAAAAGTATCAGCTGTATCAGTCCAATTTTAGGCAATCAGTGCAGGGAGGCCAATTTAGATGGAATAATAGGATAAGGACGTCTGCCCGCCTCAGCCATAGGCCTGGAGGAACAGCTTCGTCTTATAGGCCCTCCAGGATGGTAACAAATCCGGTAGGGCCCGCACCTCCACAGGGAGCTGATTCCACCAGGTAAGAGCCAGGGCTGAAAAAGCCCTGGCCAAGGCAAGCCAGATGTCCCTTGGGCCAGGGATGGTCAGGAGATGTTGATTGGTAGAGTGCAATGACTTCCGGGGCTCATATGGGGAGAGGCGGTCCCGCAGGTTTGCCGGTTCCAGGTGTGTAAGACTTTAAATGTCAGTACTAAAACCTTGAAGCAGATCCGGTACTTGATTGGTAGCCAGTGTAGACTGCATACAGGCAATTTAGTCAGCAATCATGCTGCCACATTCTGGAGCTTCTGGATCAGCCTCAAGGGCAAGCCTGTGTAGAATGAGTTACAGTAGTCCAACCTGGAAGTGACTGTTGCATGGATCACTGTAGCTATGTCCCGATTGTTACCTGGAGATACATTCAGGTGATCAGAGTCAGCTCTACTTATTGGCTTGAGGTGAGCAATCAATCAGGTACCCAGGAAAGACTAATCAATGCCCACCACAGACCAGCCCCTTTTTGGGAGGACCTCTTCTTTTCCAAAAGATTATAACAGGAGAGAAAGCTTTCTCTCTCTCTCTCTGTCTGAGCACATGTAACATGTAACTGGTACTCCCCCATTACTCTAAGTAAGGGGGGCTAAGTAAAGGGGCCCTCAGACATGACACATGGTAGTGCATGTCTAGATCTTCAAGTTGTAACTGGACCTCACCACATCTGGACCAGGTAATATTGCATTCCTCAAGACCCCCTCAATTCCTCTATTGATAACATTTACCCTTCCTAGCTTCTTGATTGCCTGTATTGTGTATTTGTGTATGTGAATATATATTTTTTACATATTTTAAGTAAACATTATAAAATCTATTTGCCTGGAGTATTCTTGCTTGAAAACCCAACCTCCGTATTATTGAAGAAAAGATCCTTTGCTCTTAATTCGCTCTACCTAGTCTCCATATTGCTAATTTCCCCAATTTTGAAAAGGAGACATAAACATTTCCCGAAACAAGAACAGCTTGAGATAACAGCTCTTTCAAGAACTTGAGAGAACTTCTTTTGTAACTGACTCCAGGTCACACCAGCAGGTGTTGAGGAATGGAGAATCTAACCCAGTTCTTCCAGATTAGAGTCTGTGCACTTAACCACTACACTAAACTGTCTCTCAGAAGGGACAACCAGTGTTTTTTGCAGGTAACAGCCTTTTCTCTTTCTGGAATAATTCAATAAGTACAAACCCAGTTAAGAGAGAAACTCTTCTGCTTCTAGGAAGAAATGTGCAGTGTGGACCTAAGCATGTTAATCAGAAATCCCTATTGAATTCCAAAGGCTGCCTGAGAAAATTCGCAAATATGTACAGTTTGAATTATAGCCTTACCCATGTGATACTTTTACTCAGAAGAAATTTCCCATGGATTTGCTGGGGTTTTCTTCCAAAAATATTCCAATAATCAGACATTTGGATAATTGAGACTACTGTTTGCAAAGGACTACACTGATGACGGGAAGGTGCAAACATGTGACTGCAAATTCAGGTTATGTATACAGAATCTTTTTTCAGATATTTAGAAGCACTTGGGTAGCACTGTCATTACTACCACTGAGTACCCCCAGTTCATTGTGGTATCCCACCAAACATTTCTGGTGGATCTGTTTTTGCAGTGCTTTAGTTCATATGATCTGGAAAATGTACAGCTACTAGGAGGACACAGACCTCCCACTATAGTGGCAGACCTCCTGGCCTCTGCTACCCACTGCTATCTGGTGCAGCAGCAGAAGAAACTGTGGAAGACAAAAGTGATGCTGAGGTGATGTTAATTCTGGTTGCATAACAATCTCCCTCCCCTCCTAGCAATTCCCTCATACTGCTAGAATTTTCATGGTATTGCTGGAGGGTCCCAGAGATGCACAAAGCCACTCCTAGGCTGAGTCCAGATGGGAAGTTTAAGCTGACACAGGGACGGCTTGCAGATGGATTAAAAAATCAAGTCCAAATGTGCACATCTGCCTCCTGTCTGGCTCTCGTACTCACCCTGTCCTCTGGCGGCTCTGAGGTGGCTCAAAAAGCTACCACTTAGGAAGTGGTAGCAATTTTTTTTGCAGCATGCCATCTGCCTTTCCAGGCATCTGAACACTGGAGAGCACAAGTGAGGCGGATTGGGAGTGTGAACCCACCAATCAGTCCTAGGTGCTCACCAGTATTCTTTAAAAAAAAAAGACTGCCCTAGGCACATGAGTGCATGGGCATACGAGCACAAGGCCAATTTTTTTAAAAAATTAATGAATGAAAGAAATTCAAACCACACTAAGGGGATGGTGCGCACAATCATCTGACTGCACCAAAGCGTCCCTCAGGCATGATACAGGCACCTCGCGCAGGAGCATCTGATCACTCTTCATCCATTCCAGTTTGGGGCAGCACAGTTTGGAGCACCTCTGGTGCGCTCCAACTTGCCCGTCTGTACCCAGCCTTAGTTTTGCAACTGGAAGTGGCATTGTGTGATGCCTCATGACCTCTGGCTCCACCTTCAAAAGTTCTGGAAAATTCCCAGCCCTCAGCTTCAAACCTAAATATCTACTCCACTCTCACCCAAGGAATTGCCATTGCCAATGCAGTAGTCTACACTGTGGTGTGGCCATGGCTGGACCCTTTTGGAAGTAACAGTTCCACACACTCCTGCTTGAAGAACTTTTAGATTTTTAAAAAGTGCTTAAAAACTCCATTCAAGGTAGGGTGACCATAATGTCTGAAGGCCAGCCAGGGACACGGGGGGGGGGGGGGGGGGTGTGCCGGAAACAGGAAGTGACGTCACTTCCGGTGACGTCACTTCCGGTGATGTCATGCCACCACCGGAAACAGGAAGTGGCATCACTTCCTGTGACATCATTTCCCCCGCGTCACCTGCCGGAAACAGGAAGTGACTTCACAGCACTTCCTGTGACGTCCCCAAAAATCCCCCAAATATCACCGCCGGAAACAATTTTGCTCTCAAATCCTGTATATACTTCATCAGTATATGGGATAAGGCACTTTCTCAACTGTGCTGCATAATGCAGCCTATTTATTTTGTCCTGTTGGCTCTGTTGGCTCTATCTGCGCCACCTTCATCACTTTCGGGGTGTGGATCCCCCAGTGGGGTGGTCTCCCGACTCCCTCCGCTGACTGTTTCTGATAGCCCTGCGCCCCCTCTTTCATTTGATATGTGTCCCGTGCGGGTGCCACCCTCCCGCCGGGAGATGCCGCAAAATGAGCCCCCTTGAGGCTTATGGCGGCAGGGCTCGGGGGAAGCGAGCTAGACTGCTGTTCTTTTGAGGGGTTATAGAGTGTTTCGAGCCCGTCCCTGTGGCATCGGTCCCATCGTTGTGGGACCCAGGGGGCCGGCGCAGCGGCACGCCGAAGCAGCCTGTCACTAATAACACCGGTCAAGATGCAGGACAGGAACCTGGAAGTGACCGACAGGCTGCTTCAGCGTGCCGCTGCGCCGGCCCCCTGGGCCCCACAACGATGGGACCGATGCCACAGGGACGGGCTCGAAACACTCTATAACCCCTCAAAAGAACAGCAGTCTAGCTCGCTTCCCCCGAGCCCTGCCGCCATAAGCCTCAAGGGGGCTCATTTTGCGGCATCTCCCGGCGGGAGGGTGGCACCCGCACGGGACACATATCAAATGAAAGAGGGGGCGCAGGGCTCTCAGAAACAGCCGGCGGAGGGAGTCGGGAGACCACTCCACTGGGGGATACACACCCCGAAAGTGATGAAGGTGGCGCAGATAGAGCCAACAGAGCCAACAGGACAAAATAAATAGGCTGCATTATGCAGCACAGTTGAGAAAGTGCCTTATCCCATATACTGATGAAGTAAATACAGGATCTGAGAACAAAATTGCACTAGAAGACACAAACACAAAGCTCCCTTACACTGAATCAGTGCTTGGGTCCACCAAAGTCAGTATTGTCACATAAGAGAAGCCCTGTTGGATCAGGCCAGTGGCCCCTCCAGTCCAACACTCTGCGTCACATAATAACATAAGAGAAGCCCTGTTGGATCAGGCCAGTGGCCCATCCAGTCCAACACTCTGCGTCACATAACAACATAAGAGAAGCCCTGTTGGATCAGGCCAGTGGCCCATCCAGTCCAACACTCTGCGTCACATAACAACATAAGAGAAGCCCTGTTGGATCAGGCCAGTGGCCCATCCAGTCCAACACTCTGCATCACATAACAACATAAGAGAAGCCCTGTTGGATCAGGCCAGTGGCCCATCCAGTCCAACACTCTGCGTCACATAACAACATAAGAGAAGCCCTGTTGGATCAGGCCAGTGGCCCATCCAGTCCAACACTCTGCATCACATAACAACATGAGAGAAGCCCTGTTGGATCAGGCCAGTGGCCCATCCAGTCCAACACTCTGCGTCACATAAGAACATAAGAGAAGCCCTGTTGGATCAGGCCAGTGGCCCATCCAGTCCAACACTCTGTGTCACATAAGAACATAAGAGAAGCCCTGTTGGATCAGGCCAGTGGCCCATCCAGTCCAACACTCTGCATCACATAACAACATAAGAGAAGCCCTGTTGGATCAGGCCAGTGGCCCATCCAGTCCAACACTCTGCATCACATAACAACATAAGGAGGGAGGGAGGGAAGGAAGGAAGGAAGGGAGAAAGGGAGGGAGGGAAGAAGGGAAGAAAGGAAGAAGGGAGGGAGGGAAGGAAGGAAGGAAGGGAGGGAAGGGAGGGAGGGAGGAAGGAAGGGAGGGAGGGAAGGAAGGAAGGAAGGAAGGAAGGAAGGAAGGAAGGAAGGAAGGAAGGAAGGAAGGAAGGAGGGAAGGAGGGAAGGAGGGAAGGAAGGAAGGAAGGAAGGAAGGAAGGAAGGAAGGAAGGAAGGGGAGGGAGGGAGGGAAGGAAGGGGGGAGGGAAGGAAGGAAGGAAGGAAGGAAGGAAGGGGGAGGGAGGGAAGGAAGGAAGGAAGGAAGGCAAGGGAGGGAGGGAAGGAAGGAAGAAAGGAAGGGAGGGAGGAGGGAGGGAAGGAAGGAAGGCCGCCCCCCGCCCCCCCCCCGCTTTCGGCCCCCTTACCTTATTCCAGGGCGGCGGAGTCCAGCGGCGGCGGCGGCGGGGAGTCCTCCGGCGGCGGCGTCGCGGCGAGGGAGGGAGGGAGCTGCCGGCGCTGGCCTCCAGGGACCAGCGCCGGCTGCTCCGCGGCTTCCCCGCGGCCTCCGCTGCTCCCTGGAGGCCCTCCAGAGACTCTGGAGGGCCTGCAGGGACCAGCGGAGGCCGCGGGGAAGCCTTCGCTGGCCGGCGCTGGTCCCGGAAGGCCTTCCAGAGGCTCTGGAAGGCCTTCCGGGACCAGCGCCGGGTGCCCCGCGGCTTCCCCGCGGCCTCCGCTGGTCCCTGCAGGCCCTCCAGAGACTCTGGAGGGCCTCCAGGGACCAGCGGAGGCCGCGGGGAAGCCTTCGCTGGCCGGCGCTGGTCCCCGAAGGCCTTCCAGAGCCTCTGGAAGGCCTTCCGGGACCAGCGCCGGGTGCCCCGCGGCTTCCCCGCGGCCTCCGCTGGTCCCTGCAGGCCCTCCAGAGACTCTGGAGGGCCTACAGGGACCAGCGGAGGCCGCGGGGAAGCCTTCGCTGGCCGGCGCTGGTCCCCGAAGGCCTTCCAGAGCCTCTGGAAGGCCTTCCGGGACCAGCGCCGGGTGCCCCGCGGCTTCCCCGCGGCCTCCGCTGGTCCCTGCAGGCCCTCCAGAGACTCTGGAGGGCCTGCAGGGACCAGCGGAGGCCGCGGGGAAGCCTTCGCTGGCCGGCGCTGGTCCCGGAAGGCCTTCCAGAGGCTCTGGAAGGCCTTCCGGGACCAGCGCCGGGTGCCCCGCGGCTTCCCCGCGGCCTCCGCTGGTCCCTGCAGGCCCTCCAGAGACTCTGGAGGGCCTACAGGGACCAGCGGAGGCCGCGGGGAAGCCTTCGCTGGCCGGCGCTGGTCCCCGAAGGCCTTCCAGAGCCTCTGGAAGGCCTTCCGGGACCAGCGCCGGGTGCCCCGCGGCTTCCCCGCGGCCTCCGCTGGTCCCTGCAGGCCCTCCAGAGACTCTGGAGGGCCTGCAGGGACCAGCGGAGGCCGCGGGGAAGCCTTCGCTGGCCGGCGCTGGTCCCCGAAGGCCTTCCAGAGCCTCTGGAAGGCCTTCCGGGACCAGCGCCGGGTGCCCCGCGGCTTCCCCCGCGGCCTCCGCTGGTCCCTGCAGGCCCTCCAGAGACTCTGGAGGGCCTGCAGGGACCAGCGGAGGCCGCGGGGAAGCCTTCTCTGGCCGGCGCTGGTCCCCGAAGGCCTTCCAGAGCCTCTGGAAGGCCTTCCGGGACCAGCGCCGGGTGCCCCGCGGCTTCCCCGCGGCCTCCGCTGGTCCCTGCAGGCCCTCCAGAGACTCTGGAGGGCCTACAGCGACCAGCGGAGGCCGCGGGGAAGCCTTCGCTGGCCGGCGCTGGTCCCCGAAGGCCTTCCAGAGCCTCTGGAAGGCCTTCCGGGACCAGCGCCGGGTGCCCCGCGGCTTCCCCGCGGCCTCCGCTGGTCCCTGCAGGCCCTCCAGAGACTCTGGAGGGCCTGCAGGGACCAGCGGAGGCCGCGGGGAAGCCTTCGCTGGCCGGCGCTGGTCCCGGAAGGCCTTCCAGAGGCTCTGGAAGGCCTTCCGGGACCAGCGCCGGGTGCCCCGCGGCTTCCCCGCGGCCTCCGCTGGTCCCTGCAGGCCCTCCAGAGACTCTGGAGGGCCTACAGGGACCAGCGGAGGCCGCGGGGAAGCCTTCGCTGGCCGGCGCTGGTCCCCGAAGGCCTTCCAGAGCCTCTGGAAGGCCTTCCGGGACCAGCGCCGGGTGCCCCGCGGCTTCCCCGCGGCCTCCGCTGGTCCCTGCAGGCCCTCCAGAGACTCTGGAGGGCCTGCAGGGACCAGCGGAGGCCGCGGGGAAGCCTTCGCTGGCCGGCGCTGGTCCCGGAAGGCCTTCCAGAGGCTCTGGAAGGCCTTCCGGGACCAGCGCCGGGTGCCCCGCGGCTTCCCCGCGGCCTCCAATGGTCCCTGCAGGCCCTCCAGAGAGTCTGGAGGGCCTACAGGGACCAGCGGAGGCCGCGGGGAAGCCTTCGCTGGCCGGCGCTGGTCCCCGAAGGCCTTCCAGAGCCTCTGGAAGGCCTTCCGGGACCAGCGCCGGGTGCCCCGCGGCTTCCCCGCGGCCTCCGCTGGTCCCTGCAGGCCCTCCAGAGACTCTGGAGGGCCTGCAGGGACCAGCGGAGGCCGCGGGGAAGCCTTCGCTGGCCGGCGCTGGTCCCGGAAGGCCTTCCAGAGGCTCTGGAAGGCCTTCCGGGACCAGCGCCGGGTGCCCCGCGGCTTCCCCGCGGCCTCCAATGGTCCCTGCAGGCCCTCCAGAGAGTCTGGAGGGCCTACAGGGACCAGCGGAGGCCGCGGGGAAGCCTTCGCTGGCCGGCGCTGGTCCCCGAAGGCCTTCCAGAGCCTCTGGAAGGCCTTCCGGGACCAGCGCCGGGTGCCCCGCGGCTTCCCCGCGGCCTCCGCTGGTCCCTGCAGGCCCTCCAGAGACTCTGGAGGGCCTGCAGGGACCAGCGGAGGCCGCGGGGAAGCCTTCGCTGGCCGGCGCTGGTCCCGGAAGGCCTTCCAGAGGCTCTGGAAGGCCTTCCGGGACCAGCGCCGGGTGCCCCGCGGCTTCCCCGCGGCCTCCGCTGGTCCCTGCAGGCCCTCCAGAGACTCTGGAGGGCCTACAGGGACCAGCGGAGGCCGCGGGGAAGCCTTCGCTGGCCGGCGCTGGTCCCCGAAGGCCTTCCAGAGCCTCTGGAAGGCCTTCCGGGACCAGCGCCGGGTGCCCCGCGGCTTCCCCGCGGCCTCCGCTGGTCCCTGCAGGCCCTCCAGAGACTCTGGAGGGCCTGCAGGGACCAGCGGAGGCCGCGGGGAAGCCTTCGCTGGCCGGCGCTGGTCCCGGAAGGCCTTCCAGAGGCTCTGGAAGGCCTTCCGGGACCAGCGCCGGGTGCCCCGCGGCTTCCCCGCGGCCTCCAATGGTCCCTGCAGGCCCTCCAGAGAGTCTGGAGGGCCTACAGGGACCAGCGGAGGCCGCGGGGAAGCCTTCGCTGGCCGGCGCTGGTCCCCGAAGGCCTTCCAGAGCCTCTGGAAGGCCTTCCGGGACCAGCGCCGGGTGCCCCGCGGCTTCCCCGCGGCCTCCGCTGGTCCCTGCAGGCCCTCCAGAGACTCTGGAGGGCCTGCAGGGACCAGCGGAGGCCGCGGGGAAGCCTTCGCTGGCCGGCGCTGGTCCCGGAAGGCCTTCCAGAGGCTCTGGAAGGCCTTCCGGGACCAGCGCCGGGTGCCCCGCGGCTTCCCCGCGGCCTCCAATGGTCCCTGCAGGCCCTCCAGAGAGTCTGGAGGGCCTACAGGGACCAGCGGAGGCCGCGGGGAAGCCTTCGCTGGCCGGCGCTGGTCCCCGAAGGCCTTCCAGAGGCTCTGGAAGGCCTTCGGGGACCAGCGCCGGGTGCCCCGCGGCCTCTCCGCGGCCTCCGCTGGTCGCTGGAGGCCCTCCAGAGTCTCTGGAGGGCTTCCAGCGACCAGCGGAGGCCACGGAGAGGCCTCCACCACTGCCGCCGGGCCCCGCGCGCGGGCGGGGAAGGCGGGAAGTGAGGGAGGGAGCGTCCCTGCGCGTGCGCAGGGGCCCTGCGCAGGCGCAGGGACGCTCCCTCCCTCACTCCCCGCCTTCCCCGCCCGCGCCCGCGGCCCACCGGCTCCTGGGCTGCCTAAACCGGGACCTTTAATGGTCCCGGTATAGGCAGCCCGGGATCCGGGATTGGGTGGCCAGATCCGGGAATGTCCCGGGAGACCGGGACGGTCTGGCCACCCTAATTCAAGGAAATAACAGGAGGGGTAGTTTATCTACTGATTCACATGGCTGGTCTTGCAGTACTTGAAAATGAAGTCTCTAGCACAAGGGCAGCTGCTTCCTCACAGCGGTGCCATGCCGCTTCAAAAGCATTGTCTTCTTTCTTTAAAAATATCTCGTTTCTCAGATGAGCTTTTTCTTCCCAGCAAGACTGCCTCTCTCCTTCATTACATTTTTACAGTAACCAAGATACCGAAGTAACTTCAGGTTGCCATTTGCAAAGGGAAATCACCTCCTGTTGCTCAACAGAAATCATTGTCCAGACGCTGCCTGAGATAATCAAACTATGGATAATGAGGGTTCTCATATACTGGGCTGCTGTATGTCTCCCCTCTATGCTATGAAACTGATAAGCAAAAAGGCACTAACGTCCATAGGGTCCATTAGGTGGCACCTTTAGGATTCTAATTCATGTTTTATCCCCCCACCCAAAACTCCAAGGGGGAAAATAGAATTCTTTTATGCAGATTCCCCATTGAGCAGCTCCTTCTTTGTATTTGTGCTCTAATTGGCTAAGAAGTTAAAATGTTCTTTCGCAATGATGAATAACAACTATATGCCAAAACCGTAGCAATGGTGGGAAATAATAGCTCACGCAGCTGTAGAACAACTGCTGGCTTCTGTCTCACTTGGGGAAATAAACGCAAAGACATGCAAAAAACGAAGAAAGCTGAGGAGAGGCTTCCCAACAAACACACAGTAGGCTGAAGATTGCTTGGCCTTGAGGAATGGCTCCAGTGACAGCTCTGCTCGGCAGGTTCCATTGGCAGTCGCTCGCAATTAATAGGACAAGCACTACAAGGAGGAATAACGTGCCTGCAAATATTGAACAGCCTGCTGTTCAAAATTGAATGCATGCGTGTCAGACTATGCCAGCCTATTAATTCATTGCTAACAAAGAAAAGCTGGGAAGTTTTGCTGCATCACACAAACCAGTTTGACTCGCTTCAAAGGGAAACCAGGCACTTCACAGACTAACACATATGTTGTTCACTGAGCTTAAAAAGCCAGGGGGTTAAGAGACAGGTGGGGGTCCAGTGGATTCCTCTCCTCCATGCTAAGCCAGATCTAGTGTTTTTAGCATAATGTTCTGATGGATGGGAAGAATAACCTGACCTTTGTTCAGGGGAAGGGCTGTGCTTAGATTATTTCTGTTTAGGTTTGCACAGCAGCATGACTATTCAGTAAGACTTAGCCTTACTGAATATTTTTTAAGATAAATATAATCCTGAAATACTGTTGTAGATCCTACAACGCAGGCTGCTGGTGTTCACCGATTCATTTGGCCTAGTTCAAGGAGTTTACGCAAAAGAAAACAAGAGTCCAGTGGCACCTTTGTCCAGTGGTTACTAACCTTGTGGTGGGGGGGGGGGGGGCTAGTGATCTCCTGGAATGACCACTGAACTCCAGACTACAGAAACCAATTTCCCTTAGAAAATGGCTGCTTTGGAGAATGGACTCTGGCAATATACTCTGTTGAGGGCTCTCCCCTACCAAAACCCTGCCTTCCCCGGGTTCCATCCTCATATCTCCAGGAATTTCCCAATGTGGAGTTGGCAACCCTATACAGGTGGTACTTGGAGAAGAGGAGATTGAGGGGAAACATAATCGTTCTCTTTAAATATTTGAAAGGCTGCCACTTGGGGGAGGGCACGGAGTTGTTCCTGTTGGCAGCAGAGGTGAGGACTCGCAATAGGAGGTTTAAACAAAGGGCAGTAAGGTATCAGCTGGATATTAGGAAAAAAGCTTTCTACAGTAAGAGTTGTTCAACAGTTGAATCAGCTACTGAGGGAGGTGGTGAACTCTCCCTCTTTGGTAGTCTTTAAGCAACATGGGGTGCCTAAAGGGAGACATGGGGTGGCTAGTTCTCCAGAAATGATACAAAAATGAGTGGAACACTAAAGATCTTCTATGTTTCATTAGAATTGGATCACATAGCCCAATGCTACAGGACCCTGAACTAAAGTCTCCTCAGCCAACCTAATTGCTCCATTTCTTCCTGTAGGGAAAAATTCCATGGTTTCTCTAGGGCAAGAAAGCCAATAGCTAAACACACATGAAGAATCACTAGTCAAAAAGTCTCCAAATGCAAATACAACCTACAAACCCAACACAACTACTGTTAAACCACAGAAGCCATACAGGACTCAGTGCCAATATGGCAAGCCCAACAAAACCAATGTCTAAGTGGAGAATCCAATCAGCATGATTTTTCAGAAAGTTCCAGTGAATGTGTTATGTATATAGAATTACATCAAGTATCTGGGTATTCGTATTTAGCTCATTGGAGGCGGAAGAATGGAGCTTGGGGAACTAGGGACAATGGGCAGCAGGACCCTGATACCTGCTGTCCTGCACTAATCATAGGGCCCTGGCCAGTTTGAACGGACCAATAATCTGCTAGCATGGGAACCCAGCATTGTATATAGTTGGCTGGTTGCCCAATCTTGTTAGTGCAGCCACCTACCATGCTGCCCTTATAAAGAGCTGTTATCACTGTTATCTCATCTCCTCGATGCTTTGAACCCACTATATTATAGAATGTCTCATCTCATTGCCTGGGCAACCTGCCTCCCTCCCTCTTCCTCCCACCCTCCCTTTGCCTTGAAATCCTGTAAAACAGGCCTGGAAACCTTAAAATGCTGGCCTTTGAATATTCCCAAATATTGCAGGAATTTTTCAGAACCTGATTAGCAGTATTCTGGAAAACTCACTTATCTCTTTGGATACTCAAAGACAGGGCTTTTTTCTGATGGTACTAATACAGGTATGTTTTTTTCAGGGCTCTTTCAAGTCCTGAGGGGAGAAGTGGTGGAAATTGGCACAGCCTTATATATGAGTACTTATACATTTTAAAACAAAGAACAAAAAAGGTACTTGTCTGAACATATAACAAAAAATGCCAATAAGGTATTTTATGGATACTCATCAGGACTGGAAATATCTGAATTCACATCCCTAATCACCAATGCACTAAAGATACCCAATTTCTTTGCTAGGGTCAAGTGAGGCAATGCAGGTATTGAACATATATTTGGAGGAAGTAAGAAGCTGGTTACGGAACAGTTTTCCTCACTTCTTTTTACTTGCTGTTCTGACTATTTATCTTGATTGTACTGGCTCAGAGTATTTTATTGTTGCACTGTTTTTGTTGCTATATGCTATTTTAAATGATACTTCCAGTTTAGTTTCGTTATCTTTTGCATTGTGGCTGTTTTATTGCTGTTGGCTATGATGCTACTGTTCTTTTTCTATTTGTAAATTTTTGGGAGCTGCCTTGAATGTTTATTCAGCTGAAAACTTGTGGGTGAACATTTAAAAAAAATGAAATAAACAACTGCTTCTCTTTACCTATTTAAAATCTTCATATCCTGCTTTTCCTAACAGCAGTATAAAGCAAACAATTAAAACTGAAAAAACCCTCAAAAAAAGCAAACTGCAACAAGCAATACTGCTAGCTAATATAGCAACTGTGAGAAAATGACCCCTCTGTCACAAACATGGTTGCCAGGGCGCCTGGAGAAGTAAGCTTGCATCCGCCTGGCCAGTGAATGCGAGCCAAGCTATCCAGGGACTGTGTAAGACTCCCGTGTACCTATTAATAAGTATACAAGTGCTTGAGACGGGCACAGAGTGTCTGCAGCCGCACACAAACATTTCCCCGCTACCGCGTGGAATCCGCCATGGCGAGGAGGAGGCTACGCCGCAACGGAGCTGTCCAGGCGAACGGTGTTGAAGCGCTAAGCATGGAAACCACTGTGTTTCGCTTACACCACATGTAGCCATCTTCCTGCCTGGTGGGGTTTCATTCCTTCTAAGTGGGAACCTCACGTACACACCTTGAGTCATTCCCAGCCCGCAAGCAACCTATCTAGTTTATGAATGGATTAATGGCTCCACCATTGATCCTGATTGCCAAGTAATATCCTGAACAACAGGCTTCGCTCAGGAGATGATGAGAAAGAGGAAGGATCTCTCCTGATACATCCAAGCCCTTTTGTCTATACCGGAATACCTAGGTTCATATCTGATTCTCTATTATCCCTTTCCCAGTTAATCCCATCTCTTCCCAATCGCCCAACCATCTACATACTGATATCATTGGAGCCGCCCCAGGCCCTGTCGCAACTTGGAAGTTTCCAGGATGCCCAGGATGAAGGTGATGCTCATTGGTTGAAGCACACACCCAATCAGGTGTCGCCATTGGCTCGCCATTGGTCCAGCCGATGTCCAGCCTTCTTGGTCATCAGCAGAACCTCCCATTACCACTCCCAGTCACCTCCCATCCCCTCAGGACTAAGGTGACTCTATATAACCTGTGGACTAGCTACCCACAGGTGTGCCTTCTACTCAGTAACCCCCATTCCCGCTGTGTAGTTACACCCCCGATTCCTGATCAGTTTCGGGACCTTTCCCCCCCATTTCCTCATTCGTCGCCATCGGAGCCTTCCCTGGAGTCTGCGAGAGGTAGTATTGCCTTGTATGTCCATCCTTTATGTTCCCCTATCGATCTCTCTATATTTCCTAGACCTGTGTGAATGTGTGATTGATTTTATACCTTGTATGAAAGAACTATTGTTTCAAATAAACCACAATTGATTTTATTAAATTAGAGTCCTTTATTGAGCATTGACTCTCTGATCGGTTGAGCCTCGTATACACAGATAACAAAGATTCCTTATTGGGACAACTGTCTCTCAATCTAATTCCCCAATCTCATTTTGAGAGCAGTTTCCCTAACACAACAAAGCCATAAGATGCAGAGGAACAAATGACAAAAGCATCCAAGGTGTTAATGTGTGTGTATGCATATTAAACACACATACACATAGTCCTTAACTCACTATTGTTTCTTGAAAGCTGAGCTGTAAATCTGTCTTTTTGCTGTTTTAAATATGTTCATGAATATTTACTAATGTGCAGAACACGTGCCATATCTTGCAAGTTGTACATTTTATGTCTAAATTTCTTGACTAGATTAATTCCATTCTACAGATTCATTCCATTCTACAGATAGAAAAGGAATTGCATTGGTTTGCAGCTTATCAGCAAGCACTATAATTTGTTGATACATATGAATGATTTTTAATCCAACTGCCTGGGTGACAAAACTTAAGGCTCTATTGCAGTGCAATCCTAAACAGAGTTACTCCCTCTGAATTAACTGGATCAATGGGTATGAGCTGAAGGTATAACTCTGTTTAGGCTTGAACTCCGCCTCCACAAAACAATGTATTATTCTGTATGTATATTATATATATTCTAAAAACATCTTTGCAGAAAACCTTAACAGAAAACCTCATGAATACAGAATTATGAAAAAATACCTAAATATGAGAAATTGTATAACCATTTTCTTATTTGCTGTAGCACTATTTATCAAATTAGTCCCACAGGATGCTAGAAAATGCACTGTTTATCAAATTAGTAGACTAATTAGCTAACTTCCCTAAAAAGGTAATTCCTTTATAACCCTTAAATCCTTAAAACCCACCAATGAATAAGATACTTACCACAATATACCATCAAAACAGAGCTACAAAAAACCCCAATTCCACATGGACCCCTCCTGATGGTCACAATGCCTCCCTGGATCTCTACATCAGGGTTTCCCAAACTTTTCCCAAACGTGGCCCGGTTATTTTTACACTTCTCCTTTGTGGCCCACTAAAATTTAGGGGTGGGGCCAGGAGACTTTGGGGATGGAGCCAGGAAACAGGAATTATATAATTTCCTGTGGTGTCAAGGGCCAAGTGATGTCACTTCCGGGGCACACTGAACCAAAACTCCACATCTTCCTGTGATGTCATTTCCAGGGCACTCCACCAAAACCTGCCTCTTCTGAAGTAAATTCATTTTCAGAAAAATCTTTCTGAAACTCATACTGAGTCAAAATGGGGGTGGAAAGTGGGCGGTCCTCTCTTTTCACTCCCACACCTGCATGCACCTATCTGTTTGTGTGTTCTTCTCCAGCTTGCAAGCACTCCTAGTGCCCATGTTCAATTGCCTGCACCACCTATACATCCCTTCCTCAACAGCACTGGTCAGTGTATGCAGTTGGGAGTGCTGTTGCCATTGCCATCAGGAATGCCAGCACTGTGTACCACCCATACTGGGCCCTGGCAGCTGCTCTACCTCAAAATATGCTGACGCATTTAGTAGGCCCTTCCTTCAGCTGCTACTACTGGAACCCTGCCTCAAGCTACAACCAAGCTTGCTTGGTTTCAAGAAAATCTTTCGACAGCTATTTTTCATACTTTTCTTTGGTTGAAACACTGGGAAATTGCTGTGAAAGGTAGCAGAGAATTGTATTGCAATTAATGAATTAATTTCAAGTTATATGAAGTTGATACAAGCTTTTCTGAAGTTAACCCAAAAAGGATATTTATGAGGGGCTTGCAGCTTTTTACTGGCTGTGTTTCCCATGCCTTTAAAAGCAACCTGTTACTTAGCCAGATACTTAGCCAGTAGACTTCTTTCATCCTTTTTAATATCTACAGGAGGAGTTTAATTTTGGTGTCAGACAGCTGTTAAAAGCAGGACCAGTAAAATGGTGCCAAGTTCATAGTACCATCACTTCCAGTGCTGTTGAGATATACCACAGTGATCTCCAATAATCTCTTTCTGCCCCACACCTCTCACTCTCAGTCAGTCACACAGAAATCTCATAGACGGCCAGCTAGCTACAACTGGGGGTGCCAACTTTTCATTGGCAGAGCTCCTATGTCTGCAACAACAGTATGATGAACAGAAAAGCTTCATCCAGTAAAAATGGAAGGAAAGAAAGAGAAAGAGAAAGAGAAAGAGAAAGAGAAAGAGAAAGGGAAAGAAAGAAAGAAAGAAAGAAAGAAAGAAAGAAAGAAAGAAAGAAAGAAAGGAAGGGAAAGAAAATGGAAAGAAAGAACATAAACATAAGAGGAGCCATGTTGGATCAGGCCAGTGGACTATCCAGTCCAAAATTCCCTCATACAATGCCCCCAAAGCACCAGAATGTCCACCAATGGGGCCAGGGCACTAGAAGCCCTCCCACTGTTGCTTCTCCCCCACTCCCAGCACCAAGAATACATACAGAGCATCACTTGCAGGGAAAGAAAGAAAGAAGGGGGGGGGGAAGAAAAAAAAAGCCTTCCTCACCAGTCAGCAAAAATTCCACCCAGGGGTCATTTGTTAAAAAAAAATAGCTACTGGAATGCCCACTCCCCGCCCCTCCTGGCTGAAAAACACACACACACACCCTTCTTTGCCACTCAGGCCTCCCGGGGAAATCTCCCCAAAAGAACTTACTGCAAGGCACATGAAAGTTCGTACCTTGAAGAACACTTCATGGATCTAAAGTGTCAGTGGATGCTAGCTTTTCTCTCAAACACTGGGAGCGAGAGAGAAGGAGGGAGAGGCAGCCCAGCTCCTCTGCACAATACAGAGATGGCGCAGGGCTAGCTTTGCAGAGGGTGGGGCTAGCTTTGGCTTTTCTTGTGACCCGGTAGTGAGGCTTCCATGGCCCGGTACCGGGTCACAACTCTGCAAATGGGAAACACTGCTCTACAGAGAAAGATGAAGGTGGAGCCATTGCCATCATTAATAGATCAGACTACATCCAGAAGGCTCAAAGACAACTCTCAAATACTGCTTTTTATAAACAACCGGACCCCTCACAGGAATAATAATAATAAAAGAACTAAAGAGTATAAAGGAATTACCCCTACACAGGGCTTTTTTTTTTTTTGGAGCAGGAATGTACCGGAACACAATTCCGATTGGCTTGGTGTCAGGCCTAATATGCAAATGAGTTCCTGCAGTGTGAAACAATGGTGATGTCAGGGGTGTGGCCTAATATGCAAATGAGCTCCAGCTGCCCCTGCACATTTAGGAACAGATCCTTTCAGACACGCCTCAGGAACCTTGACCAGGGACCTTTTATCTTCTACTCAAAATACACAAACCTAGCACCCAGGACACCCCATTGTCTCAGGGATAGGCACTATCACCACGGAGGTATCTGGATATATGGACTCCATTCTATGCCATCAACACTCCTAGTTATACTTGCAATACCACATACTTTCTGAGGAAAATACAGTCTTTGAACAACTTTCCAGAGATTATTATTTTAGGCTCCATGGATGTAGAATCTCTGTATACCAACCTCCCACACATAGATGGACTACAAGCCATGAGGGATATGATTTCTGACAATATCACAATTGACTTTGCCACCAAACTGCGCCACTTCATTCTCATTCATAACCACTTCCAGATTGGGAACTACTTGATCCTTCAGATCAGTGGTACAGCCATGGGCAGCCATGCTAACATCCTTATGGCTGACTTGGAGCAATTCTTCCTAAACTTCCTTCGACTGATACCTCTCTTATACCTGCAATACAATGATGACATTTTTATGGTCTGGATACTGGTAAAGAAGCCATGGAACATTTGATAACTTTCACCCCACCACCAAACTGATAATGAACCAATCTATGCAAGAAATACATTTTCTGAACATTACTCTAAAAATACACAATGCACGCCTATACACCACCTTATACCAAAAACCTATTGACCAACAAACATACCTACATACCTCCAGCTACCATCCTGAACATACCAAACAATCCACTGTATACAGACAGGGTCTATGCTACAGACACATCTGCTCCAATCCTACAGTAAGAGATCACCACCTGAGGAATCTAAAACAAACCTTTTTGGAACTAAAGTATTTACCTGATGAAGTCAAGAAACAGATTTAAAAGCCAGAATGGTACCCAGAGAAAACCTGTTGCAAGACAGGCCCCAAAGAGACAATAACAGAACATCACTAGTAGCTGCATAAAGCTCTCAACTCAAAACTGTTCAAGACATCAGTGACAAACAACCTCTACTGGATAATAACAGTTCTCTTTCACTACTGGGAGGCAAGCCTTATCATCATCATCATCATCATCATCATCATCATCATCATCATCATCATCATCATCATCATCAGCATCGCCTAATAGCCTATCTGAGTAATTTACATCATATACAGTAAAAACAACATAGAAGCTAAAACAATTTAAGTTACTATTTACTAAAGGACTAAAAAACAACATTTGACACCCTATGGCTGTGTTCAGTTGGGCAATAAAGCTGCCCCAGGGACAGCAAGGGAGTGCCCCCCAAAAGCACATCCAAATGTGCACATCTGCCTGCCATCCCACTCCCGCCCCTGACCCCCCCCCCCAAACTTATTTCCAGCTAGCTCAAAAAGGTACCCCTTGCAAAGTGGGTGGCTGGGAAGCACCCGGAAAGCACCCAGGGAGCTGTGGATGGGGCACATGAGCACTCTGGATGTTCCCCCAGGGGCTGTCTGGATGCTCAGGGGTGCTCCAGTTTCCACCGGCTCACTTCATGGTGGCACAGTGGAACATCTTTGCCTTTCAGGCTCTACGGAATTGCATAAGATCCCACAGGGCCCTGATGTCATCTGGCAGAGTGTTTCACCAGGCTGGAGCCAGGGCCAAGAAGGCCCTGGCCCTGGTTGAGGATAGCCAGACCTCCTTAGGGCCAGGGACCATCAGAAAGTTATTACCAGTAGAGCGTAGTGCTCTTCCAGGGACATAACTGAGGAGATGGTCCTGCAGATACATTCATCTCAGACCTCTCAAGGCCTTAAAGGTCAGAACTAAAACCTTGAATCTGATTCAGTACTCCACTGGGAGCCAGTGATGCTGGCACAGCACAGATTGAATACGGTATGTGCCATCCTTGGCATTTCTGTCAGGACTCACACCACCACATTCTGGACGCGCTGGATTTTCTAGATCAGCCTCAAAGGTAGGCCAGCATAGATTTAAAAGCCAGAATGGCATAGATTAAGTTACAGTAGTCTAACCTGGAGGTGACCATTGCATGTATCACTGTGGCCAGGTCAGGACATGGTGGGAAAGGAGATTAAAAAACTGGAAAAAAGATGAAAAAAACCCTTGGCAATATGAGTGACCTGGACTTCCATTGACAAGGAGGTATCCAGCATCATGCTCAGGTTCATGACAGATGACATCAGTATCACTGGTGCTCTGTGAAGAGCTGGAAGTCTGTACTCCAGTGTCAGTCTCATTGTGCCCCCACCCCCCCGGACCTTTGTCTTGATCGGATTCAGCTTTCGTCTGCTTTTTCTTAGCCAACCCACCACAGTCTCCGATCCCTCAGCCAGATTTTGTAGGACAGTGGTTGACTGGTCACCCAACAACAGATACAGCTGGGTGACATCCACTTTTTGATGACATCCAAGACCAAAACTCCTTAAGAGCAGCCAAGTTGGATCAGGACAATGGCCCATCAAGTCCATCACTCTGTCACACAGTGGCCAAAAAACAGGTGACAATAGGAGGACCACCAGTGTGGCCAGAACACTAGAAGCCCTCCCACTGTGCTCCCCAAAGCACCAAGAATGCAGATCTTCATTTGCTCCAAACACAGAGTTCCATCTATACCTTGTGTCTAATAGCCACTGATGGACCTCTGCTCTATATTTTTATCCAATCCCCTCTTGAAGCTGGCTATGCTTGTAGCCCCCACCACCTCCTGTGGCAGTGAATTCCACATGTTAATCACTCTTTGGGTGAAGAAGTACTTCCTTTATTCATTCTAACCTGACTGCTCAGCAATTTCATTGAGTGCCCACGAGTTCTTGTATTGTGAGAAAGGGAGAAAAGTACTTCTTCCTCTGCCTTTTCTATCCCATGCTATCTGGGTGAGGGGGAGCATATAGATGTTAAACACTGCGGGGAGGCATGCCCCATGAGGATCCCCACATCCTCCCCCTGCACCACCCTCTGTCCCTGACTGTGGAAAAATGAGGAAGGCCATTGTAGGGCTACCCCATGGACTTCTATGTTGGTGAACTGGTGAGTCATAAGACTGTAGTCGACTGTGTCAAACACCATTGTAAGGTCAAACAACAGCAGCAGTGCCAACCCACTTCGATCCAGCTCTCTGCAGAGATCATCTGTCAAAGCAACCAGCACAGTCTCTGTCCCATAGCAAGGGCAGAAGTCTGACTGCAACATCTAATTTGAACATGGGCATTGGTGCTGGAGCTTGCAGTAAACCCAGATGCCAACATTGCTGCCACATACACTCAGACAACGCAATCACTGGGTCTAACAACATCAGCTACACCATCTCAGGCTTAGTCACATGCTCATCTTTTAACATTGTATATACTGTTAAGTCCAACAATGCCCTTCAGTTCTCTACATAAGACAAACAGGTCAAACTCTATACTAAAGGATAAATGGACACAAATCTGACATCAGGAATCATAAGACTGAGAAACCTGTAGGCAAACACTTCAACCTTCCAGGACATTCAATGGGTGACCTCAAAGTAGCTGTTTTATTGCAAAGGAACTTCAGGAACAGACTAGAAAAGGAAATTGCTGAGTTGCAAGTTATCACAACACTCAGAACAATGGAATCCCCAGGACCTAACAAGGATATTGGTTTCTTATCTCACTATATATGCTAACCTCATTCAACCCTAACATCTGTATTCTTACCATTCCACCAGAAGGGACATATGTCCTCTTTATTTTATTTCTTATTTAGAATAATAGACTAGAATAGTAGAATGCAATGTAATGAAATGAATAGTAGATGCAATTTGGAATGGCAGATTGGAATGCATTTTTCTGGTCTGGGGACAGGGGAGATAATTCTATACAGTCAGTAGCTCCACTTCAAAGAAGATGCTGTAAGGCCACCTCCATGCTTGAGAGGAAATGGAGCAGCACAATGGTAGGCTCTCAGTTAATTACTCTCAGCATTCCACAATTAAGGATACACCTGTCTATACGTCTCCAATTTTGACATATTTGTTACCTTCACTATGTTTTCCCCCTGGAATTAAACCCAAACAAATGGTAACCATAGAAACTAAACTTGTTATTCCTGTTTGGTCCTTGAATCTGATAAATACATTCCTTATGCATAATTTACTGCTCACCCTCTCTGTATGGAATCGTAATTTCCATTTCATTGTACCTGTAGAAGTGTGCATGCAAACAAAAGCTTATACCTTGAGCAAAACTTTGTTGATTTTAAAGGTGCCACTAGACTTAAACTTTGTTTTGCTACTTCCGACCAACATAACTACCCACCTGAATCTATTCCCTAATATCTGTTATATCTGTCTTTGCATGCAATATAGATATGCTATCCAGACTCTCTCTTGAAAGCCAGTTCAGTGTAGTGGTTCAGTGTAAGGACTCTTATCTGGGAGAACCAGGTTTGATTCCCCACTCCTCCACTTGCAGCTGCTGGAATGGCCTTAGGTCAGCCATAGCTCTTGTAGGAGTTGTCCTTGAAAGGGCAACTGCTGCAAGAGCTTTCTCAGCCCCACCTACCTCACAGGGTGTCTGTTGTGGAGGGGGGGGGAGGAAAAGGAGACTGTGACTGCTCTGAGATTCAGAGTATAGGGTGGGATATAAATCCAATATCATCATCTTCTTCTTAATCCAGCATGACTACTGCAGTGCAAGTGATGGTTTGTGTAGCTATAAGTACTGAATCTCACTGTCATAAGGTTCTTCCTCTAAATTCATGCTATTCCCTTGTGAGAGCAACACAGACTTGTATAGATGTCCACATTTTGAATAGTTTTAAAAATCCTATGTCAAACATTCAGACATGAAAAGATCTTGCTAATTCACTATTCTACATGAAACTATTCATGTGATGATATAAGCCACTCTAGACCTGTGATGCTCAGTGGCTCAGCAGCCACATGTGGCTCTTTGACTTGCTACCTGTGGCTCTTCTGAATACAGTTCTCCAATCTGGCTGCAATCCTCTCTGGGGTTCAGGGCAGGCCTCCTGACAGGAATGGAAGTCAATCTGGCTGTTTTGTTTGATGTTAACTGCAACTGTGGCTCACTGTGAACTACAGAGTAAGTACCGCTGGTATAGGCCACACTTGCACTGCAGGTATGGAATCAATCACTTCTTTGAATGCTTCCTACACATGTAAAACTAAGAGATGGTCATTATTCTCTCTTATCCCTAAAATGTTTATTAATTCTATTAATAAACATGATTCTACATGAACACTAAAATATAGGATCCTTCTTCACACACCTACATTTGGATCATAACAATCCTAGTAATAAGTCATCTCTAGGTGGTACCTGGAGATGTCTCAGAACTACAACTGGTCTCCAAACTACAGAGATCAGTTCCCCATGAGAAAATGGCTGCTTTGGAGGGTAGATTCTATGATATTACACCCACTAATATCCCCCTCAAGACTCCAACCCCAGATCTCCAGGAGTTTCTCAACCCTCAGCTGACAACCTCAACAACAAAGATCCAGTTATACCACCTTGTACCTGAGGCAACAAAGCCTTTCCGCAAACAAAGCATACATTAGGGGAAAAGATCACACTCTCATATGCCATTATCAAACAAGGACAAAACAAGGATTTTTTCCTCAATTTCCTAGGTTGGGTCAGCATTTCCCAATATACATTCTAACGACCAGGTGGAACAGCCAGAGTACAAACCAAAGATGAAAGAAAAATAGTCTGCTCAGCTAAGAACGAGATAAAGGGGAATCCTGTAAGGTGGGGCAAAATCACCTTAACAGGTAATAACATTTAAGAAATGAGGACAGTAAATACAGCCTTGAGTAGAGGCAGCTGCACATTTTTTCCAGGTTTCAGCATGGATATTAGGCTAAAACCCACTGAATATTGCTGGATTCCATTACCACTGTACTTCTGCCATAAAATTTACAACACTGTCAACATCCAAATATTACTATTTCAGGGTTAATAACTCCAGATTGCTAGCTGTGTGAGCTTGTTGCAAAATGAAAAAGCCGTGGCACCTATATGATTACCAGAATTCAGTTCCCCACAAGCTTTCATGATTTAGAGCTTATTTGAACTGAGCTCTGAGTGACAAAATCTTCTGGTAAATAAATTGTTAGTTATAAAAGTGCCAATGGACACCTCTTTAACTTTATTTCAGGGATGTTATCTGTTCTGTAGGTAAAACTGTTAGGGAATCCCAGGATGTATCTGCCAAGTCGCCTTGTTAATTATCTTGAGTCATTCCCAATCCAGCAGCTCACACACTGATTGTGGCATCAAATCATGGTACTTTACACGTGTTGATGATCCATCATAGATCAATTACAACAGATATAACTTTCAGATTGGCAAAACACACTTCTTGTCATGTCAGATGGTTTTCACATTTGGCTGAGAGATACAGCAACGGTTAGATTTAAACTGCATTCCTAATGGATATGTAATAAGAACGAGCCCCTTTAAGCACTGTGATGGTACTTCTGAGTAAACATGTATGTTTCAGAATATTTCTTAACCATTTGAGCTTGCTTACAACCATTTTTTAAAAAGAACAATTGAACAACTTAGAACCAAAGAAAATAAACAATTGAATAATTATAAAAATATCTTAAAGTACTGCACAATCAGAATAAAAATTAGTAGAACAAATATATTGACAGGAAAAATAACAGTTCACAAAACATAGGGCCAATAAGATAAAAAACAATATATGCTATATAGTGCTGAGAAAACAGGTCAAGAAAGAACTATCAAAGATCTACACAAATAAAACTGTTTGTAAAGAGCAGTATTCTAGGCACCAAATTAACTTCTGAGTGTAGAATGTACCAAGGATGAGGTACCATCAATGAAAAAAGCCAGTCCTTGACTGCCTCCACCCCTCTTCCATAGGAAAGGTTGAAATTATCTTAATGGTACAGGAGAACAGTACAGGAGAAAGCTTCTAGTATCCTCCTCGTAAGTCAATTAGGGACTTAAAGGTAAGAGTCAGTACATTGGATTGTGCCTGAAAACAAATCATAAGTCATATGATCAGATCGTAAAAGATGTGCGGGAAAGTATGGATTTGCCTTTTATTTCTCTACAGAATGGTGATCTCCACATGGAATACAACCAGACCATTCTTTACATGTTCATTTCTCATAGTATCAACATTAGGTATGAATATTTAAAACTCTGTTTCAGTTTTGGATTTCTATACAGTACAGATTCTGGACCATTGCAAACAAGTTCCTTACATATAGTTGAAACCTCATGGTTCACCCAGAAGTCATTCATTCATTCAAAATATATGTGCCCTGGTTTGTTTTTTTTTAGCAGGACCGCACAGGAACACAGTTCTGGCTGGCCTGGCATGAGGGGATGTGGCCTAATATGCAAATGAGTCCTTGCTGGGCTTTTTCTACATAAAGCCCTGTGTGAAACAATGGTGATGTCAGGGGGTGTGACCTAATATGCAAATGAGTTCCTGCTGGGCTTTTTCCTACAAGAAAAGCCCTGGCTCTGATACTGTATCTACCAGGAACTCAAGTAGCTTACCATCAAAGTTTAAATGACATTTAGTACATTGAAAAATATAAAAACAAACAGCTGAAAAGCAGCCACCTCCAAAAGCAAGCCCAATCCACAAAACATATAAAAGAAATGGCGAGGGAAAAGTTGTACAAAACAATGACTAGGCATTCTTGAGCACCCACTGGTTTGGTTCATCTCATGCATACCAGTTCTGAAGTAGGAGCTAATAATTTGGTGAGCTATTTGTATGTGTATGTGTGTGTATGTGTGTGTATATATATATATATATATAGCCATTTTTTTAAATCAATTTGAAATTTTTGAATGGAGACTTGCTGCTAATGTCTTTGCGCGCTTACCATGTCCAGCTAATCTTATGATAATTTCTCAAATAGATGTTGCTGCTAAGGGTATGCATTCAGGTCTACACAAATCATGACTATACCTCAAAAATGCCTCATCAATATTTTCCAGGTATATTTCAGGATTCCAAATGTAACTGGGATTTTGCAGGAGAACAAAAAAAATCACTTCCAAAAATCACATATGTATTTGGGAATTATTGGCAAACTTGAAGAACAGCTGAGGAGATGGAGCAGATTGCCCCCCCCCCTCAGCTGTTTTTGGGCTTTCTTTTGTGGTCCCTTTAAACAGTGGGTTTTTAAAGAGACTGCAGAAGACAGCCTGCAAAACAGCCAAAGGGGCACTCTCCCTGCCAGCTCAGCTGGGGCTCTTTTGGGCAGTTGACTGATGAAGAGAGCCTCAGCCAAGCCTGCAAGGACATCTCTCCTAACAGGGTCAGCTGCTTGATTGGCTCTTGGGCAGTCCAGTTTCAACCAGGGCTGCCCAGCAGAGCCTGCTAAGAGAGTTCTCCCTGCAGGAACAGCTGCTTTGTAAACACTTTGGTGCAGTCTGGTTTAAAAGACTGCTTCAAAGAACCCCAGTTGAGACATTTCTCAGTTGTTTTTTAAAGCTGCTTTTTTTCCTCTGTATTTTTTTTTTATTTGGGTCTACTGGATCTGAAAAATCCAGAATTTTCAAAAAAAATTTTGACCGAAATAATTTATGGGTAAATTAAAAGATTACTTTGTTCCTGTTCATTATCTAATTTTTTGTATCTAAATAATCCTGGGAGCTAAATTTGACAGACAACAATGACCCTTAAACCACCTGCTGAGCTGACTGAGGAGGAATTTTAATCTATAATCTAAAAACCACCAACACTGCCTTGCCTAATATATCATGGTATTAGTTTGCTTCAGGAAACTGATACAAAATGGCCAACAACAAAAAGTTAGAGTTGCTTGAAACAAACACAAAAATATAAGAAAAATGGAAACAATCTCTCACCTCTTAGCCTATAATAAGCTTGGTGGCTTGCTAAAATTTGCTTCACTGATTCTTGAGGGCAAACCTTCACACCAGTTGATAAAAAAGAAGATCTCTTTGTTCGGTGTTTAGCCATATCAAATATCCTTCGAATGGTCGAAACTCTAGATCTCTTGGTCGTCCTTTCTGACTTCTCTGACTCTGAAGCATCTGCAAGTTGCTTGGTTTGACCACGATTAATTTTATTAGGGATTTCTGAAAGCAAAAGAAAAATATCAATAGAAGGCAATACAGAGAGCACGTGGATGTTGTATCTTGTGTGTGATAATTAAATTGACTTCAAAATGTCAATGACATGGCAACATGTCAACACACTATCATGCGTGTTCATCAAAAGTTAACAAGAGTTTATTCTCATTTTGTAGCTTTATTTATATCTCTGTCAACAATGTAACACTTCATGTATCTGACAAAGTGGTTCTGGCTTGTGAAAGTTTAATTGTCTTTGTTGCCAATAGACTATTTGTTGTTGTAAGCTTTGGATTTCCAGGGGAAGGGGGGGCAGTGTTTTCATTTTCTTGAGTATAATTAACGAGCATCCGGTGACATAATTTTACTTTAGATTCTATTTGTTGCTGCTTACCAAAATTAAAAAGGTTATTTGAAATGAGCTTTCAAGACAATTCTGAAACACTTTTGTGGCTTTTTTTTAAAAAAAATTCACAAGCACTTTGGAGACAGAAAAAAGGTAAATAGAATAAAAGGGTTTGTTTAAAGAACTCCTTTGAAAATAGAAAATGCACATTTTGTAGATAATTGGAAAAATTTCTGAGGCAGAAAATATCTTCCAAGAGGCCAAGGTAATGTGCATAGTTTGGATACTGATAAATTGGTTGCAGGTAGCAATTGCATTTGGAAAGGTTCAGCTTTACTAAGGGAAAGAGGAAAGGAATCAAATGTTTTCCCAGAGACAAAGCTTACAAGAAAATAAGAATGTTAGGAAAATTTACAGCTAAATATTTAATGGAGCATGACAAGTTTCAAATGCAGCAGGAATGATTTAAGCCCGAGACTTCTTTTCCCTATGAAATGAGCAAAGCGATAAATATTAATTATTATGTCAATGGTTGTTAGGCAGATAAAAAGAGAAAATAAGAGGTAAAAATGCTTCATCTCAGCAATTTGGAACTGAATGAATCAAACCTGAATGCTGCAAGAGAAGGGAAGGAAGTGGCACTTCCACTGAAATATCACAGGACTTGTAGTGTTCTTTCTGCTACTGCATAAATTCTTAATTAACTTCCTTGTGAATGTCCTTTACCAAGCACAAAATTTGTAATTGCTTGTTACTGTATGTAACAAGGCTCTCAGTGCCACACTAAGCAGAACCACCCCCCCTCTAAGACTATTGACTTCAATGGATTTAGAAGGGTGTACTTCTGCATAGAATTGAACTGTTAATTTTACACATAGTATAAGAGGAATAACTCTTGTATGAACAGAATGAAGCACCTGTTCAGCACCATTGTTGCATATTTACAGATGCAATTCTTGATATGGCTGATATAGTAATCTGGATCCATGTCACAGTAACATTGAGATTAGACTACTATAATGCACTGTACATTGGTCTCCCTTTAAAACCAATTTGGAACTCCAGTTGGTGCAGAATGCTGGGGCTCAGGAACTAGATGGAGCATGCATATTTCTCCTATTCTTCAAAGACTCCACTGGCTGCCCATCAGTTGCTAGGCTCAGTTTAAGATTTTGGTTATCGTTGGGCTTGGAACCTCAAATCTGTGAGGCTGTGTCTTTCCCTCTATGCTCCACCACAGATTCACTCATCTTAGCCATGTCTTCTACACGTGCCAACTTGCAAATGGGCAAAATCAACAACTGCCACATACGTGCCTTCTCCGTTGTGGCCCCCACCTTATGGAATGGCTTGCCTGAGGAAGTCAGGAAGGTTCTCACTCTCCTGGCTTTCTGCAAACAATGCAAAACTGAATTATTCAAGACAGCTTTATTACAGAGGCAACAGGTGCTAAATGATTCAAAAAGTTACTTGGATAAGTCATTAGGGACTGTGATCTATACTACTGTGTATACCTTGCTGAAACTAGGATCCTACTGTGTAATTAATGTGTCATGTCAATACTTATATTTTACTTCAGTTCTGTTTTTGGACTTCTGGTTAGTTCTACAACCCTAATCCGATTGCCTATTTATCAGGAACGGACAGGAACGCAGTTCCAATTGGCTTGGTGTCAGGGGTGCAGTCTAATATGCAAATTAATTCCTGCTGGTTTTTTTTTACAAAAAAGCCCTGTGCGAAAAATGGTGATGACAGGGGTGTGTGACCTAATATGCAAATGAGTTCCTGTTGGACTTTTTTTACCAAAAGCCCTGCTTTTTATTGAATATTCCATCCTGGCGATTGTATTGACTCTATGTAATCTGCCTTGAGTCCAAATAAGAAAAGGTGGAGTGTAAATAAGGTAAACAAAATAAAAACCTTAACCTACAGAATGACAGCTCTTTGATCTACAGTGAACTACCATGGTGCAGACTGGTAAGCTGCAGTACTGTAGTTCAGGCTCTGCTCATGACCTGAGTTACATCTCAGCAGAAACTGCGTTCAGGTCGCCAGTTCTAGGTTGACTCAGCCTTCCATTCTTCCAAGGTTGGTAAAATGAGTACCCAGCTTGCTGGGGATAGTGTAGATGACTGGAAAAGGCAATGGCAAACCACCCCACAACAAAAAGTCTGCAAAGAAAATGTTGTGATGTGATGTCACCCCATGACTGGATACTTGCACAGGAGACTACCTTTACCTTTAAAAACCACAACAACCTAACAGTTAATCTTCCAAAAGAACACAAAAAGTCACAAAGCAGTCTTGTCATATTTGTTAATCTCTGTCTGGTCAATTGAAATGGAGCTGTCACTAATTTGTCACAAGTTAAAAAGAACAAGCTGCAATAGCATATATGGGGTGAAAGTTAATTTTCTATAGGTAATAATAAACGTTGCAGGAATGTGTAAATTTAAGATTGGGAATTAGCAGGAGTTAACTATTTCATATGTGAAGAAAATAGTGCCACCCAAAACAGAGGCATGGGTAGAATGGAAGGACTAAAACCTGGACTACTAGGTATTACTAAATTGGCTTAACTGCACTATAACAATGGTGCTAGTTTGCTCTCTTTTTTGGCACAGAAGTGCATTATGGAAACACAGCGGAGGCAGTGTTTTGCAGCCTGTTCCCACATTACTAGTAGTTTCTGCTGCTGAATGGGGAGAAAACTTAGTGTCATTCCTGCTATCAAGAGGCAGTGGCAGAAGCAATTTATTCCACTAACAACTTCCAAAGAACTCAGGGTAGCATATATGATCCCTTCTAATGACAACTTACAGCAATGCTCAATCAGACTAATGCTGAATCTCAGATAGACTTTTTGTTTCAGAAAAAGAGAAGGAGGAGGAGTAGATTTGATTTATACCCCGCCCTTCAACCAGAGTATCAGAATGGCTTACAATCTCCTTTCTCATCGCCTCTCTACAACAGACACCCTGTGAGGTAGATGGGGCTGAGAGAGCTCTTTCGAGAACTACTCTTAAGAGAACAGTTCTGAGAGAACTGTGGCTGCCGAAGGTCACCAGCAGCCGCATGTGGAGGAGTGGGGAATCAAACCTGGTTCTCCCAATTAGAGTCCACACTCTTAACCACTACACTAAACTGGTTCTCACAAAGTGTCAGGTGCTGGTTCAAGGCAGGAATTCTGGAGGTGAAGCTTTCACCATGTGGAATCAAAGTGGGATTTTCTCCCACTTTGTCTCCATGGAGTTTAGGGCAGCATACATAGTTCTCACTTTCATCAGATTGTTTCATATCCACTTTGTAAGGCAGGTTAGGTGGAGACAGAGTGGAAATTGGGTCAAGGTTGCTCAATAAACTTTATGCCTCAGTGAGGATTTATAGAAGACTCTCACCTTCTATTCCAATACTATTCCAATACTATTACATCACAATGGCTGTCAAATATTTGGTACAGGGAGCCAAATGCTCCCCCTGGTAGAGGGGGCAGTGGCCCACTGGGAAAATAACTTCAATGCCTGATTCCTCCCCACCCCACCCACAACCAATTGCCTATCAACTTCATAAGTTCTAGTACTATGGGACACTGAGAAAAAAAATGCTTTCTGTCCACACCATAAATAATTTTATAAAACTCCATTGTTTGTGAGTTAGAAAGGTAGTGAGATCCAATGTGATGTAGAGTTTATAGTGTCATGTTAAAACTGGGAAACTTGTTCAGATTCCCGGTGCTTTTTTTGTAGCAAGAACTCCTTTGCATATTAGGCCACACACCCCTGAATTAGCCAATCCTCCTGGAGCTTACAGCAGGACCTGTACTAAGAGCCCTGTAAGCTCTTGAAGGATTGGCTTCATCAAGAATGTGTGGCCTAATATACAAAGGAGTTCCTGCTACAAAAAAAGCCCTGAGATTCCCACTCTGGCATGTAACTTGATTGGTGATCTTGAGCCAGTCTCTCCTTTTCAGCCTAATTTATATACTAGGTTCATTTTGAGGCTAAAAGTGAAGGCAAAATGTCACCCTGAATTCCCTGAAGAGTAGGATAGCGACTAGAACTAGAGACAGGCCAGCAATGACCTTCATACCAAAGTGGTCTTCTTAACTCACATGTCTCCAGTCCAACATCACATGAGTTCATTATTAAAAATCCAGTATAATTTCCCCCAATTTATAACAGGGTAATTATCCTATCTAATCCCCCCTAAAACTCTACTTGTTCATGTGCCTACCTACATAGTAATTACACACCTTTAAAATTTTTACCTAAGACCAAAACCAACAAAACATGAAGACATTTTAAATATATGCCATCACATTGTATAACTTCTAAAATATGCCTGACATGGTTCTATAGCTGCTCAATAACAGCATATCCATTATCAAGTCTTATGACATGAAAATTACTCATTCTCCTATATGTCTTCCCTTTCACTCCTTCTGTATGCAATTAAGTTGACTCATCTTAGTTTCATATAATTCCACATCCTCCAATATTTGACAGATGAATGTGGATAACACTTTCATATTAAATGAAGAGTTCTATAGCTGAACATTGGTAAACCATTTCCTCTTACATTTGGTCAAGGAAGAACCTATAAGCAAAACATTTTAAAAAATATTTATCTATTTATTTATTAGAACCAGACTGGTGTAGTGGTTAGCATGTCAGACTAGTATCTGGGAGACCCATGTTTGAATCCCCAATCATGGATTTTTTCTGGGTGACCTTGGGCCAGTCACACCCTCTCAGCCTAATTTCCCTCAGTGTTGTTTTGAGGATAAAATGGTGGAGAAGAGAATGATATAAGCTGCTTTAGTCCTTACTGGGGAGAAAGGCATAATAAATTATTCTACCAAATAATTTTTAAAGGTACAATTCTGCTCTCACTGTTAGGCGCACAGTACAGAAGGATGGAACTAGCATCTTATGCTCAATGTTCCCTCTAAGCTCTACAGTGTTGTGAGCAGAAATTGTACCTTATGAGTGAAAAAAGCTAGTAGCATTAAAGTTCTGAGTGAGTCTACATTTGACTATTGTGCAAATTAGTTTTTTAGATTACTTCCAGAACCTTGTAAAAATCTCAGAATAAATTCTTTTAAATGATATTTAAACTATATTTTAAGAATAATTTAAACATTATAAGAGAAAACAGAATCCAGTCAAATTTCACCCACTCCTTCCCACTGTATTGGTAGACCTGGCCTCCAGAGAACAAGGCTACCTACCCCTTTGCACTATATTTGTAATTTTGACTTCCAGAGAACAGGTCTACCCACCTCTTTCTACTATATTGGTAGACCTCTCCTCTGATGAACAGGTCTACGCACCCCTTAACCCCTATATTGGTAGAACTTGTCTCCTGAGAACAGGTCTACCCACTTCGTTTCAGTATATCAGTAGACCTGGCCTCTGGAGAACAGGTCTACCCACCCCTTGGACCATTGACCTGTGCTGAGTGTTAGAAAAACATACTAGCATTGGGGAGGGGGGGGGAGTAAATTCTTGCAGTCTACTTTAAAAAAAATGAAATATGACAAACAGCGTTACAGATAAAGTATAACAGAGGAAGAACAGTCATTGAACCCTGCCTAACATAACAAATAGGAAGTTGCTTAAATTAAATTTAATTTATTTGATTTATATCCCGCCCAACTAACAAAGCAGGCTCAGGTCGGGCTATAAAATGTTATCAACCTACCCAAACTACTTATTTAGTCAAACGTTTATATCTCACTTTTCCCTGTGACTCAAGGCAGCTTACAAATTATACTGAAAAGCATAATTATACTGAAAAGCATAATGTGCAAACAACATTTCCCCCCCCAGCTCCATTGTATCCTATGTCAATGGGCCCCATAGGCTATAGGGCTGCTAAGCCCCTGGTCCAGGCTGGGTTTCCCTGCCCAGGAGGTTCCCAACCCACCGGCCCACATTGGGCCAGCGAACGGAACCTCCCCCTACATTGCCGGCAAAATGACATCACCCGGAAGTGATGTCATCACGCCGGTGATGGTGCACAGTGCCCACTAGTCGTTTTCGGGAAAACTCTATGATTTTCCTGAATGCTCTAGCCATTGGGGAGGGAAAGCTCTACGGTACAATAGGTTTTCCCTCCCAAATGGCTAGAGCGTTCAGGAAAATCATAGCGTTTTCCCATTAATGCCCAGAGCAGCTGCTCACAGTGTCACCAGCGCAGCGTGATGACATCACTTCTGGGTGATGTCATTGCATCACGCATGTGCTTCACATGTGCCCAAAAGTCCCCTGCTCTGGAACAAAGAGGACTTGGCAACCCTAATAGACTATAATGGAGAATCAACTTAGGGGTATCTGGGGTTCTGGGGAGGCTATTTTTTTTTAGGAAAAGGCACCAAATTTGCAGCATAGCTGCTGGTGCCGCTCCTCAAAAACCTCCCCAAGTTTCAAAAAGATTGGTTCTGGGGGTCCAATTCTATCGACCTCCTGAAGGAAGCAACCCATCCTCCATTATTTCCAATGGAGGGGAAATGCCTTGTGGGTTGAACTAGAAATCCCTAAGCTGCCTGTTAAAATGTTGTGTGCAAGTGTCCCCTAGTGCAACTTAGAGGGAGCTATGCTCTGAAATCGTCTCCATCATATAACCAAACTGGTATAATTTGAAAAGTTGAAAGGGTCCTATAGCTATGTCCTGGAACCATGTACTGGACCAGAAGCTTTCTATGAATCAGTTTATGCATTCCAGGCCAGAAAGAGGCACAGTCAGAAGCAGCCACGCTGTAGAAAGTTGCTAGGATTGGTATAAGGACTGATATGGTCTGGTGGTCGAAGTGTTGAACCAGAGATAACTGGGCTTGAACCTGAGATAACTGGGCTTGATTTCCTCACTCAACCACAGAGAGCTGCCAGATGACATTGGGCCTGTCACAATGCCAGGCTCCATTAATGTATTATAATTATTAACAAGATTTAGTGGTCCACTATGAGGGCTTAAATGTGGAAGAAATACAACATTATTTTGTTTCAATTTTTTTTAAAGGTGACTGTGTTTCTTAATAGTGGCAACCCACTTGTTTGGATTCTTTACTATGCTTGAGTATCATTCAGTGGAAACACAAATCACTGGAAACACAATACTCACCATCTGTTGTTTTCCACCCAACTGAGATCAAATTCAGAAAGTTTCATCTTTTATCTAAAGGATCTTCCCAGATTGCAGACATGAGAAGGTGTCTCTTTGTTCCAGGCACTTAAAATGCTTTCTTGGAAAGTGAGGACAAGGAAGACAGGAACTGGCACCTGGGTTTCTTATTTTTCCTGGGATCCTCAAGCGGAGGGGGCAGGAGGGGGCATGAGGGGGCTGTTCAGAGCCCCCCCTCCGAAGCTCCCAGACAACGATTCTCCCTGCCCCTCCTCACAATATGCAAAGAAGCATAAGATTGGCATTTACTACTTCATTGCTGCCTCTCAGCATGGCAAATCCCACATATGCTCACCAATGTTCCCTCTAAACTGCAGAGTCTTGTGAGCAAAAATTCTACTTTGTGAACTACTGGCATTAAAGTTGTGAGCTACTGCATAAATTATTGTGCTCTGGGGTCATCCTTCCTGAGCTAAGACAAAAAGGTGTGAGTTGGAGGCTAAAAATCTGTGAGCTAGCTCATCCTAATTCAGCTTAGAGGGAACACTGATGCTTGCTCACCAAGCTTTAGTGAACAAAACAGGGAAAGACTCTGTACAGATTTGAATGTCCTTACTTTATTCCTTTCCTTAATTTGAAGGAACCCTGGGAGGATCTTTCTTTCCTTAAATAACAGGGAGGGGTGTTTGTACTGAGAAACAGTGCGGCTGTGTACTGTTGTGTTAAGATACTGTGAAATGGAGTCCAGGCCCCCTCACACCTCCACGTTCCCACCCATCTGCTGCCAGTGCCAGTAATTTCCTAGCAATCCTCGTTCCAGATTGTTGTGTATTGCATTTCAGTCCTGAAATTACAACACAGCGGCCGCTACGGAGGTAATAAAGCATGTTGCCTTCAACATGTCTCGTCACTCAGTACATTACAGTGGCGACGAAGGTGGGATTCTAGCCAGGTAACTCCCCAAGCGGGACTTTGCTGACCTGGCCGGAGACGAGGAAGGCATGCATTTGAGGAAGACGGAAGCACCCGCCGCTGCCATGGCTAACCCAAGTGGGACGACAGGCCACCTTGCAGAGTTAGACCCCGCCAACCCCGATAGGTGGGAGACCTACACGGAACTGGTCGACTGCTACCTATAAGCGAATATGATTACAGACAACAGCCGTAAGAGAGACGTGCTCCTGAGTGTCTGCGGGGATGCCACATTCGAGATCGCAAAGGGTCTCTTGGCCCCCACGAAGATCACGGAGAAAACATATGAGGAGATAGTCAGACTCCTGACTGGGCACTTCTTGCCCCAGCCTTCCATCATTGCCCACCGATTCCTCTTCCACAAAGGGATCAAGGGGCAGGAGAGACAGCCGCCGTCTACCTGGCCGCCCTCCGCCAAATCGCGGGGAAATGCAGCTTTGACAAGCTGGATGAAGCCCTGAGGGATCGCTTCATCTGGGGCCTCCGAGACGAAAGACTGCAGCAAAAGCTCTTCGCAAAGGAAGAGCTCACCCTCCAACTTGCCTTCAATGACGCCACCGCGTTCGAGAGAGCAACCAAAGCTTACAACAACCCGCGAGTGGAAGCCGTCCACCAGGAGGAGATGGCACCGGGCAACCCAGAGGAGGAGGAGGCAAACCAGCTACGTCACCAACCAGGAATGGGGCCGAGAGCGCCCACTTGGCCATGAGCGACAGAGAGACCAGCCAACACCAAGTGCGCCAGCTGTGGGGATCCACACGAGCTCCGGGACTGCCCCTATCGCAACTTGGATGGCAGGAACTGTGGAAGAGTGGGCCACATAGCGCGGGCTTGCTGGGCCAAGGCCACCCGCAGATGCCAGTCCACCAACCACGACTCGACCGATGCCTACTCGACCGCATCGACTAGCCTGCAGGTAATGAACTTGCCCCTCACCACCCCAGATAAGGTCAAGGGGGCCGGTCCTAATCGAGGGCGCTCCATGCATAATGGAGCTGGACTCGGGCTCCTCCATCTCCATAATTTCGGAGGAGTCACTAAGAAATCTTTGTCCCCGTGGCCGGCCCTGACTGCGATCGGCGGACTTCATACTGCGGGACTTCCAAAAAAACACTGTACAGAATTTGGGTTGGGCCACTGTAAGGGTAGAGTTTAAGAACTTTAAGGGCAAGCTGGACATTCTCATGGTCAAACGCCAGCTCACCACATTACCGGGGCTGGCCTGGTTTCGACCGCGGGGTATTCAAATAGTGGGGGTGCAGCAGATGCGAACGCAAAATTTTGAGCACGTGTGCCAGGAATTCCCGGAAGTGTTTGATGGGTCCTTGGGGTGCTACAAGGGGCCTCCCATCACCTTACCCCTCGATCCCCATATGAGACCGATAAGGCTGAAGGCCAGGCAAGTTTTGTTTGCTCTTAAACCAAAAATAGAAGCGGAGCTGGACCACCTCACGGCCCAGGGAGTGCTAGAACCGGTATCCTGTGCTGCATGGGAAACACCCATAGTCACTCCAGTGAAGCCGAATGGAGATGTGCGCATATGCGCTGATTACAAGTGCACAATAAATAAGGCACTTCAGGACAACCCATACCCCGTACCGGTGGTCAGCCATGTACTGGCAACCCTAGCAGGCTCTAAGGTTTTTGGAAAACTGGACTTGGCCCAGGCGTACCAGCAACTCGCGGTGGATGCTGAGACAGCAGAAGCCCAGACCATTGTGACTCACAGGGGAGCTTTTCGGGTGCGGCGGTTGCAATTTAGGGTTAATGTGGCTCCGGGGGGTTTTCAGAGCATAATGGATTCTCTTCTCAAAGGGATCCCCAGAGTGCAACCATTTTTTGATGACGTTTTGATCGCCGCCCCAGACGCTGAGTAGTTCAGCAGCCATCTGCGTGAGGTACTCCGCCGTTTCCAGGTGGCGGGACTTAAAGTAAAGCAGGAGAAGTGTTCCTTTGGGGTGTTGAGGGTAGAGTTCTTGGGATTTGCAGTAGATGCTGCAGGAATCCACCCGACGGCCGACAAGACCAGGGCTATTGCCCACGCCCCGGCCCCCACGTGCAAGATGGAGTTACAGAGTTTCTTGGGATTATTACATTTTTTTTATTCATTTTTGCCCCAGAAAGCGGCCATCACAGAACCCCTTCATAGGCTCCTCAATAAAAATGCCCTGTGGGTCTGGGAAAAGAAGCAGGCTGCAGCTTTTTAGGCAGTCAAGGACCTCCTAGTTTCCAATGACATGCTCCACCATTTTGACGAATCCTGACGAAGCCAGTGATTCTGCCTTACGATGCTTCCCCATACAGGGTGGGCGCTGTTCTGGGGCACCAACTCTCAGATGGGAGGGAGGTTCCCGTGGCCTATTATTCGAGGACCCTGACCCCCGTGGAGCACAACTATGCCCAGATAGACAAGGAGGCCTTGGCAATAGTGGCGGGTGTGCATATATTCAATGACTACCTGTACAGTAGGCGTTTCACGACCGCCATGGACCATAAGCCACTACTGGGCCTCCTCGCCCCAGACCACCAGACACCACAAATTCTGTCACAGCGCGTCCTGTGGTGGAACCAGTTCCTCAACTCGTACACATATGCCCTGGTCCACCGCCCCAGCAAAGCTATGGGACATTCGGACGCCATCAGCCGCCTGCCACTGCTCTCTATGGACCCAGATCCTGCCCCTGCCCACCATGTGATGCTTATAGAGACTCTACCAGAGAGGCCCCTCAACGCCGCTGAGGTAGCTAGGGCCACGGGTAGAGACCGCATCCTCGCATGCATTTTAGACTGGGTGGGAAGGGGGTGGCCCATGGGCAAACTGGATGCAGAATTCAGGGCATTCACATCACATAGAGAAAAACTGTCCATGCACAAGGGGTGCCTTCTCTGGGGTAGCAGGGTGGTAGTTCCCCCCCCCCCATTGCGGAAGAAAGTGCTGGAAGCCCTACACGAAACACACCCGGGGATAGTGCGCACGAAGGCCCTGGCACGTAGCTATGTATGGTGGCCGGGAATGGACAAAGAGATAGAAGGGTGGGTTCGAAGGTGCCAACCCTGCCAAGAGTCCCGACCTGATCTGCCCAGTGCCCCTGCCCACCGCTGGGAGCCCAACAGGAGGCCGTGGTCCCGGTTACACCTAGACTTTGCGGGGCTATACCAGGGCCAAATATTCTTTATCTTAGTCGATGCATACACCAAGTGATTGGAAGTGATCCCCATAGCTTCAACCTCCACCACGGTGGCGGTCAGAGCCTTGTGAAGGGTCTTTTGCACTCATGGGATTCCCGAGACCCTCGTCACAGACAATGGGACCGCATTCACCTCCCGGGAATTCCAGGAGTTCTTGAATTGGTACCTCATCCAGCACATTTGGTCTGCCCCTTTCCATCCAGCCACCAACGGCCAAGCAGAGCGCATGGTGCGCACCACTAAAGAGACCCTGGGTCGCATTGTACAGGGAGATTGGGATCACCACCTGGCAGCCTTCCTATTTGATAACAGAATCACCCCCAACCCCGTCACCAGGTTAAGCCCTGCCGAATTACTAATGGGGAGGAAATTGATCACGAGGCTAGACAGGTTGCATCCTGACCGGGTGACGGACCTCCACAGTTCCCCCGAAACCAGGGAAGCCACTAGGGGATTCTTTCCAGGGGATCCGGTATACGCAAAGAACTTTGCAAGCGGGCCGGAGTGGTTAGCCGCCCGGGTGCTGTGGGTCACAGGGTCCCGCTCCTACGAGGTCTTGGCGGACGAGGGCCAGATCCTAAGGAGGCATATTGACCAGCTGCGCCGTTGCACATTGCCAGAAGAACCGACAGTGATCGGGGGAGTGGGAAGCGGGGGAGTACTAACAGCAACACCCCCGGAAGCTGCTCAGCATATGCCGGCCGCACTGACTATGCAGGCAGATGAGCACCACAGCGGAGGGAGCACCCCCCCAGAGCGAAGATTCTGGAACAGCAACAGGCAATGGACAGCCCTTTTCCGGCGTCACCCCACCACGAGGAACCAGCCGCCCCGCCAGCCACGGCGGCTGCTCCAGCTCCCCAAATAACCCCGAGGAGATAGACCCGGGAATGCAGGGCGCCAGCCTACTTGAAAGACTTCGTGCCTTGAACTAGAGGGGGAGGTGTCTTGCATTTCAGTCCCAAAATTACAACACAGCAGCCGCTACGGAGGTGACCAGTGGAAGTCCACTGGTCCCCGGATGTAGCTCCGCAAATACGCTCCACCAATCAAGATCTGTGGTGGGAAGTTTAACTGGCCAGGAATGGACCTGGCCAGACTGAAGGTTGTTCCGGGGTATGTATATAATCGCGACCCGGCCCGCGTTGCTGGGACTTGTGATGTACTCGCTAATAAAGCATGTTGCCTTCAACACGTCTCGTCACTCAGTACATTACACAGATGATGCAGAATGATTACATAATCTGCAGTATTGAACATCACTAACACGTCCAACAGTATTAGATGTAAAGCCATGTTTCTATCTATCTGTTTATGCAAAGCATCTACTAATAAGGTCAGTGCTATCTCTCTTCCAAAACCAGGTCTGAAGCTGGATTGAAAAGGGTCAAGGACAGATGTTTCATACAGAAAACCTGGAATTTCTCTCTATTACATGATGTAGTTTGTAGGTTAGGAGCTGGGTTATAATTAATTTGATCATTCACTTTTTCAGGAATCATCTAATAATTGCTTCCTTTTTGGGTGGGTAGCCCAATTCAATGGTACCCTTTATTTCTCCATATATTATTTAGCCAAGATGGGTATAGATATAATTTGCAGGAACTCTCGTAATGCTGTCAACATCCATCAGGGAGACCAAGCCAAAGCTAACCGTATAAACATGTCCAGAAGGTGCTTCCAACATTTATACTGCCTGATCTGGACTACCAATAAAGTTTAAATCAGATTGGATGAGAGAGATTTCATCCACAAAGTATCTAACAAAAACCATCGCAAGTCATGCCAGATTTTAGCTCAAACAAATGTTGCCCTGGCATTGTCAGGCTACCATCAATTTAAGTAAATGAAGTGAACAAAATTCTGCAGATACAATGGCAATAGAAAAGCAAAAAACAAGCAAACCCAAAAACAGAACAAAAACACCCCTTTTCTCCACTGGCATGGCCACCTCATAAACTTTTCAATCAACTGTATGGTGTATTGTGTCTAACCCAATTAGAGTTTTCTTCCAGCAGTGTTTCAAATGACTTGGGGCGTTTTCGCACTTACCTTAAGCCGGAGCGACGTCCCTCTTCACTGCGCAGCGTCTGCACGGTTTTTGCACTAATTGCTGCGGAGCACCTGGAAGAGCCGCAAAGTCCCACGGCTTTTGCGGCACAAATGTAAACCGCCAAAAACCGGTTAACATTTGCGCCGCAAAAGCCGCAGGACTTTGCGGCTCTTCCAGGTGCTCCGCAGCAATTAGTGCGAAAACCGTGCAGACGCTGCGTGGTGAAGAGGGATGTCGCTCCGGCTTAAGGTAAGTGCGAAAACGCCCTTGCTTTTTAGTTCCCTCAGATCATTGGTAAACCAAGGAGTCAGACTCCTTTCCAAGGGAGAAGATGCCAAGGAGCAATCCCATCTATAAGCCTCAATGCTCAGGTTGCCATTAAAGCCTCAGTTGAATTGCTGACCAAATTCTCAGCATCTGGAAATCTGTGGATCTGTAAGTCTCCAAGGGAGGAGGAGGATTTATACCCTACCCATCACTCAGAATCTCAGAACAGTTTACAATCTCCCCTCCTCTCCTCACAACAGATGCCCTGTGAGATAGGTGGGGCTCAGAGAGCTCTGAGAGAACTGCTCTCGAGAGAACAGAACCGAGAGAACTGTGACTGACCCAAGATCAGCATGTGGCTGCATGTGGAGGAGCGGGGAATCAAACCCAGTTCTCCAGATCAAAGTTCGCTGCTCTTAACCACTATACCACACTGGCTCTCAGCTTAACTTGACCAACTTAATGGGGCACCTACCTTTGCAAATAGAGGTAGGCATAATCACCTGACCCTTCATAATCACCTGGTTATCTGGCCATGGCAAATATATCACTGCCATCTCCTTCATCACATCACCAGAAATCTGTTCAGTGCACAAAAACAGATCTAGCACATGACCTTCCTCATGTTTGAGGCTCAGAACAACCTGAGATAGCCCTATGGTTGCTATGGTGACTATGAAATCCTGAGCTTGACTAGACAAGCATCTTTAAGACCGATAATAGTTTGAGATGCTTTCAGATAGCTAGATCATTAGGTATGAAGTTTTAAAAGCATACATTTGCATCTGTTGGTACTGGAAAGAAGGTAGATGATGGTACAGTTTATTACCAGCTCCCTCTCCTTATAAAGTAAAACATTCCTACAGAAAGAAAACTTTTTAAAATTTCCTAAACTGACTACCGGAGCTTCTAACAGCAGTTTTCATCCAATATCCTAGGTTTATTATTGGTAAATGGATACTTCCCCCATGATAATGATGGGGAAGTTAGTGAGGAACAACCTTCTTCTGTCTTCCCTTCCCTATTGACAACAGCCCTATAGGAAGATATTCCTTTAGGACTGCTAAACATAGCAAAGAGACAGAAGACAGTTTCTGTCTCAGCCCTACACATATTTTTCAGACCAGAGCTCTACAGTGTAAACATACATGGGGTTCCCTAATATTTTGCAACATATCCTTGCAAGTCCCGCCTCCCCAGGCTGTCACAAGTTAAAATTTAACATGTGCAGCAAATACCATTCCATTTAACCCCCCCAATCACAGATAGTTTCCTTTCCCCAGGATTCTTCATTATGTTTTATTTATCAGGATTGTATCTGTGTGTAAAATATTGGCTGACTGCGTTGATTTTGCCCTTTCACTTAGTTATGCTTATTTGCAAAGGCATTTGCCCTGTTTTTCACAGCTGTGGAAATAGTCTTCTTTTATTGCAATACAGTTGTAGAAAGACAGGCATCTGTCATGACTCACTGACCTTTTCCCCTCAAGTATAGCAGGGATGCTGGAAAAACAACACATTTTGGATTGGTTGATGTCAGTTTTGGAATTGTAATTTTTATTTGTGTTATTTATTATGAGCACTGATAGGATTTCCTTTGAAATACAGTGTATAAAGGTTAAATAAATAAATGAACCAGATTCAGTATATCTAAAAATCTACATTGAGAATTGGTGTTGGTGGGTTTGTAATGATTCCATTCCAGTTTTATTTCTTTGACAATTTGTGTCCTACTTTTACATTGCCAGAAATCTGCCCCACAAGCAGTTGATAATGGTGATGAAATGATAAAACACTGAAATGAAAATTTAATGAAACCTGAAGTCTAGGGGACTATTTCATTGGCACCAGAGCTGGTCCTGCCACTAGGCAAACTAGACAATTGCCTAGGGCGCCGGCCTTCCGGTGGCACCGAATTGGGCACCCCCATGTGAATTGGTGATGTTATCAGTGGGGGAGGGGCAAAAGTTAGCCTTGCCTAGGGTGCCAGATGGCCCTGCTTCAGACATGAAACTTGTAGCTACCATGTAAGCAAAAACAAACAGTAAATTTTAAAATCACAACATCACAAAATTTCATAATTTCATAATTTTCATAATTTTCTCTAGTGTTTTGAAAAATGAGTCTTCTCTATATTTGATTTATCAGCTGGATTGTGAAAATAACCAATACTATTTATCACTTCAGGAAAATATATATCAAAATAAAAGACTGACAGCGCCATCCTAAACAGGATTATACCTTTCTACAATTCGGCCTCGCCGCAAAAGCGGCTGCTCGCCGCGGGGCCGGCCTTTGCATCCCCGGAGGATGCATGAGGCAGCGTTTCCCGGGCATCCGGGTAATTTTTGGTTGGGCGGGGGAGAAGCTATAAGTAGCCTCAGCCCCACCTCTCCCTGCGCAGTTCCAGTGAGCTGCAGTAGTACAGGTTTTCACTGGTTGCCTTATTAGGGGCCAGGTAGGAATTTTTTCACTATCACCTGATTGGCCATTGGTGGTGTGCTTTTCGCCTGGTGTGGCAGTTAGGGAGGTAGGTATTTTGGTCACTTGGTGGAATGAGCAAGGGGTTTAGACCTTGCCAGTGAGCACCCAGGCCTAGGCACCTGTGTTTTGCAGGCGATCCATAGGAAAGGCAGATGGGCTTTACGGCTCAATGTCATGGAATACGGATCGGATTTCATGCCTCCACTTGGTCGCCTCCTTCTGGTGATTGGGGCGGGGTTAAGGGAGGGCATGTGGGGTCGGCCGGCCCGGTTCTAGCCACATTAGTATGGCTAGGGCTGGGGGCAGGGTGGCTCACCCTTTGTTGGACTTGGCAGGGTCAGGTGAAGACCCCAGGGCTTGTCCTATTACTGCTTACCTTGCCATGTTGTTTGTAGTTAATAAAGTGGCCCATTTTCCCAACATTCTTGTCTGCTTCTTTATTCCGAATGGGGGTGCAATCACTGACTTCAATGGATTTAGAAGGGTCTAACTTTGCTTATGATGGTAGCAGTATCCTGTGCAGAAACTCAGTCTATTTATTTCAACATATTGCATATCCTACATTCTTTACACCCTCTTCTGCAGACACAGCAAGTTGGGAAGAAGCTACTTTTAATTTGGCCATTGCATACTATGATGAACTGTTTCTAAAATATATACAATTTTTAGTATAACTCAGGGGTCCCCAACCCCCAGTCCGTGGACTGGCACTAGTCCGTGGCCTGTTAGCAACTGGAACGTGAGTTGTACAATTATTTAATTATATATTACAATGTAGTAGTAGTAATAATAATAATAATAATACATTGGATTTATATCCTGCCCTCCACTTTGAATCTCAGAGTGGCTCACAATCTCCTTTATCTTCCTCCCTCACAAGAGACACCCTGTGAGGTGGGTGCGGCTGAGAGAGCTTTCCCCAGAAGCTGCCCTTTCAAGGACAACTCTACGAGAGCTATGGCTAACCCAAAGCCATAATCCAGCAGCTGCAAGTGAAAGAGTGGGGAATCAAACCCAGTTCTCTCAAATAAGAGTCCACACACTTCACCACCACACCAGACTAATAGAAATAAAGTGCACAATTGTATCATCCAGAAACCATCCCCTCCCCGGCCCGGGTCCATGGAAAAAATTGTCTTTCACAAAACCAGTCCCTGGTGCAAAAAAGGTTGAGGATCGCTGGTATAACTGATGGAACAATGGAGAGATCTGCAGTCAACATGGAGTCTTCTGAACAATTACTCAACTGCTTTCTTGAATACCACTGCAGGGTATATATGACTAATGTCGCAGAGTACAATTCAGTCAAAGCACAAAGTCAGAGTACAATTCAGTCACCTGTTTACACACAGTACCGTGCATTTAGAATTAACCTGTAAATCCAGATTCAGAAGGGTGCTTCTTCACTAGGGAAGGGCATGGACCAGAAAACTGGAGGTCCATGGAGATTCAAAGTTCATGAATTTCATGAGCCATGAACTTACTGGTTTACAAACCAGTTTGTGGTTCGTGAGGTCCATGGGGACCTGGAAGAGGGCTCAGAAGGCATTTAAATGCCTCCTGAGCTCACTGCACAGACCACTCCAATGAATCACCTCCCAAAATTGCAGTCCATGTCAAAACTGCAAATGAACTGGTCCCTGGTTTATGACAAAATTAGGTCCATGGACCGGTCCATGCCCGTCCCTATTCTTTTCCCTCCCAGAAATCTCATTCACTGATCAAACACAGTTATAGTCTAGATGAAGAACAGTAATTCACATTTATTGTGTGAATTCACATTTATATCTACTTGGCTTCAATGGTGGATGCACATGTAAGAAGTGTAAGCTAAGTGCTGCTGTTTCAGAAATGTTAAATGCTACTCATTTGGTATTTGTTTAACTGAAGGTTGTTGCAATTCATTGGCAAGAAACTTCAAGGAAAAATCCTGATCTCTTTATTGCACCACTCATGTTCTTTGTTATTTCTGATATACTTTGACTTCTGTCATTGGTATCTACTCTGGTTGCCAAATTCATGTTCAGAAATTCCTGGAGATTTGGCTGGCTTGCAGGGAGAATGGAGTTCGGGGAGAGGGCCCAGCAGGAATGTAGTGCCATAGAATTTCACCCTCTAAAGCTGCCGTTTTCTTCAGGGAAATTGATCCCTATAGTCTAGAGCAGGGGTGTTAAACTCATTTGTTATGGGGGCCGGATCTAACATAAATGAGACCTTGAGGGGCTGGGCCATGTCAGGTTGGACCATGTGTTTACCTATTTAAGATTAAGTAGCAGAGATATAAATATTATAAAGAACACAGACAAACACAAATATATATTTTAAAAAACTTAAAACATGCTTAAAATGTTAGCATTCATTGGTCTTAAGGATGCTTTCTTTGTATTTCTCCCAAAGGATCCAGGGAATTGGACAAAGGAAACTCTGGCTCTTTCCTTACTTCCCCAGGGGACTGGGGGGGGGGGGGGAGGGAGGAGCCTCAGCCAATGGAGAAAATAAAGGTTTTGCTCAGTAGCTCCTGAGCAATTGCCAAGCCTTGCAAAGCAAGCTGTTATGCAGAAGGTAGAAAGAGAGAGAGGGAGAAGGAAGCAGATGACAGCCAGTTGCTTGGCGGCCTGATTCGGTTTGACACCCCTGGTCTAGAGATCAGTTGTAATTGTGGGAGAGCTCCATGGCCCACCTGGATTTTGGCAGTTCTCATACCCACAGAGCTGTGATAGGAGAAATATTTAGAGATCCTGATGAACTACATTACAAATAATACATGCATATGAAATAGAACTCTAGGGTTGCCAGGTTGGTCAGATCAGTGGTTGGGGATGGGGCTTGTTTTTTGGGGAGCAAGGAGGGAGAAGCAGGAAATAAATGTGGCATGCTTACATCAACAGGAAATGACACAGGCACACTGGTGATGCGAGGGGGAGATGCTCTGGTTTGGAGGCAAAACTTTATGCTTTGAAGCTAATTCTACCATAGAGTTTTGTTCAAAAACCAGAGCATCGCCCTTGATGTCACCAACTTACCTACATCACTTCCTGGTGACATAAGCATGTCACGTTTATTTCCCACTTCTTGCTTGTTGGGGAGGTAATTCCCACCATGACCACCCTGTGGCCATTTCGTCTCACATTCTGAAAGCTCTGAGGTGGGGGTGGGGTGGGGCTCCTAACCAGGGTATCCCCCACTCCCAAATGGGGGATTGGCAACCCTAGGACTAATCTAAATTGTAGGCAAAAATCTGTCATAAAATTAACACATTGAAATGTGAATAATTCTGGAGAAAAGTGAAAGAATTGTCCCAAATCAACTCAAGGTTGGGAAGGTATGAAAAAGCAAATTATTTTGCAATATAGAATGCTGTCAAAAGGCAGAGAGGAATGCATAACTGATAAATGAGGCATGCCCCTTTCAAAGTATATCAATTACTAATTTAAAAAGCTGAATCGAATTGAGAGACAAAAGCAGTACTGGGTGACAGCTCACTCCTTCCTGAAAATCATCAGCTGGGTAATTTTATTAACTTTCCTACAAATGCTGACAAGCAATCTAAAACAAGGATTAAATTTTCAGCTAGTGCATAGCTGATATTTAAAACAGTAGGAAAAGCTAATGACTGAAAGAAAGCTTTACTAATTAAATATAGATCAGTCTTTGGATGTGACAGATGGATAAACAAACAAGAATAAGTTAGTATTATAATATGCACAATGGGAAACACTGAACAAAGAAGTAACAGGGCCAACCAGCTGCATAAAAATGATATAGACACCAATTATCTACCATAGTGACCAACATAAACGTCTGTGGTTATTGAGTCACCAAAAAGTTGCACTCTGTATACAGTTCAATGGACACAGAACTTATCATTCTGCTGGAATTAATAGAGATACCAGTCCATATGCAGCAAGTTCATTCATACAAAACAGGGATACAAATAGAAGCAAATATAATCAGCCCTCCATTATGGAACTAGGGTTGCCAGGTCTGACTCAGGAAATATCAGGGGACTTTGGGGGTGGAGCCAGGAACAAGATTGTGACAGCACAATTGAACTCCAAAGAGAGTTCTAGCCACCATGTTTAAAGGGACCATGTTTCTTTTAAATGTTTCCCCTTTACTGGAATTAATGGAGGATAGGGGCACCTTCTTTGGGGGCTTATAGAATTTGACCCTCTCGTCCAATTTTTTGTAACTTGGGGGTTTTCTGAGGAGAGGCACCAACAGCCATGCTGAACGTTTGGTGTCTCTATCTCAAAAAACAGCTCTCCCAAGCTCCAGATACCCATGGATCAATTTCTGCATTACTCAAAGTGATTGGGTGTCTGTATGAAAGTGTTTATTTGTCCCTGGATCACACATGCCTGATGAAGCATCTGGGAAACTGCTTGGTACACGCTAACTATCTGTTGCATTGTTTTGTGAGGGGACAACAAGAATTGCCTTCTTCAGATTCCTACATGAGCAAATAGAAAGAAGCAGAGCTCCATGATACAATGTTAAGCTCTTTTGTGGACTTGAATCTTGGGGTATGTAAATTGAGCTTTTCACTGCATGTACAAATGTTTTTGTCAAGTCTGCATTGAGTTCAAAGGTGGAATGTTGTACAGGGCTTTACATGTAGCTCTTGAGACACATATATATCTCAAGAGAATATATATATATATATATATATATATATATATATATATATATATATATATATTCTATTGTTGCTAGAAATTTACAATTTTTCATAAAATTTTCTAAAAAAAATAGTATTACACAGAGTATTACTTTACAGCTTTTTGTGGCTGTGTTTGCTTTTTCATTAGGATTCTATACCATGCAGGGCAGTGAAGAAACAAGTATTAAGAAGATTGGGATTTTGTGGATAATTTGTGGTACAATAGTTGTGGATATTATTTGGCTTTAAAATCTTTCCCCGAAGAATTGAAATTCACATGTTAATGAAGCCTACAAATGTTGCAGAGTGGGGACAGAAATCAAAATGGCTGACAATTTTTGTTCAGTGAACTGGCTGTAACTATGTAATGAACTATCACACAGCCACCATTTATAGCTCCAATGAAATGTTATGGTCTTAATCTTTGTTGTTGTTTTTAACAGTGATGTATATGTACAAAACACTACCCTACAGATATAAAAGCCCTTTCATCTTGGCAAAACAGAGCTCTCTCATTGGTGTTCTCCATCAACCTTTGGCCCATCAAACCCTCAATCAAGAGTACTTGTGTGCCATTGGTTGAGTCCACTCCTCTCTCCTGCCCGAATGGCTGTTGCTAGTCAGCCAAGCTGATTCTGTCAGTAAATCTTGGTTCTGGCAGTTTCTGTTTCTCCCTACTTTCCCATTGGCAGAGCTATCTGTGGCACTGCTTCACAGAGGAGAGAAAGAAACCCTTCCCTCGACAAGATAAGGAGGAAAAGAGCCAGAGAAAGCCTTACCTTGATTGGCTGAAGGAGGAGGAGGGAAAGAGTCAGAGAAAGCCTTTCCTTGATTGGCTGAGGGTTCTTCCCCCTCCTTCTCTGGAAGGTAAATAGCCAAAGACGGGGTGGGGGGGATGGTGTCCCATAGCAGCAGATCAGATACACAGTGAGAGAGATAGGGAGGGAAAATGAGAGACAGAGAGAGACTGAAGTCCTGTGCTTAAGACCAATAATGTTATCAGAGAGAGAGTATTGGTCTGAAAGGTATCGCTAAAGGCCTCTGAGGGAGAACTCATTTGAGTCAGTCCTGAATAGGGCTGTCAGGTTTCAGGTTGGTGGGAAATTCCTGGAGATTCTGTGGTGAAGTTTGAGGAGGGCATAGGAGTTAAGGGTTCAGAATTGGGCCTGAAGTCAGAGGGTCAGATAAAGGGAAGGAGATAGGGTTGCCAATTCCATGTTAGGAAATTCCTGGATATTTAAGGGGTGGAGCCTGGAGGGGGTGGAGTTTGAGGAGGGGTGGGACCTCAGACAGGTACAATGCTATAAACTACAGTCTCCAGAGCAGCCATTTCCTCCTGGGGAACCACTGTTGCCCATCACCAAGTGAGAGCTGGAGATCACCCAGACTTACAACAGCTCTCCAGATGGCAGAGGTCAGCTCCCCTTGAGGTGTGTCTGTGTGTGAATGCCTTCACTTGGGTAGGTGGGACGATAGCAAGGTTGGGGGGCACTCTTATTCCTAGTTACAATGTAAGTTATAAATACACATTGTGACACTTTTAAAAACAACTTAAGATGGCACTGTGTGTATGTAATATTCCAGCAAAACAGCTGCAAATGATTCAAAGGGACCTGGCTATATTAAGCACTAATCAGATTAACTGCATACAGCAATTATCATGTTGGGATTGTCCTGATGTTCTCCTGTCTCCCAAGTCCAGAGAAAGAGGAAAGCCCTTTTTAACACAAGGCAGGCACAACACTTCATCAAAATCCTCAGAGATTCTACACACTCTCTTCAGGTTTAACAGTAGATTGCCACCAGGCGCTTAAACTATTCCCATTAACTCCAGAGGAAGAGCCAGTCTCTAAGCTTTTCAGGAAAACTATTACAGAAAGTCAACTCTGCAAGGTAGACTTGCAGTCAGTATTCCCTCTAAGCTGAGTTAATGTGAACTAGCTCACAGATTTTTGGCCTCCAGCTCACACATTTTTGACTTTGCTCAGGAAAAATAGCCCTACAGAAGACTAATATGCAGTAGCTCACAACTTTAATGCCAGTAGCCCACAAAGTAGAATTTTTGCTCACAAGACTCCATGGCTTAGAGAACATAAGAACATAAGAGAAGCCATGTTGGTTCAGGCCAACGGCCCATCAAGTCCAACACTCTGTGTCACACAGTGGCAAAAAATGTTATATACACACATACACTGTGGCTAATAGCCACTGATGGACCTGTGCTCCATATTTTTATCTAAACCCCTCTTGAAGGTGGCTATACTTGTGGCCGCCACCACCTCCTGTGGCAGTGAATTCCACATGTTAATCACCCTTTGGGTGAAGAAGTACTTCCTTTTATCCGTTTTAACCTGTCTGCTCAGCAATTTCATCGAATGCCCACGAGTTCTTGTATTGTGAGAAAGGGAGAAAAGTACTTCTTTCTCTACTTTCTCCATTCCATGCATTATCTTGTAAACCTCTATCATGTCACCCCGCAGTCGACGTTTCTCCAAGCTAAAGAGTCCCAAGCGTTTCAACCTTTCTTCATAGGGAAAGTGCTCCAGCCCTTTAATCATTCTAGTTGCCCTTCTCTGCACCTTCTCTAAAGCTATAATATCCTTTTTGAGGTGCGGCGACCAGAACTGCACACAGTACTCCAAATGAGACCGCACCATCGATTTATACAGGGGCATTATGATACTGGCTGATTTGTTTTCAATTCCCTTCCTAATAATTCCCAGCATGGCATTGGCCTTTTTTATTGCAAACGCACACTGTCTTGACACTTTCAGTGAGTTATCTATCATGACCCCAAGATCTCTCTCTTGATCAGTCTCTGCCAGTTCACACCCCATCAACTTGTATTTGTAGCTGGGATTCTTAGCCCCAATGTGTATTACTTTGCACTTGGCCACATTGAACCGCATCTGCTACGTTGACGCCCACTCACCCAGCCTCAACAGATCCCTTTGGAGTTCCTCACAATCCTCTCTGGTTCTCACCACCCTGAACAATTTAGTGTCATCCGCAAACTTGGCCACTTCACTGCTCACTCCCAACTCTAAACCATTTATGAACAAGTTAAAGAGCATGGGACCCAGTACCGAGCCCTGCGGCACCCCACTGCTTACCGTCCTCCACTGCGAAGACTGCCCATTTATACTCACTCTCTGCTTCCTATTACTCAGCCAGTTTTTGATCCACAAGAGGACCTGTCCTTTTACTCCATGATTCTCAAGCTTTCTAAGGAGCCTTTGATGAGGAACTTTATCAAAAGCTTTCTGGAGGTTACATTGCAAGTTACAGCACTGAGTTTCCAAACTAAAACAACTGTGGGCAAGCAGGCTAAGGTTCCTGGACTTAGCTTTAAGGCTGTAGAGACAAGACCAAGTGAGAGACAAGACCAGCGGGTGTTGATAATTTTACTTGAAGTCCACGGAGCAGTTATCTCCTGTGAGGGAATGTTTTTCTCAGTCAAGCAGCCTAGCTGGGATCTTAAAGCGAGGCTAGCTTCATCAAAGTCTTGCTAGGAACCAAAATGCACTACAGGGATGCATAGGTTAGTCACTGTATGCTAGCATTTGACACATGAAGGCTGCACCATAGTAATGGATTTTGTTGAAGGTTTCCAGAGCTCTTATATTTGTAGAAATGCATCAACAACCAGAAATTTGTATCCTTTACTTTCCTTCTGCCTAAGTGAAAAGGAAAGTGACCTAGATAGAAAGAACCCAAAACTCCTGAAGAAGTGTCTAACTGCAGAACATACTCCCATATACTGAGCCACTTTAAATCTCCTAAATAAATAAATGACACAATATGTCTCTTTGTGGTTATTAGTAAAAATAAATAACTTGATGAAGTTGATCACAACACACTGCTTTGAATTTTGAAGAGAATTTTTTCCTCTCAAACCAGTGTATAAAGAAGATAATGCGTCTTTAGCCACTGGTATCCTACCTTCCTATTTGTGGGAATTCCTTTATTTTCTTTTTAATAATTACATTGTTTCCCTTAGTTCTCAGCCTTCTCTTACTAAGATAATTCTCTGTTTCCTTTACTCAGTTTTAAGTATCTAGAGGACTAATGCTATCAATCCAGCTGCACAATGACACATACTGCAGAATGGGAGAGGGAGAGCTCTTTGCCTTCTGGTTATGATTTGCTGGTGTCTTCACAAGTCCTGCGCTTTAAAAGTGACAGTAATCCTCAAGATACTCAATGAGGTGGCTATGATACACCTGAAAGAACTTTGACACCTCTGTTCTGGTGGGCAAGACTCCTTGTTAAAAATGTGCTTCTTAGATGGAAATAGCATTACACTATTGATACCTTCTTGGGAAAGCCCCTGAAGATTGTCAAGTTTGCATATCTATTAAGCTGCATCTAGGATGACTTACATCATGAACTAAAATAATATAACAAAAAAGCAAAGAACACAATGTAAAGCCAAGTAGTAAACCGCATCATGTAGAGAAATCATAAACACCCTAAAGTCAGCATTTTGAAGTACTTTTAATAACAGAATCATCCAAAAAGACTGGAGGTTATCCTTTCATCAGCACTCTAGCACTTGTTAATTACAGCAAACTGGATGATTTAGCCCAGAGTGAGCTTTCCTCCTAGAAAATACTAATTAAGTACATCACTATTATCTATTTATTTGAATCATTATTGGGCAGAGAACTTTTTTATTTGCAACTCTGTCTTGATCTTTTATTTCCCCTTTTTCATGTAATCTTGTCTATGTATATAATAAGAGTTAGCATTTATATAGCACTTTCAGCATTCAAAACATTTCTCCTACATACTGGCATGGACCCAATTGGCATGAACAAAACGTAATGCTAAGAGTGAACTTTTTGGTTGCTTCCTGCACTGCATCACACTATGTACTCCAAAATCATGGACTCTAAATTCAGTGCAACAGTGTGCAGGGCAGGGCTTTTTATACCAGCAGGAACTCATTTGCATTTTAGGACACCCCCCCCCCCCGTGATGTCACCATTGTTTCAGAGAGAGAGAGTGAGTTGCTACCTACTCAGTTTATGGTAAGGATGAGATTTGACTCAAAGCGTTCCTGATTAATAATTCAGTTTCAGCTACTGTACCGTACCATACTTTTGTTATCTGTCTATTCTCTTTTGGGGTCTTTTTTTTTTTTAAATAAAGGATGAAAATGCCATGTTTTGGAGTTGGAAGGTTTGGAATATTACTAATTATAGCAATTATCACAGCTTAAATAGTAGGGATATTTAAAATGAGATTTGCCATAGTGATCACTTGTTTGAAGTAGATATGCCAGGAGATATGTCATCTTTTTTGCTTTTCAAAATATGGTAAGTGGTAACCCTTATGAAAAGAGCCCCATGGCGCAGATTGGTAAAGCTGCAGTACCGCAGTCTGAGCTCCCTGCTCACGACCTGAGTTCGATCCTGGCGGAAGCTGGGTTCAGGTAGCTGGCTCCAGGTTGACTCAGCCTTCCATCCTTCTGAGGTCAGTAAAATGAGTACCCAGCTTGCTGGGGGGAAAGTGTAGATGACTGGGAAAGTAAATGGCAAACCACCCCATAAAAAGTCTGCCATGAAAATGTTGTGAAAGCAACGCCATCCCTGAGTCGAAAATGACTGGTGCTTGCACAGGGGACTACCTTTACCTTTTTTAACCCTTATGAAAGTTCGATTGTGAACAGAAAATGTTGCAGCCGGTACAAATAGGGATGTCATGGGAAAAAAAGAAACAATTCTGACCAGAGCAATTTAGTATAGATTCATTTTACCTTTTTTCACTGGGATAGTTACATAAGCATATTGCCTTTACAGTTTATTCACTGTTAGTTATGATGGAAAGTGGAAAGCCAGAATTAATTAAAATGATTTTTCAAAGCACATAGTAAGCTTTTGTCTGCCTGACTGAGTAAACCCAAAAATATTTATTCCCTGAACTGAAACTCACATCAGATCTCCAGGAATAAATGCTACATCTCTAGCATTTTTTTAAAGGAAAGGACACAATGTGCTAGAAGTGTTTCAAGCTAAGTAAATCAGTACATCAGACAAAGGGTGAGCTCACACATGCATATTTCTCACTCAGTAACTGAAAAACAATGTAAAGACCTGCAAATATAAAACAACTATCAAATACTACAGACAAAACTTTTGTCTTACTTTCAGTATCATAGCAACGCCCCCCCCCCCCACTTCTGTGTCATAAACAAGACATCACAAGATAGTATATGCCTGTGTAAATCCATCCTAAGGTTGCCTCCACTGCCTTGGCAAACCCAAAAGAATTTGTGGGCAGCGCCTTGGGAGGGTGAAGTTTAGGGAGGATGTGATGTCATTTTTGGGTGATGCTGTAGGAAGTTCCTCTAATCTCTATGGTAAAGAACATAGAGACACAGGGAAATTGCTAGAGAGTCACAATGGAGGCCATTCTCTGGATATTTCCTCCCTGCTCCTCTGTTTCTTGAGGGAAGAGGATTCAGGCTGAGGAAAGGAATTTACCAACACTGAGTGAATAAATGGCAAGCCTAATCGGTCTGAAGAATCCATGTTCTAATTGAAAAATTCAAATTGACAGTCCCTGCTTTGACCATATGGCCTTATTGGAGATATGATAGTTACTCAGCACTTTCAACTTGACCTCAAGATACACACACTGACTGAAAACATCTGATGTTAGCCAACTATTTCTGTCTACTCATTGTACTCCTTCGAAACAACTGTTGGCATGTATTTCTATACAGCAGTTGAGTTTGTTTTTAATATAGTTTCATTTCTTTGTGGTTTTACACTACTTAATTTTGACCACCCGATAAAATATCTGAATCACCATAGGGTTAAAAATTGAATTATTACTGCTGTCTCCAAAGGGCGAGTCTGAATATTAAGCATCAATACAAGTGAAATCATGTGAATTTATTAGAGACATGTAATTCAGCTATACTACATTTGGAACAGTTACAAATAATTCTGAATCCGTATTTTATTTATATTTATTTGTATCCTGCCCTTCCCACAAGCAGGCTCAGGGCAGGTTCCAGTATAAGTTCATAGTACCAGACAAATCAACAATTAAATTCTATCTAAAATATACATCTAAAAACAGCAGTCAGTATAAAATGACTGATCCCTCAACAGATCTCAACAAAAAGCAGTTGATTACCAGGTGGCCATTTGAATATGAGGTTCTAAAATATCATATTATATTGTATTGTATTGTACTGTATCGTATCCTGTCCTGTCCGTCACCCCAAGTGTTTTGGCACTTTCTGGCTCTCTCATTGGCTGTGGTGTGTGCTCCATCAGTCATTGGCCTGTCAACCATCACTTAAGTTCCATTGCATTCCATTGGTTAAGTCTATTCCTCTCTCCCACCTGCTGTTGCCTACCAACTCTCTGTGGCATTCAGAAGATAAAGTAGGCAGGAGTGGTGGGGAGATGGCAAAGAGATGAGGAACAAAGGAGGTAATGCAACTAGACAGCAAGGCCTGGTCCCACCAGGAGCATTTCCTCAGAGGCCATGATAGCTGCCTCTTTTCTGTCACTCCCTCTTTTCCTCCCCTCAGTCTCACCCCAGGACAGATTAGGACTGAGTCACTGGGGAAGCTGTTAGGCAGTGGCTGTTGCTAGTCAACCAAGCTTGGTTCTGTCAGTAAAGGGAGAGGCCTCAGCTGAATATAATGCTATAGTGTCCACCCTCCAAAGCAGTTCTTTTCTCCAAGAGGAGAGAGATCTGTTGTCTGGAGTTCAGTTGTTGTTGTTTTCTTCAAAGAAGAAATATGCTTTATTTGAAGTTTACAACATAATATAGTCAGTTCTAAATAAGGGTAGATACATTTGTTTTGTTATAACATATAGTGTAATCCAACAATAACTTATATCTTAACTGAAGACTATCAAGCTATGCTATACTTTAACAAGAAGACTTTCAAAAATAAATTAGTTTTTTATAATAAGGATTTTTTGGAATAATGTCATTTTCTGTAAAGTAAGTCATTACTGCAACTATATGCCTTTCATATTGGTCATAAGGAATATCATATGTGTTATATGCAATCTTACACATGATGAAAGTATCCCAGATTCTGTTATACCACATTTCAATAGTAGGAATAACTTTGTTCACCCATGTTGATGCAATGACCATTCTGGCTGAGGCTACTAGAATATGTATTAAATCTGTTGTGCCAGCACAGGATTTTGCATCTTTCCAACTGTGCAGCAGGAATATATCAGGTTTTATAGGTAAGTCTACCAGAGTGATTTTTTAATTTGGTTTTTTATTTGTTTCCAGAATTCAGCTATGTATCTGCATTCCCACCATCTGTGTATGAAATCTACTTGTTCACCACATAATGGGAGTTCAGTTGTGATACCAAGAGATCTTCAGGCTCCACCTGGAGGTTGTCCACACTAGGCCTGGCTGCCTGGCGACCCCCCATGACAATCAGTGTGGTGTAGAAGTTAGTGCTTCAGAGCGAGATCTGCCAGACCCAGGTTCTTTCTGCAGAAGCTGACTGGGTTATTTTGGACCAGTCATAGACTTTCAGCCTAACATACCTCACAGGATTGATATGCAGATCAAAAGGGGGAGAGGAGAATGTTGTAAGCTCCTTTGGTTCTTACTACCTAGCCACATAACTAATATGTCCTCTAAAGTATTCTTCTTTTCTTCTCTAGAATCTTAAAGCCTTTCACAGCACTAGTATGGGATTCTAATCAGAAGACTGCTTCTCAGACTCTGTAGACTGCTGACTAACCACAAGTAACTATTAATTGCTATAACTCTGCTGAGAGTTAACTGCTGACCTCTCTCTCTGTCTCTGTCTCTCTCTCTCCTCACACATACTTCTTAGCTCCACCCACACTCTCTCACTTCTCAACCAATCACCTCACACATTCATTCCCCCTCTTTCACCCCTTTTCTCTACTGCAAATACCAACAGTTAAAGGAACACACATACATATATTCAAATACTTGCAGTTTGCAACTGGAGCTTCCTCTTTCCCACAGAAAAAAAATCCAGTTGGAAACAATTGCTAAAGAATATCAGAAGTGTATTTCCCAATGTGTGCAAAAGCAGCCACATTTTTGTGAGGAGGGGAGTGTCTGCCAACAGTATGAAACATGGGCAAGGTACAGAAAGTTGGTATATGGGGAAGGAAGCAGAAACATTGCTGGGCTTCTCTGAGACACCCTTTGAACCCTGAGAAGCATGGTGCAGTCTAGTCCACAGTACAGGGCATGCCATGCCTCATTCTGCTGCCTCCTCCTGTCCTTCCCATCTTTCAACTGCTACTCCAGGACTGTAGTCACTCTCAACTGGGCTGTGCCTAGTACTGTTGAGGCATTTAACCGACTCCCCAGCACTTGCTTTCCTTTGCTTCACTGTGCCATGCCCAATGCTGCCCAGGTGGCACTTGCACTGGTCAGGGTTCATGCCAAAGACTGCTGGCTGCAGATTGTCTGGCATTGCTGCCTGGCAATGGTGGCTGTTGCTGCTGGGTGCACTTGCAACATGTTCTCAGCTTTTTGAGTTGGCATAAGTACTGGAAAAGATCAGAGAGATGAGGGAAACCTTGTACAAAGTGGTTTGCCTTCTTGTATCCTCTAGTTGGAAAATAGTTATTCCTACTGACTTTAATGAAAGCCCAAAGCTATTTGGGAATTCAGATTTTCTAAATTCCAACTCTGAAGGATCCTAACTCCAAATTTTTTATCCAAATTTGGTGCTAGGGAACATCCTAGAATGTATCCTGAAAATTGATGTATTATTTTGTCTCTCTAATAAAATCAGTTTGACTTTCTTGGAGGTTTAGCTGTAGAACAGAAGAGACAACTTCACTTCAGGTCATTAGTTTGGATCCGGGTAGCTGAATATTATTGAAGATGCACAGAGAATATTCAAAGCACAGAGAACAATGGGGTTTTCATATGATATTGTACTGTTGTCACACTGTGGACAGATGGATAATGTAGCCTTCTGGATGTATCAGAGGTTAGTGCTGAGCCAGAAATATGCAAATGGGACCTATTAGCAGTGTTTTAATAAATTACTGAAAGATCTTGGTGAGAAGTAAGTAGCTGAATGAATGCTAGTATAATTTGGTGAGAACACACAGCTTCCAAGCAGGCATCTACTCATTATGTTCCTTCAACATTCTGAAACATTAAACGTCTAAGAAAATTATCATATTGCTTGGACTTCTTTATTTCAGTTGAGATATACTACACTGCCAAATAAAATTGTCATATGGGCCTTTTTCCATTGTAGACATAAAAGGCTACAGGGTACTTAAGATTCTGAGTTTTCCCATATATTTAAGCAAGTCTATATAAGAACATAAGAGAAGCCATGCTCAGGCCAGTGCCCCATTTAGTAGTCAAACATTTTGTGTCATACAGTGACCAAAACCCAGGGTCCACCAGTGGGGCCAGAATTCCGGAAACACTACCACTGTTGACCCCCAAGTACCAAGAATACAGAGCATCGCTGCCCCAGACATAGGCTGTAGTCAGACTGGCACCCTGGGGCACTTTGGAGGCAGTGATAAGTACTCCATTGCATTTTGATCTGGTCTTACCACGTGCTTCTTCCATGGTGTTAAACCTATATGATGCCCTGGCTAAGCCCCTCAGTGAGAGGGGATTTTTTTACTCTGGGAAAGATATCTTCAGGAAAAGAGAACATCAAACTCCCAATTCCTTAAATTTATAACAATTTATTAAAGCTTATTAATACATAGTTCCCTCAAAAGATTTTTATCATTTAAGTTCATGTATAACTCTCAAATTCATGCTTTTCTTACAAGAAGATGCAATGAATACATTGCTATCTCCCACATAACTATTCCTATGGCTAAACATCATCATCATTATCACCACCACCACCATGGTTTGTGTGCTGCCTTATCCTGACTGACGCTGGGCTCTAGGCAATGCACATCAACATAAAATAAATATAAAATCAGTAATCTGATTTATTAAAAACATTTCACTACCCCATAACATCCTTTGTAGTGTGCAACAATTCATCTTTCGAGATATCAGGAGCAGAGAATCCCCCTTGGAGAGAGGAGAAGGGGGGTGCCAGCCCACCAATCACTGTCCTCAAGCAAAAGCCTGGTGAAACAGCTCTGCTTTGCAAGCCTTGTGAAATTGTAGAAGATCCCACAGGGTCCTAGTATCTTCCGGCAGAGCATTCCAATAAATTGGGGCCAGGACTGAAAAGGTCCTGGCCCTAGTTGAGGACAGCTGTATCTATTTGGAGCCAGGGATCACCAGTAGATTTTTACCTGTAGAGCATAATGCTCTTCCAGAGACATAGCAGAGGAGGTGATCCCATAGATATGTAGATATTAGCTGCAGAAAAAGCCAAGCAGGGACTCATTTGCATATTAGGCCACACCCCTGATGTCACCATTGTTTAACACAAGGCTTTTTTGTAGAAAAAGCCCAACAGGAACTCATTTGCATATTAGGCCACACCCCTGACACCATGCCAGACAGAACTGCGTTCCTATGCGCTCCTGATAAAAAAAAAGCCCCGGCCACACCAAATGCATAGCAGTAATGCATCTCACCACTACTTACGGACCATTCAGATTAGAGCTGTGTGTCAACCATAGAGTCATGGTTCGGTCTTTTTTTTTTTTTTTTTTTTTTTTTTTTAGTAAACTTAGACTTTGGGGGGGGGGGAAACATTTCTTGGGTGTGCATGAGTGCCCATGTGCATATGCTCTACCATTAAAGAAAAACAAAACGGTGAAATCAGAACTAAAGGTTCACACTTCCAAACTGGTTTGAACATACAGGGGGAGTTGAGAAACATGCGGTGAATGCCCACGCTCATATGCTCTACCATTAAAAAAAAAAAACAGAACAGTCAAACTGGAACTAAAGGTATACACTTCTAAAGTGGTTTGAGCATGCATTGGGGATTCAAGAAACATGGGATGAATGCATGGGATTCATTAGCACAGGAATTCAATTACTGTCTATTCATATCCAAATCATCTTACAACAGGGTGAGTGTGACTGGGAAATAGCGGCCAGATCTGGCTGTATGAATTTTAATCCATTAGGGAAAAACAACTATATCGGGCCAAAATGCCCATCTGATTGCAGCCATAGTGCTTCATCTATACCTTGTGGCTAATAGCTACTCATGGACCTCTGCTCCATATTTTTTTCTAATCTCCTCTTGAAGCTGTCTATGTTTGTAGCTCCCACCACTTCCTGCAGCAGGGAATTCCATGTGTTAAATTACTCTTTGGGTGAAGAAATACTTCCTTTTATCTGTTCTTAAACCTACTGCTCATCAATTTAATTGTGTGCTCATGAGTTCTTATATTGTGAGATAGAGGGGAAAGTATTTCTTTCTCTACCTTCTCTGTCCCATGCATAATTTTGTAAACTTTTATCACATCATCCCTTAGTCATTGTTTCACTAAGCTAAAAAGCCATAACCTCTTTAACGTTCTTCACAGGGACAGTAAATAAGATTGCTGACAATAAGTAGGACTGGAAACCCATTTCCCCCCTGTTATCTACATTTCAGCAGTATGCAAATGATAGCAACAATCAGCCATTATGCTTTATATTGACTACTATGTCAAACATCCTTCTGAAATGCTGAAAATGTCCAGACCCATTTCACAGGAGTTAAAAAAAAGTGAGATGGTTCCAAGGCACTATCTCAGGAACTGGATTCTAGGATGTGATTTAGGCCTGGTCTACAGATGCAGCAAGTGATAATGAAGCATCAGAGTGCTGAGGTGGTAGAATGGACTGCACTGCTTCAAACTGCAGTTAAGGGTTACATTGTTTAAAGTTCCCTATGTGAATAATTTCTTCTAATTGGAAAACTAGCCCAGTATAGTATAGAATATGTTAGAACCTCTGTGCTACTTATTAATTCTATACTTTTTAATAGAGAAGAGCTTTAAAAATCCGACTTTCTCAGCTGCAGTCTGAAATGGACCACCACCTCAATAGTCTATCAGCACAGTCTACTGTATGTGTAGTAGACCAAGAGTCTGCCTTTTCACATGACCCAGGGTTGGTCTGTTAAGGAGGCATTTTAATTCCATGACAAGATGTTTTGCTTTGATGAATCTCTTCATTTCTAAGCACTGGTTCACACATTACAAAGTCCAAACAGTAAACATATGGATTACCAACAGATTTAGTCATGGGGTTCTGTGCTTGGAACTCAGTTCCTAGCCCTGTGAGGGCCAAATTCAGAAAAGGTGCATCGGGAGAAGGGGCCTAAGTTCCCCTTTTCTGTGCCATTTTCCCTAACGGAAACAGCCCTAGGAACTACTATTTTCTTTTCTCATTGGGAAAACTAATGGCTACCCATAGTTTTCTACAACAAGGCAAATAGGGAATCTCCAGGGCCATTTCCAGCTGGGCAGATGGTATGGGAGGGAAGGCTGAAGCTCATTTCTTTTGCATGCTGCAGTCCATTTGGCAACTATGTGCCTGGGAACTGAGTTTCCAGCATGAAACTCCAGCAGCAAAACTTTCAAAGCCCAGATGTCTATCATGTGGACTTTGTACCATGTGTATCAGGTCTAAATAACACCTAGTGCAATATGCTTTTTAGATCCTCCTGATTACATGCAATATTTCCACATCAGTGACAATGCACACTGGGGGATAGGATTTTCAGTAAAAGCTTGGCAACCAGTTGGAGACCCAGGACTTGGACGGGGATAGTCTCACAAGCTCCAAAGCAGCCATTTTCTCCAGGGAAGCTGATTTCTGCCAGTTGGAGATCAATTGTAAAATCTGGAGATCTCCAGGCCCCACCTGGAGGCTGTCAACCCTAGCTGATGCTCTAGCATCTGAACAAACTGTATGGTTTAACCATAAAATTGTGACCAAATACTTCAAGCATTGCTGGAGATGCTGTGAGTTCCTCTATTTCCTTCTTCTTTTTACCCTTCTGCCCTGCTGAGCAGTAGCTGGAAGGGCCGAATGGGAACAGGAGATCTCCAGCTCCCAGTGGAAACTTAGCAATTCTATTGGGAGATACCCATTGATGGCATGGAAAGTTGCCATATAATCAGTGGGAGAAGAATCACTATTACAAATTTGTATAGTAAAAGCTATATAATTGCTGCACATGTATTTTCATTTCAGCAAAATTCTAAGCCATATGGTAATGTGGTCTTTCTGGACAAATCCTTGTCATAGTAAATGAGGCCACATTTAACATAACTGCATTGCTACATTAAAATGGCTGAAATATATATCTGCTCCAGCATGGAGATATGGAAAAGTGTAGGTATTTTCAAATCCTACTTTAAAAGGACTAATGAGTGGGAATGTTATTCAGACTTTAAAAAACAAAACAAAACAACAGAGACAAGTTATAACACAAACTGACAAAACCCGGAACTACTTAAGATAAATCTGCAGATCTGTCATAAAAACCACATATCAAAATAATCTTGAATCAAGCTGTCATGTGCACTTCTCAAAGAATAAGAAATAACTGCAAGTTTGTTATTGAATTCTTTCCCTGTCCTTTCCTGTCCTGGGTAGGTCTTTCAATTGTTCAAGAACGTATCTTATCCACTAAATGTTTCAGGCAGTAGAACTTCCAAAACTTTCTTGTGGAAAGCTTTTGTAATCTCTGCCAGGAAGCTTCTTCTAGATAGTAACTTTCTTGTTTCTAAAATGCTACTTCGATTCTCTTTCTCAGACCGAGTTGAGTCATTTTCCTCTTCTTAATCATGGGTGCTTCGCTGTTCATACCACTAGTTAATTTATAATAATGATGTCGAATAAGTCTACCTTAATTGAAGTAAAATACTTCTAAAAAAGCAATGAACATTTTGCTTGCCATTTGCTGAAGATAAGTATTCCCTTTCCCTGACCATGTGTCCCAATTTTTAGAATGCTATTAAGAGATTACATTAACTGGATTGTGAAAAATGAAAGACAGAATAAACAATGGTTTAAAAAGTGAATTGTAACAAAATAAAAAATCAACCACAAGAGGTGATAGTATCTTGATATTTGTTGGGAGGAAAACATAATCTAGAAGTCTTTCATTTTGTTTTATGATTAAATCATTGTTCATTACTGCTGTTTAAATATGTTAGTGATTTATACAGTTCCTCTTACAAAGCAATTTAAGAAACCTTTGGCAGAAAGAGTCACAATCTGTCATCTGGAAACAGATTTAAAATATTATTTTGATAGTTATATTGATAGCCCAATTTCATTGTTCATCTCTCTTTACTCATTCTGACATTTTAATACAAACATATTTGATCTTGAATTTATTATAAATTATATTTGCACTACTCAGGTGAAAGGAATATGAATTCAATCACTCAGGAAATAACTTGGGCAATCTCTGACACATTTGTGATACATTACATGCTAAAGTAGAAGAAGAGGAGATTGGATTTATACCCCACCCTTCACTTGAAGTCTCAGAGCATCTTGCTATCTTCTTTCCCTTCCTCTCTCCACAACAGACATCCTGTGAGGTAGGTGGGGTTGAGAGAGCTCTGAGAGAACTGTGACTGACCCAAGGCTTTATATGGAGGAGTGGGAATCAAACCTGCTTCTCCCAGTTTACTCACTTAACTACTACACCCAACTGGCTCTTAATCACTACATGTATAAGAAACTTTTCAACTGTTCTAGAGTCAGTATGTGGCCTGTATGTCTGTACTTTCATTCAATCGTTCAAATGTTAGAAGATGATTTAAAAAGTAAAACTAATTCAAACCACCCGAGTAAACAATATCAACCCTTTCCAAAAAGTCATTGTTGTGCCACAGTAATATAACAAAAAGTCTAATATTATCACACTTTCATGTTGTAGAACTACAAAAATGCTGTGTTAGCTTTTAAGAACATCAGAAAGAACACTAGTGAGTTGTGACGAATACTGAACGACTTCCTTTGAATGGCTCCCCACTAAATAACTGAACAAAGTGATGCTTCGTTTTCTTCCAAATTAGTTTGGCAAAGCAACCTGCACCCTTTTACTCATATTATTACAGTTCTTGCATATCTAACCCTGTCCCCCTATGAATGCCAGCATGCTTTCTACTTGCACGATACTTTTAATTTACTGTGCAGCATAGATACAGTCATTAATTTTATCCTGATTTATAAACATGTGTTGCAGTCAAGGATACACAGCTCATTTTGAATTGCAAGAGTTTCTACACACTTAGAAGCAGGTCTGACAATGCACTCTTAAACAGGTTTACTCAGAATCCTATGAAGCTTACTCTCAGGAAAGCATTTTTAGGATTACACTGTAAATTCAATCAGGACATTAAACCAATGAATCAAGCCAACTGCAATCAACTTGAATCTAATTATTTTCAGTGGAACCCATTTTAGTCAATCCAGAGCTGCTGAATAGGCATTTATATATATCTCCTCACCTTAGCTGTGTGATCCTCCTTTGTTTTTGAAATTATGTGTCTTATTGAAAGTGCAAGCAAACTTTAAAAATCTGAGCAAACTCTACATAGTCCTTATTTGTATGACTCATGGATTTGGCATTCAGAAATTAAACTACTACTCAACCTAGAAGTAACTTAAATTCTGTTGTCCAAATGATAATGACTTCAAAATTTTCAGTGCAGGGACATACAAAAACACATAAGACAGTTATAAACAGTGAGTTCTACATTCTTCCATTTCTACACTTTCTGGTTGAAGAATGTAACACAAAAACACACTTTAGTAGGCACTTACCTTTGCTTCCTTGAACTTGGAGAGCAAGGCAAATGAAAAGAAATATTAATCCAGTTTTCAAATTCATGCTGCCTTTTATCATTCACAATTGTCAAAGGTAGTCATGCAGAAAAGAGGTTAGGCTGGACTGAATAAAGAGATTCTATTTTAAAGGAGAAAAATCCCCAGACTTCTGACTAGCTTTATATATATTTTTTGAAAGATATGTCCCCAAATTGAATTACTTAGAATGTTCCAATATGTAGCAATATTTACACTATACAGATGCTGTGCAAACTGTGAAGCCTATACCTCTAACCTCAAGAGAACTAAAGTAGGACTGGTGCAAGAATTCTGAGAAGAGTGACGAAGTTTAAACAACAACAAAAAAAGCAGTGTCTGTTTCTGGAATAAGCGGTTTATCTGCTGCTCAGACATAATCCCTCTTATGGTCCAGCTGGAAGAGCTGCCTTCATCTTATTAACCTTCTGGAGTGGCATCTGTCAGCGCCAGAAGACTTTCAGCAGCACCGTGATAGACAAAGGAAGCCTTCTTTTAGTGGCCATTACCTGCGAACACTGGACCATTCGGACACTCAGTCATGTGGCCTGTGTCACGTAGAGAAGGATTGCCAAAGGACAGCAGCAGATGAGTGTGTTACTTCCGCGAGGCAAAGTCACAGCTAACAAATGTCCCTTCAGCAAGCTGATGGCATGGAGCCTTTCAGCTAGAAAACCATGAAAAGACTGTTTTAGCAGTGTCTGAGCAAACAATGTCATGACTCAGCAGAAAAGTTTTATAGCAATCACAGCTTGGAACATCCAATTCCAAATTAGATTGGAAGCATGGGTGGGGGCTAGAAAGTGGATTGGATGAGGAGGATGAGATAAAACTTTGCAGGCTAGCAAAAAAATGTTTTTAAATTGTGACAAAGTACTTCCTTAGAATAAAGTTTGAGTCCAGTGGCACCTTTAAGATCGACAAAGCTTTATTCAAGCTACTTCCTTGTTCATTAGACAAATAAGAATTCCACCACACAGTATTTAGGCCCATTATGATATTCCTATTTCCTGTCATTGCAATAAGGTCTTTATTTTAATTGGTTAAAAAGAGGTTCCACATCTTCCAAATGATCAGCGTGAACCATGGAGCCGGTGTTTTCAGTTTCTTGCCTGTTTAATTTGTTGTGACTAGGCATCACACTGGGAGGTTATTCACTGGCAGCAGGAACCTTTCCTCACTCTGCGGGAACAAGTTGCTTTAAGTGCAACCTTCATTTGAACCTGGCCAGAGTTCTATTTTTACTTGGGATTTAAACAATGGTTACAGAAAATAAAGATCCTTGTCTTCTGTCTGCTTGGAGCAAAGATTAAAAAGATGCTGCTGATGGATCAAAATGTGAGCCTACATTCTTTTTGTTTATCTCAGTTTTTAGGGATATGGATTTTGTTTCCTGAACAAACATTTCTACAGCCTTTCGGAACCAGAGAATTCTGAGCCTGCAAATGAGCACACTTTGAACAATGGTCTGGATTTCATCTGCAATATACACTGTAAAGAACATTAGACTGGTAGCAGCACTGATAGCCACACATTCTGCCCTCATATAAAGAACAAGGTGCAACTTCAACCATTAATTAAACCTTGTGAATCTCAGTGTAATCTGGGGGAAAGAGTATATGAATATGGCATCAAGATACTTATGTCTTCACAGGCTGTATTATTTTGCAGGACCCAGGAATTTTCAAAATAGTTGGACATCTGAGATTAAAAGGAGATTTCTTGGGCTGTAATTGTTGCAATGCCAACACACTCATTACAGAAAAAATTTTTCTTATAGTCAGCATGGAAGAAGATAAAGAAAATATCTTTATCTCATGGTCAGCATGGAAGAAGATAAAGAAAAATGCTCGAAAGGCAATAGACTGCAACATGGAAGGACACTGAATTGACAATTATTTACAGTAAACTGTTTATAAAAACCAGGCACTTTTATTAGCCTTATGCCATAAAGAATAATTTCATGCTACTTTCTGACCATCCACTATCTGAATCAGACAAAACAAGTTGGCACTAGTACTATCAACCTGAGACCAGAATGGTGAGATGGTTAAAGCATCAGACTCGGATTGGGGAGGCCACCCTGCTACGGACGTTTACAGGGTAACCTGGAGATTGTCATTTTTTCTCTCAGCCTAACATACCTCACAGGGCTATTTTTATGAGGCTAAAATGGAGGAGGGAGAACCTACCTGGGGTCTGCACTTGGGAGAAAAATCACAGTACCAGTACCTGAATAAATAAGGTCTAACATTTTAAATGCCATCAAAAAGGAACTGAAAGGCAAAAAACCAATATGCAAAACAATGCAAAATAAATCTCAGAAAATTCATTCATTGGTTACCATTCAAAGGCTAGAGACAAAAAGAGTAGTTATTTTTTTATTTGTTTAAGATTTTATAAACCCCTTTGAAAAACTCATGAGACATCCTACAAAAAAAGAAGCCAAGATTCTCACTAGGAAGATCTAACAAAATAATAGCTGTTTTGGAGCAAACCCCACTGAACTCAGCAGGATAATTTTTGTGTAGGGAAAGACAGAAGGCAAAAGAGGAATGGGACAGCAAAAGATGAGATGGCTGGATAGTGTTACTGATGTAACAAACACGAATTTGAGCAGACTTCGGTGGGTGGTGGAAGACAGGAGGGCCTAGCATGACTTTGTCCATGGAGTCGTAAAGAGTCGGACTCGACTGTGAGACTGAACAACAAAAAAAAGTAGTAGAAAAGTAGTAGCAAAAAAATCCCTTTTAACAGAGGCTTCATGTGTGGCAATGGGCTTTACAGGGAACAGAGGTAAATAACATCACCTGGTAAACAGCATGCCAATGAGCCTCTGGTAAAGGAGCAGACACTTTTTATTCCAGGCTGTTGGCAACCTTAGTGTATACATGCATAGAACTGAGTTGCATCTGCAGGACTTGTATACAAATCGCAGACATTTTGGACTGCCTTATCCATATTTCCATTTAATTAAAAAACTTGGTAACTAAACTTGATAAGTGCCACTCTGGAAGCAAACAAGGATGATAAACACTCATTATAGCTGAAGCAATACTACCCAGGGACTGCTGCTTCTCTAAGTACTGCTGCCTTTAATTATAGGTCACTGTTAATTAATCTAGAAGTGCTTCTTCTAGGTGGTTTGCTGTCAAAAGTAATTATATATTCTTAAAGAGGCAAAGAGGTTTTGTTGTTGTTTTTTTTAAAAAATATTGGCTACATTTCAATCGCCCATTACAAATTTACAAGTGAAGCATAAAAAGGGCAGGGCTTTGAGCTGAAGCATCCATTCATCCAACAGAAGAGCACACAAACAAAAGCCAAAACTTCTGTTGTAGTGGTGATCCTGGAAACATCATTGAAGGAAATTATTAGGTACAGTGGTTTGAATGATATTCAGAACATAACAAAACACTCAGTGGCTGCAGTCAGATGAGCAGTTTGATCTGATCTCATTGCTGTTCCCTTCTGGATTTAAAGTGTGTGATTAGATGGTGACATCTGCCTCTTGTCCCCCCCTTTGGGACCCCAATCTGACCCATCTTCGAATCAGAATTGTTAGGCACTGGGGAAAGTCCAGTATTTACGGATGTCAGCACTTCCATCTTGCATTTCCAGATGTCTGAATTCCTCTGTTGCAAACTCAAGCTGGTTGGGAAGCGTGAACCTTCCCAGCCACTTCTGCCAAACCCCCCCCCCCCTTTAAACTCAGGTAGCAACATGTACATGAATGCATAATTGCCCCTGGGTTGTCAGTCACTGCTTATGCATTTATTTTTTACATTTTACAGACCCACCCTCTCTCTCTCACACAGAGCAGCTTCTCAAACCTGTGTTTTTCTTAAGAAAACCTCCAAAGCACAGTTTCAAAAACACTTCTCCCATGCTACATATCCCAGCAGCCTCCTCCAGCAATCCCATTGGCCACCAGCCACCACCATCTTGCCAGGAGTTTGAAGTGCTGCTTTCAATATGCACTTATGTCATGCTCAGAAGACAAATGATTTTAAAACCTCCCACTCCATGGCTAATCTGATTGATCAACGATGGAGTGAGCATGTGGCAAAGTATGTTAAGGATGGGATTTTGATCAAAACTCTCAGTTACAAAACTCCCAGATTAATTAGAGTTTAGGACAGACCGTGCTATAGCTGCAGCCCATGACTGTCCATCTCTCATTTGCAGGACTGAATGCAGCTACCCAGAGACCACATCATAACTCAACACCTCAGTGATAAGTCAAGCTAATTGCCTGCTTGCATCTCACCTGCTAGATCAGACCTTAAGATCATGGCCAGAGAAATCAGAATCATAGAGTTGCAAGGGGCCTATAGAGTCATCTAGTCCAACCCCGTGCACAACTCACAGATACTTCCCTCCACACCCCAAGTTACCCCTGCTCCATGCCCAGAAAGTGGCAAAAACTATCAAAAAAACCCCTCCAGGATCCCTGCCCAACTGGCCTAGAGAAAAATTGTTTCCTGACCCCAAAGTGGAGATCAGCATTTCCCTGGGCATGTAAGAAAGGGCCACGATAACTAAGCACTGAAACAACCCTCCCTCTCATGAACTGCTTAAGTTCACAGACTCAGCATTGCTGTCAGATGGCCATCTAGCCTCTGAAAACTTCCAAAGAAGGAGAGCCCACCACTTCCCAAACATAACACACAACAAGAAGCCTGCTCTGCTGAAGAAACACTCTGTCAGGAAGTTCCTCCTGATGTTTAGCTGAAAACTCTTCTGATTTAAGTTCAATACACTGGTTCTGGTCTGACCTTCTGGGGCAATGAAAAACAACTTTACACCATCCTCTATATATGACAACCCTTCAAGTACTTGAAGATGGTATACCTCTTAGTCATCTCCTCTTCCGGCTATACTTTCAAAATTTCATAAGATCCAGCCTGATAGCTCTGTTGAGATCAAAGGTTTGCAGAGTGTTTTGTGTCAATTTGGTTGGTCCCAATAAAAGGCATTACACAGATTTTATTGCTGTATACAAGATTTCTAGTCTATGCCTGTAAATGATACTGGTTCCTTACACTGTGCAAGCATACTGAAAGAGAATGCAGCTTTCTGTTTCTCTAATCCAACTTCTTGACTAGCTGCTTGTTACTACTTCTGCCAAAAGAAGAGGCATGTAAATAGGACTAGATCTGCTCCCTAGCATCACAAAGGAACTATAGCAACTAGTATCAGGTGTGAGGGTCAGCTTGGGAGGGTGACCACTATACATTTTTCCCAATCACCTTCCCTCAGTCCCTCAGGCACACACACAAATCCTGTCAGAATTAAAGTAAACTAGGCACCAGACAGTTTTTGAATTTCAAAAACCACAAATAATATTTATTGGTTCACAAAAGGTAAGGGACAGGGGTACAATAATATTAATTAGTTGATCAATAACAAATCATTTGGCAGCAGATGGTTATTAACAGGGGTCATTTTATAGAAAAATAGGTCGTGGAGCTCATCCATGATTGTTATGCAGCTGCACCTACTATTCAATGGACCAGGTGGGAAGGAGGAGATGGAACTCTCAGAAAGGTTCAGGAGCTATGCTCCTGTGAGCTCTCACTGAATTTGAGGTCTGGTTATTAAAATAATCTAAACAACAGAGATTTATCAGGCTGATATGATATCAAGACTATAAACAGGCAGGCTTTAGAACTATATAAAAACTTTGGACAGGCAGGCAATGCCTTCTTGGCACTAGGAACGCTATGCAGAGTTGATGGTCTAGCCCTATTCTCAGGCTTAAAAAAAAATAAAAACAATAAACTATCACTCACTCTTTACCACTCACACTGAGGACTCCTGACTTGTGCTAGATAACTTTCCCCTCACAGACATACACACTAGCTCACTGGACTCACACCTTTTGAGAGCTCTAACCAGCCCCTCAACTCCTGGTGTATCTCAGTCCCAGCTAGATTCATAGTCTGACTCTTGGGATCCCTTTCTAGCCACAAGAATCCCGTAACGGTATTTGTGTACTGGAGTGTTCTCAGTTTATATTAGGAGTCTGCCCCTGTTGTGCTGACAGAACCCCACAGAGAGTCTCTCCTCATAGAAGATGCCTCGCTATGACCCCCTTCTGACCAAAAACTCTCTCACTCAGACAGAAGCTTAGCCCATTTCTGTCCACCAAGGAAGTCAGCCCCACTGGCTGTTCTCAGCTCCTTGTCCAGTTGCTTCCACAACAACTGATTGCTTAAGTAACCAGTTTTCACACTGTTCAGTACTCAAGCTCTCACTCAAACTCCAGACTAAAATTCTGAGGTGTTTTTTCCTTCTGCAAGCCCCTTCAATTCACTACATTCTCGTTTCCATAGCTGCTGCCCAGCCAATCATTGCAAGGTTGTTTCTAGCTTCCAAGCTAACCTGCCTGAGTCTATTACATCAGGAAAAACCCTTTTCTGCTTGAGATTTGAGCGAATTCCTGCATCTCATAAAACAAGAGTAACCAAAAAGAGGGAGCCACACCAAGGCAATGAAGAGAAAACAAATGGTGCAAAGGAAGGAGTTTAACTTCAGTAGACTAATGGTCTGATTGATACAATACAGCTTCATATACTACAATCCTTCAGGAATAGGGATGCCAGTCCCCAGGGCGAGACGGGGTTTCCCCTGTTTTGTGGGGGCTTCGGCTCGCTCCATCCCTAAACAGGGATGTTGTCCCCAATGTGATGACATCACTTCCAAATGACATCACCATGCCAGGGATGTTGTGTGGTGATGCTGTGGTTGGGTTTTTTTTGGGGGGGGGGCAAACTATGATTTTGAAGGCAAAAAACCCATAGAGTTTTGCCCAAAGACCAGAGCATTGACTCCAACGTTGCTGATGTGATGACATCTCTTCCAGGTGATGTCATTGTGTTAGGGACATCATGCACAACATCCTGACCACCCACCTAATGCCTCCCAAATCCCCCTGCTGTGACAACGGGGCCTGGCAACCCTATTCAGGAAAGACTGGTGGGTAGGAAAATGACAAGGTGTAGGATGGCTAGGCTAGGTTCCTGTAACTTTAATTATTGTGTAGAACTCAAAATTCAACCAACACAGCTTTTCTCATTCCAGCATGTCAAATTGCACTTGTCCAAAGCTATACCACTGTTAAAGGTACAGGAGCTCTGTGCTCCTTTGATTATCTTCGTAAGGGGACCTGGGAAACACAGCGTAGGAAGTATAGTAGCTTAATGCTTCAGAACATTTACAGCTTCTTGGTAGTGCTAGCTGTATCAGTTCAAAAGACATTTTGATGTGAAGAATGCAGGGACTAGTTTTACCCTACCCTGGAGAAAAAAGCCTTATTCCATTAACAGAAAAGTTGGTTTTGAGGAAGAGTTGGTTTTTATACCCCACTTTTGGGGTGTAAAAGCAGTTTCAAAGTGGCCTACCTCCCCTCCTCTTCCCACAACAGGAACCTTGTGTGGTAGGTGGGGCTGAGAGAGTTCCGCGAGAACTGTGACTGACCTAAAATAATCCAGGCAGGCTTCATGTGAGGGAATGTGAAGGGCTTCATGTGAAGGAATCAAACCCGGTTCTCCAGGTTATAATCCACCGCTATTAACCACTACAACATGCTGGAACATTGTTTACCAGCTGATATGATTTACCTCTGTGCCCTGCAAGGCATCAAGTGCTTGTTTTTAAGCCTCTGTTAAAGAGATAAGATTTTTTTTCCTCCAGGTTGTTGGCAACCCTAAAATTTCTTTGGTCATCTCTTGCTTATAGGAAGTTCTTTCTGAACATTTAAGAGCTATGGATCATGCCCCAGTTCTCTCAGATATGCAAACTCTGAGCTGAACTTCAAAAGACTCTAAATAATAAATGAAAAGGTTCTATTGCCTGTATATAAGAGAACGCTTGCGCTGAGAGGCAGCAGGCTTAGTTTTTCATCTTGAAGTTTCTTGTTTAACTTCAGCTGTGATGCCAGTAAACTCTGACAGACCTTGTGTTCATCGTTTTGGCACTGATCTCCAATGTTTAAAACAGCGGGATAACAAAAACATCCTGAGGCAGATCAAATCTGAGGGAGGGCTGGTTTTTTCCTCCCTTGCTTCCCCCCCCCTTTTTTTTCTTTTTTGGCCAATGGCACTAGGAAACTCTTCCTCATGGTAGCATCTGAGAAGAGTAGTCTTGCACTTTTTTTTTTAATACTAAACTAACTTTTGAAGTTAAAACTATAATTCCTAATCTGAACAATGGAACACTGAATCAGGCCTGAATCCTAAATATTTGAATGGAATAGAAGAAAACTGAGGGGGTAAAATGGATGGTACTGCCTGAGAATGCAGGTTCTATGTTAAAAGTTTTTTGCAGGTAGAAAACCAGCACAACAAGCAAAGGAAGGGGGCAACACTTCAGTCTTTGTTGTTCCAGTTTTCTCTTTGCAAGGATATTTTAAAGTGAAGGTCATTTTAAGTGAAGGTAACTGAAAGCCAGAATTGTTACCTCCAGTTAGGGTTGCCAAGTCCAATTAAAGAAAAATCTGGGGACTTTGGGGGCGGAGCCAGGAGACATTGGGGGTGGAGCCAGGAACAAGGATGTGACAAGCATAATTGAACTCCAAGGGAGTTCTGGCCATCACATTTAAAGGGACAGCACACCTTTTTAAATGCCTTTCTTCTATAGGAAATAATGAAGGATAGGGGCACCATCTTTTGGGGCTCATAGAATTGGACCCCCTGGTCCAATCATTTTGAAACTTCGGGGGTATTTTGGGGAGAGGCACTAGCGGCTATACTAAAAATCTGGTGCCTCTACCTCAAAAAATAGCCCCCCCGAGCCCCCAATACCCACGGATCAATTCCCTATTGTTCCCTATGGGAATCGTTCTCCATAGGGAATAATAGAGTGCCTAGTAGACATTTCCCTCCCCTCCACGCTTTCTAAAGGGGAATCCCCCCTCCCTGCCTCCTCCCTCTCTCTCACACACAAATACTTACTTGGTCTTCTTCCAGCAGAACGTTGCTGTGAAAACGAAAGCAAGGCTGCACAGGAAAAGAAAGGGAGGGGCCATTCTCCATGGAAACTGTTACTGACCCTTTCCCATGAAGCCCTTCCTGTTTCCTGTGTAGCCTTAAAGGGACACATTTTAAAAATGGATCAGAAGCTCTTCAATAACATGATGCCTACAGGTATGTTCTCTCTCTCCCCCCCCGCTCCCAGATTTTTTGAGAGTGGGGGAGAAGGCTGCAAATTTGGGGGTCCCCCACCAGGGCGGGAGGGTTGGGAAGCCTACCTCCAGTCCAAAGTGGTGCAGTCTGTATTGTCACTGGCAGTACTTGCTGTCTAGAACGTAGACAGCTACTGCTCATCAGCCATGGCTGCTGAGTCACTGGGTATTTTCACAAAGTGAGTGTTTGCACGTAGGTTTTGCTATTCCTACACAGTAAAAATTCAGTTGCAAAGTGTGTGTGAACTGGTGTTGGAGCATGAGACCTTGGCCTGTTGGTCTCAGTTTGTTGCTCAGCTGTCTGGAGATCCAGTACCAATGAATGTGACATGAATAAGTAGTGGGCAGATAATGCTGCTTCAAGAACTGCTGTACAGAGGAAGGGAGAAACACCCAAAGAGAAGATTGGGATTTCTGGATGATTAATCTGGGAGGAAGGAGAATGTGGATGTTTGCAATGTGGATTAGAGCTGGGTTGTGTCTGTGTCTAGATGTTTCTATTCAGACTGAAGTGAGAGGTGGGCCTTGGTTTTTTTATATCAAGTACGGATGTATATAATAAAATTGGTGTGCTCAAGATATACACAGAAATGACTGGTTTGGGTTGGCAGACTGATTTCCCAGAACAGTAATATAAATCCAGGGCTGCTGATATAATGAAACCCCTTCCCTGAAACCATATTTTTGTTGTTTGTCTGACTTGAGGTTGGGTGCTTACCAGCAAAGCAGCATGTGCTTCTTCTTTGATTCTGCTGATTTCCTGGGCATCGATATCTCCCTTCCAATCTGTTCTTTGTAAGGAAGGAGCACAGAGCACTCCCAGGTATTTTTTTTTGGAGATAAACCATAGATACTTGTTCTTCCTCCTTTGTGTGTGTGTGTATGGGTGGAGGGAGAGCCCCTTCGTTCTTTACAAATACTATGGCAAGAAAAGTAAAGAGCTGGGAGCAGCTTGTTCAAGTGCCTGTAAAATGCAAATTCTTGGTCTAATGTGCTTGTGGATTCTTTAGAGGACAGGTAGTGCCCACTCTACTGCAATTTTATAGTCATTTGGTTGAAAAACAGCCACTCCATCTCTCTGAAAGTCCCCCTTAGGAAATAATAGCAGATTGATGGTAGGAGGAGTTTCACAAAGGAAATGATGTACTAAAACGATTGACAAGAATACCTATTGGGAACAGTGGGAGAGGCCTACTGCCTGAAGCCTCACTGGATATAATGGAAGCCAGGAATGCCAATTGACTTGCATGGGGTCCATTGGAATGCATTACAGTGAACAAACGTTACAATGAAAACATGGAAAGAATTTAGAGAAACCTGCCCTGGGCCTGGAATGACAGCTTCCAGATTAGAATGATGGTCCCTGGGAGTAAAATAAGTGTTCTGCAACTGGAATGACAGTACCCAGAATGGAATGATGGCTCCTGGGACTATTTGCTCAGGTTTAGACTTACAGGGATATCAAGACTGCTGGTTGGGGAATCTAATGGAATGATTTAACTCTGAAGCAAGGTGGATCTGAATGACTTTTTGACTGCTTTAAATGATTTTCCTCTTGACATGGCTGGTACTTCTGTTGATGCCTTTGTTGACCTCTGGACTAAGAAATTACCTGGGTGGTTGACATGATCATTCTCACATGTTAAAATGTAGATAGCCCCTTAGTTTACTTGAAGGGCTGTGGGTGATAAAATAGCAAGATATATGGCTAGACTGACAGTGGAAGAAGATGGAATGACTCTGATAAGACACCAGAAGAAGGAGAAGGAGGAGGAGAAAAATAAGCTAATTTTAAGGTGTACTCTGTGGTGGCAACAGCAAAGAAATAATATGCTGCAGAAGGGGGCAGGTGGTGGGGTGGGCACTGCAGAGGAGGCTGGGTGACACATGGCCTTTTCCGAGCTCCCAGGGCCTCTCCTCCCAAGCAATTGATATTGCCCTGAAGGCAGGGGTGGGGGGAGGGCCCAATATGGCACCCCCCAGCCTGCGCTGTAGGCAGCTGCCGAGGACTGCCTAGTGGACTGTCCACCTCTGTTCATTTACTACTATTTGATCACTATGTGACCTTGGCTTGTTCTGAGTTGATGATTTCTGTTATTAAAACAAGAACACTTTGCATTCTAACAGATTCCAATGGGGTAGCCATGGCAGTCCATTATAGACTTGCTTTTTGTATTCTAAATTTCAAGATCCAAAGGAAAAGAGATTTCATTTTCCAGCTTTTTGCTAGTAGTCAAGGTATCATAGACTATAGCAGGGGTGGCCAACGGTAGCTCTCCAGTTGTTTTTTGTCTACAACTCCCATCAGCCCCAGCCAGCATGACCAATGGCTGGGGCTGATGGGAGTTGTAGGGAAAAAACATCTGGAGAGCTACTGTTGGCCACCCCTGGACTATAGAATTTTTACCTGCCTTGAATGAATGTCTAGAAGTTTGGAACTCTTGTTAAGGAACCAAGCATCAGCAAAGAGCCCTCCACAGAAGAGATTGCATGAGCACCATACCTTAGACTGATCTCTGAAATACCATGTAAAGCCGGTGCTATGATCTCTGCTGAGCCTTGCACCAACTGTCTTACTGTTGTCTTTGCAAATCACTCAAGAATCTATAGTTTGGCCTTAGTTACCCTATTTGTACATCCTTGTCAGCTAAAGGTGATGATGTCTTTTCCATTCAGTTCATCTTAAGTCAGAAACCTATCATGTTACGCATTTGATTAAATTCTGCTAGACACCATCCATCAATGTTACTATGAAATAAGCTTCATGTTAAGTTCTTCATATTTTAAATCCTTCCACACCCTTTCCTTGTAAAACAGCGTTTAGATTGTAGACATTTTGTACTTACTTTATTCAGCTCACAGGTAGTAGCCTGCATATCTTTACAGACTACCCTTAATTTGTTCTTCTGGTGCTCTTGAAACCTGATGTGAATGTAATGCTGTTAACCTTGAGGTTTTGTTGTCACCATTAAACCTCATTATTGCTTTCCTTGGCTTGGCATTAGTATAATTCAAATAGCTGTTTGGTTCTCTAATATAACTTGATTAATTAAATGTATTTTATCTAAAGGCTTGGCACTGGCGTGCTGCTTGTTCTTGGCTTTTTTTGCACAATATTATTCATCCTTGTAAGCCCAGTAAACCGATAGGCCAGAGATATTTATTTCATTCCTTGTAAATCCTGTTAATGTTCTTCTGAGTGTGTTTCCTCATACGAAGGCTGGGATACTGACCAAGCTTTTGAGGAGGGATGCAGTCTGAAAGAATATTTATTGAGTGCCTGAAACCAACTGGAATGCCATTTCATATTTTTAGTCATTTTCTTGAGTGACAGTAACATAGGGCTTTTCTCCAAAAATTGTTTATCCATATTAAGCCTAATGGAACTTACATTTCTCCCAATAGAGTTCTTTTAAGATATTCATCACCATTTCCACTCTTTGGCATTTCTGCACATGATTCCAGTCCTTTCATATTTTCATTGCCTTTTGTGCTTTTTCTACCTTTAATATATTTCTAACCTTTCTCCATATTACAACTTTATTACATCTAAAGAAAGGTGCTGATCAGCATTTTTAACCTCCTGTCATTGATTTTAAAAAAATCTAATTTGCTTGTCCTGCTCTTTGTCATATAAAAAGAAAAGCACACAGTTATGGCTATCCACTCACTAAATCCCTCTAATGCTGCTAACCCTGAATATATATTTCCACTTCTTTTATCTTTTAGAGTGTATTTTCTGTAGGGACAGTTTTTTGACATTTTAACAAGCACGAATTGCAAGAGAAAGAGAGAACACTTAATTTCATCTTTTCTGTACCATTCAACAAGAGAACTTGTGTATCTTCCTTGTGGACATGTACTCCTGAATGGGAGCATCACATTTACCTTGTGGAAGAGTGCTACTTTTCAACCAAATAAAAAAAACATTTATTAGCCATGTGCTACAAACTACATAAGGAGCTCACATGACACAAATGAATTATCAAAGCTTAAAGAAGAAGGGAAAAGGGAATTATCCAGAGTCTTTGACAATCAATTCCTGGAGTCTCGTGCAAGCTAGGGGGTACCTAGCTACTTTATCAGAAATATGAGGGTTCTGGTCAGATAGAAAATATAAAACTACCCACTTGTCAGAGTTGCCTTTAAAAGAGACATTATGGATAGGCTTGCCAATCACCAGGTCCCAGCGGGGGTTCTCCCACTTTCCCAGGCTCCTTCCCACCCCCAGTCAGCTGGCCGGTGGGGGGAAGCCTGGCCCCCACACCCATCATGTACCTTTCCCTGTCCGGAGGCTTTAGTCTCTACTTGAGAAAGCCTTCCTCTTTGGATGGTGTGTCTGCGTCTTTAAGGCTGAAGGGGAGCGGGAGCGGGGAGGAGGCAGAACAACATGGCTGTGAAAGGAGCCCAGACCGACTGTTTGTTGTACAATCCTTGCAGAGGTCGTTTGCATAGTGTAAACTTGAATCTTTGGTTGCCCTGTGTTACTGTGAAAAACTTGGAAGTTCAGCAACTCGTGAGTAGAGGTGCCAATTCCCAGGTGGGGGCAGGGGATCCCTGGTTTGGAGGCCCTCCGGAGCTTCAGGGTCATCAGAAACGGGGGCGGGGGGAGGAAGGGAAATGTCTGCTGGACCATAGGGTATAATGCAGAATTAATCCTGGGATATCTGGGGCTCTGGAGGGGCGGTTTTTTGAGGTAGAGATATCAAATTTTCAGCATAGCATCTGATGAGTCTCCCCAAAATGCTCTCCAAGTTTTGAAAAGTTTGGACCAGGGGGTCCAACTCTATGAGCCCCAAAAGAAGGTGTCCCATTATTTCTAATGTAGGGAAGGCATTAAAAAGGTATGTGGTCCCCTTAAATGTGATGGCCAGAACTTCCTTTGGAGTTCAATTGTGCTTGTCACAACTTTGCTTATGGCTCCACCCCCAAAGTCCCCAGATATTTCTTGAATTGGACTTGGCAACCCTAATTATGGATGAGTTCAGACCACCGGCTCAGGGTGGCAGCATGCCAATCTGGAAGTGAGCTGGCAGAAACCGGAGCGCCCTGGAGAGTCCAGATACACATGGAACAGGGACAGGCTGCAGGTGCCCCGGGGGAGCATCCAGAGTGCTCATGCCCCCTGTCTGTGGCTCCCCGGTGCTTTCCAGGTGCTTCCTGGTCATCCAGACAGCTGGGGAGGTGCCTTGGAGGTGCCCCAGCAATTTGTGAGCTGGCTCCAGGTGAGTCAGCGATGGGTTGGGGGTGGGAGTGGGTCGGCCAGCAGATGTGTGCATTTGGACCCACTTTTTTTGTCCGCTCATCTGCCATCCCTGAGGTGGCTTAACCACCCATCTGAACGCAGGCTATATGAATTAATAATCTGTTTACATGTCCTATTTCAATATGAGCAAAAAATTACATCATTTTCTTTATTTGCATGTTGCGTAGTTTAATGGAGTCCATTTATGCTACATATTACCATATCCTGAGCAAAATACCACTAATAAATATTGAGTTTCTCTAGTCTTTACTGTTTCATCAGGGGTAAAAAATGACATATTATAGTTACTGTAATCAACATTCTAGTTTAGCAGAGAAAAGCCAGATCAGACTCATTCCTGATTATGTGGCTGCAGAGCCACATGTAAGACCTGCCGGACTGTTGTCTTATTCAAATCCTCTTTCCCTGCAAGGCATTATCTTCCCTGATACTATGTTGAGAAGGCACAGCATCCAGAGGAGAAATTACGATTGTCAGTTTACACGGAAGGGTAATGTATAAAGTTTCAGACAATGGGAACTACACAAGGGCAAATTCTTGTGCAAGAATGCAGCTTAAAGATAATGTAAATAAAAAGAATATTTTAATGCTGCTGCAGGAGTTCAGTTGCTGTGGAGATAATTTTAGTCCCCCCCCCCCACCCTTTAGAGCTCCTACAGATAAGCTCAGAACATCATAGAAATGCCCTAAGGCAGAATGAAAGCTTAATAAAGTACAGTCTGCTCTTTAAGACCAAAGTGTTCTTGCAACCTTTGAGAAACATAAAGCTAACAAAACAATAGCAAGAATTAAGGCACATAATAAGGACTGTAGGGTTCCATTACACCCTGGTCCTCCATGCAGGGCAATGGAAGTGAGGGCTTGGATGTTCCTATTGAAAATACTGGATGCTAGTCTGGGCCAGTAATTGTGAAAAAATAATAATAACAACAGCAACAAATAGAAATAAATGGAATACATCAGTAATCGCCCAGTTAAGCTGAACTTAATTTCAAGTTAAAACTTAGTCTGGACTTGGTGTTGAATATCACAAAATAGGAGTCGATTGCACCTTTAAGACCAACTTAATTTTATTCAGAACATAAGCTTTCGTGTGCATGTACACTTCTTCAGACGAGGAATGAGGCACAGTAAGCAGAGCCACATATAGCTGGTGGGGTTTGGAATGCAAAGTGGTACAAAGTTAAAATCCAATAGCAGAATAGTAAAATTAACAAATTCAGAAAACCTTTGATCTGGGTTGCATTAGCGTGGGAAACCATAAAACAATAACATGTCAGAATGTGAGAATGCCTGTTAATTATTCTACTGCTAAAAACCTGGGTCAAAATGAGGGCATTTCTTTCCTAGACATTTTTCCTGTCCAACTAATTTACCTTTTAACATGTAAAATAAATATATACATTATTGTAGTTTGCCATTAGGAAAAAATACATTAAAATATAGTGGAAGATGGGTTTAGTATATGTAATGAGATAAACAGTCAATATCCCTTGTTTGAGTATGTCAGTACAAAAGCATTATTCTGATACACTATCCTAAAAGAGAAATACATTGGAATACTGTGGATATATCGCCCTACTTGGTGAAAGTGGGTTTAGCATATGTAATGAGATAAAAAAACAAAACAACCTCTGTTCAGTCTTGGGGAGGTGTTTGTTCCAAGTTTCATAATAGTTTGTAATTCAGCAGTTCTCTCCATTCTGTTGTTGAAGTTCTGAGAGTGAATATCACGATTCACATTTTTTTTTACCAGATCTCTTATTATGGTCAATCTGAGACCATTTTGTAGGGTTGCCAAGTCTGACTCAAAAAAAATCTTTGGGGCTGGACCCAGGATACTTTGGGGTTGGAGCCAGGAGCAAGGTTGTGACAAGCACAATTGAACTCCAAAGGGAGTTCTGGCCATCACATTTAAAGGGACTGTGTATCTTTTAAATGCCTTCCCTTAATTTGGAAATAATGATGGTAGGGGTACCTTCTTTTGGGGCTCATAGAACTGGACCTCCAAGTCCAGGGGTGTCCAACCTTTTGGCTTCCCTGGACCACAATGGAAGAAGAATTGTCTTGGGCCGCACCTAAAATACACATCACTAACGATAGCTGATGATGAGCTAAGAAAGGTCCATGCATAATTTTTGTGATATCCTCCACCACATATGAGCAGATGGACCTATTTCCCATTGCAAGGATCAGTAAAATAAATAAATAAAATCATTCCATCCCTTCCAAAACCACAGGGTTTTAATGTCCTTTCTGCTTCCAAGTCCTGCTGCAGATGGCCTAGAGTTGAAACAGGAACCAGGCCAGGCAATTCACTAAGCCAGGAGTTGGACTGGGAAAGGTCTAGCTTGGGGTAGGCAGCAGCCAGCAGCAGACCACCAGGCTACCTCAGTCACCTATCCAAACAGTAAAAGGAAAAAAAAGCATAACATCAGAAAATGTGCCAATATGGTGCCTGCCAGAAGCAAATAAGAACCAGGCCAGACTGCAGCAAGCCCCACCACAAGCCCAGACAACTATAGTGACCTCTGCAACAACTTCCACAAGACCCCCCCCCCCCAACTCTCACTCTCTTACCTGGAGTCCAGAGAGGCTTACTGCAGGCTGCACACAGAAGAATAGGAGCACTGAAAATGTGGAACAGGTTCTGCTGGTCAGCGAATAAGACAGGCTCAACCAGGCTGCAATGCTCTTACCACTGCTAATAGAATGTTTGTATCTGGCAGGCCTCTACGTCAGTGTTGTGTAGAGCCCGCCTACTCTTAAAACTGCCCAGTTGAGAGCCTGATCCACTATAACAACACTTCACACCAACAAATGGGGATAGATCCAGGAGGAAAATGGGGGGGGGGTCACCCACTCTGCCTTTCTCATCATGAGTGGTTGTTATAAGGAAACCCTACCCTGAATCTTCCCCTCCCAGCCAGCATAGCTCCCAGCCTACTGCTCAGACTCCCCCCTCCACTATTCTCAGGAAAATGCTGGCTTTCTGATTCTTGTTTCCATGCCTCTAAATTTCCATCAGAGGGGGAAAAGAAATCATTGCTCCCTCTCTATGCCCTCTCTCAGAAGCTTGGAGCAAAGGAGGGGGGGAGGGAGTAGGCAGATTTTTTTTCTTTTTCACACCAGCCCTTGCTTCCCAACTGAAGCTCGCTTTTTGCTGACAGGCACAGGCTTGTTTTTAAAGCCATCCTGAGCACAGTAGACTCATTATCAGGAACAAAAAAAAAAAAGGGGGGGGGTCCTTGATTCGTTTTTAAAGCAGGAGGCCTGTTTTTTCTACATGCTTTAAAAAACCTCTCTCTCCCCAGAGACTTCCTGGGGGGGGGGGGACCACTTGTTTCTATGTGTCTCTTTTCCAGTCCCAGCTACAGAGAAGGGTAAGGGGATTCTGGAACTCCCACAGTGAAGTGATGGAGGGGGAATGCAACAGAATCCACCCGAGGCAGTGAGGCATCTCCATTTTGGGGACAGCAAGCTGAGCTCCACTGCACACACCCCACCTCCAACCTTCACAGAGAAGGGCCAGCAGCCCCCCGGCAAGGAAAACTCCCACCCCACCAGCCCACCCAGGAGCTTGGGAGGCTGGCTCTGCTACTCCCCAACTTTCCCAGAGACGGGCCCACAGCCACACCTGATACCTCCAGAGCACAGCCGAGGGCTCTTTGTCCTGGGTGGGAGATTCAGAGAGGCCATAGCAGGAAGAAATAAGAGTTGGAGAGCACCCAGGAGCAAAGGAAGAGTGCTCTCACACATATGCTCTGGGTCAGCTCTGGCGCCTTCTCTGGTGGTAGGGGGAAAAAGCAAGCAGGAGGAAAAAGCAACCAGATGTAACCTCAATCCCAGGATCTGCTGCTGCAGCAGCACACAATTCTAGGTGCTGTTTTAAGAAAGTTTATGAATTTGTGTTGGGGCTGCATTCAAAGCCATCCTGGGCCACATGCGGCCCTTGGGCCGCAGGTTGGACAAGCTTGCCCTAGTACAATCTTTTTGAAACTTGGAGGGTGTTTTGAGAAGATGTACTATATTCTATGCTGAAAATTTGGTGCTGATACCTCAAAAAGCAGCACCCCCGAGCCACTAATACCTACAGATCAATTCTCTATTACACTCTATAGGAACTGTTCTCCACAGGGTATAATGGAGTGCTTAGCAGACATTTCCCTACTCCCCCCACTTTCTGATGACCCTGAAGTGGAGGGAGGACCTCCAAACTGGGGGATCCTCTGCCCCCAACTGGGGACTGGCAACCCTACCATTTTGTCAGCAGGCAAACAGAAGATGCTTTCCTAGGATTAGAGGGAGACAGTTTTCCTTTGTAAACGGACACAGTTTGTGAACAGGTGTAAACCCCAGCAGCTCTTCTTTTTTCAGATTAAGTGCTGTGTTTTTGTAGAAGATAAGTGCCAAATAACCAGCCAAATTGAGGATAACCAGCCGATCGATCTAAGTAGTCTAATCACAATCACATTTTGAACTGATAATGCCTATCAGATTAATTTGCAGTTCCCAGAGCTGGAAAGATCTCTGCTGTTGCTATATATATGTTACAAGTTCTGTTTCTTTAATAAAAGACTGCATCCCTGTACAGTCAGAGTTCACTCAGTTGGTTTGACCCAGGAAGAAACAAGGATCAATTTGTTCTCCATAAGGAACATTGCCTGAATGGTTACAATTACAAATAGATTATCACTCTACTTTAGAAAAGTCACAAGTAATCTCCTACAGCGCTTTATGTTTATTGAGGGATATTTTTTAATTTAACACAAACCTGAAAAGTTCAACACATATATTGAGATCATTTATAGGGGCAGAAAAGCATTTTAGATGCAAGACTATACAGCCTTTACACCAGGGATACTCAATTCATGTCTCATGGAGAACTACTGAAGAATTAAAAAATATTCTGTCTGCAATGTATCCTGTTCCTTTACATACTCCAAGCCACCCAACAGTCAAAGAGGGCAGATGGCAACAGTGTTGCATCTCAAGTAGTTGCTGACCGCTTCTGCCCTCTGACCCTCCCCCATAGACAGCCAATAGGGCCAGCATTGAACTGGGGCGGGCCCCTGCTTCCCGCGCTTGGTCCTGGCCCGCCCCTTTCCCCCAGGAAAAGGCTGCCCTCACTCTTTCCCCTCCCCACGGCACCGCAAAATGGGCTCCGGGTGAATCTGGATCCTTGCTTCTTTACATACTCTGTCTCTGACAGTGTCTATTGTACTCTTTTTAACCTTTCTGATGAATAATCTGCATTCCCATCTTTCCTTATTGAGATCTCTTGTCTCCTTTCAAAATAGGAAGGCCTCATTTAGATTAAACAGGCTCCTGCCCCAACAATGGGGGTACATTTTACCCTGTCCTCACTGTGTGTAATATTATAATTTGACACTTAGGGGATAATTTTATGTGTGCATGATATGGTAAGGATTCATACCTCCCACTCATTTTTTCCAACTATACTTCACTTTGGGTCCCAACCACCCCCTTTCCTGATCAAACGGGGGAGGGGGTGGTATCAAAACCATCATGTCTTCTCAAAGGTACCCTCACAATATTCCTATGAAGAAGGCTAAGAATGACTTGTTGAGAACTACTGAAGGGCCTCAAGTGAAAGGTTTATCTGTGAACAGTATTGCAGCATTTGACAAGTGTGATTAACTAGTGAGAGACTGCATTAGTCCTCTGCTATTTTCTATGCTTACTACTGTGCAATACTGGGTGCGGTCACACTCACCATTAAATCCATCTGCAATGCGCCTGTATTATAATCCGCACAACCAATTTTCCGATCAGACAACAGCCAGGCTCCCGTTCTATCCCATGTGGGTCCCGTCGCTGGTCAATCAGATTGCTCTACCGGACCTCGTTTCATGAGACGTCAATCTGCATTAGTGCAGGCGCAGTGATGCCTGCTATCTGCAGCGCGTCGCTTTTAAATGGGTCAGATCACTAAAGTTTTGCTAGTTCGTTGGCACTACTTTTCCAGCACGAGCACTACGCGTGCAGAAAAGAACCCAGGAATTCAAATCAGTTCACATCTAGTTCACATCTACTTTCAAAAGTGATTTTTGTTTCCGGACATAAGGGCGGGTAAACGATTTATCGAGCCAACATTCGCTCGCTCATTCACTGGCGCAGTGATATCACTTGCAGGGGCTTTGGGAGGGAAGCAGTGGTGCGCTTCTGGCGAGTCGCCAACGATGGAGCGTTCAAACAGAGAAACTCCGCTCAGGAACCGTCAGAAGGATTTTGTTCCTGATTTAAAGCAGTATCAAATTAGTCCGTGCCCCAGTTGTCTCAACGTGGGACTCGAACGAGCTAACCACTATTCGCATCTGCTGACGTTTGGACAACTGCTTAAAATCCGACATGCTTCCGGACTCCACTCATGCTCGTAGTGGGATTTTATGAACGTCTGACCTCACCCACTGTCTTTTCTTTTAGTGCAGCTGGAAGGGATGCCACAGAAGACAGCAGCAGAGATGGTGCAGTGAGCAGTTCAGCAGATGCTGCTGGAGGGCAGCCAGGAGCCAGGAAGTAAGTTACAGTTGATGGTGCCTTCCTGTTCCTTTGTCCATCTAATACAGATGCAAGGCAGATCTACTGCATATCTGTGCTGTGCAGTGACAATGGCCATGTTATTGAGGTATACTACAAAGAGCCTTCGCCTGAATTGTGCTCTGATGGGTAAATCTACTAGGAAGGTTCCCTTAATCTTAAACTGTTGGGTGGGGGCAGGGGTGGGGCTGCTTGGTGTCCCTAAAGACACAATGGTTTTGCTTTGCCTTTCCCTTGCATTTTAGTAACCATTCCCTGTAGTTTCACCTCACTGGCTTAAAATTACCAGATTCAATACAAGAAATATCTAGGGACTTTGGGAGTGAAGCCAGGAGACTTTGGGAGTGAAGCCAGGAACAGGGGTGGATCCAGGAGTGTGACAAGCATGACGGAACTCTGAAACAATGAAGGATAGTGCCACCTTCTTTGGGGCTCATAAAATTGGACTCCCTGGTCCAAACTTTTTGAAACAGGGCATGTTTTGAGGAGAGGCACCAGATGCTATGCCGAGCCCCAGATACCCATGGATCAATTCTCCATTATACCCTATGGGAATTGGTCTCCATAGGATACAATAGACTCCCAGCAGACATCCCCCACCCCACGTTTTGATGACCCTGAAGTGGGGGGGGAGGGCCTCCAAACTAGAGGATCCCCTGCCTCTACCTGGGGATTGGCAGTCCTACATTGGCTCATATCAAATTTTGTTCACAATTGTTTTGAATTTAATTTGTGATAGTCATATAAGTCTTCTAAAACTTTAGCTTTATTTTCATTCAGTGGACTCCAGATCATAGTGTTTCTCTATTCAGGGGAGTTCATGATGGCTACAAGCGTTTGTGGTTTCCTAAAAGTATCTCTTCCTTTCTTTTTCACCTCAAGAACATCTCCTCAGATCAGACTCATTCTCATCTCCCTCCACCTTTCACTAACAACATCCCCATAAAGAATGGTTAGCTGCAGGCAAAGGAGAGGGACTGTAGCGTTTACAATGAATCTGCCTGATTCACTGTGGCGAAGAGAATAAAGAGCATTACAATAATGAATATCAAGTGCAGGGCTTGAATTCAGCAGGAGCTCATAGGAGCACAGCTCCTGAACTTCCAGCCAGGGTCTGCATGCAGTGGGGAGCTCTCCCCTCTGCATATAGATCCTGGGGAATATGCTACTGAGATATGCTACTGAGCTTCTGCACCTTTTCCCCCTATAGAACGACCTCTGATCAAGTGTACTGACTGGGCTTTTTTCCTCATTTCACAGTGACACATAAAGAAGTGCTGCTGTGAAGGGCTGTGGGGGTTGAGAGTCCCCACTTTCAAGGAGGTCCTGGGGAAAGTCTCACCTGCCTTCAGGTGAGAAAGGCATGTTCATACAGGACTGCCAAGAGCCACCATGGGCCCTCAGATCTAGATTCCATCTTAGTCTCTTCGGAGTACTCTGATACCACCCTGAGTCTGCTTCGGTGGGAAGGGCAGGATATAAATCTAATTATCAAATCAAATCACATCATGCAAACCAAATCACATAACCAAACAAACCACTTGGCTGGCCATTACCATGCTTCTGTAATAATAAAAGGATATGCATGCTCATCTGTCATATGAACATATGAAGCTGGCTTATACTGGATCAGACCCTCGGTCTATCAAAGTCAGTATTGTCTACTCAGACTGGCAGCGGCTCTCCAGGGTCTCAAGCTGAGGTTTTCCACACCTATTTACCTGAACCCTTTTTAGTTGGAGATGCTGGGGATTGAACCTGGGACCTTCTGCTTGCCAAGCAGATGCTCTGCCACTGAGCCACAATCCCTCCCCATTTTGTTCTGAGCCATCATCCCTCCCCACCTCCCTCTGTCCATTTATGGCAGGCATTGACTCATCAGAAAATAAAACTGGGATTCATAAAATTGGCCACTAGGCTCAGGATGATCACGAGAGTTCCAGAGCGAAAAATGAAAGGAATTGGAATATCTTGGCCAGGTTATCTTTAGACACCCCCCCCCCCCTCACACATGCTATTTGCAATGGAAGCTAAACTTGTATAGCGATTAAAGTGCCAGACTAGGATCTGGGAAACCCAGGTTCAAATCCCCATTCTGCCATGGAAGCTTGCTTGGTGACCTTGAGCCATTTCCACATTCTCAGCCTAACATGCTTCACAGGGTTGTTGTGAGAATAAAATGGAGGAGGGAAGGACAATGTAAGTCTCTTGGTGGGGGGAACAAAGAAATTAGAAATGGGGATTGACAAATGGATGATCATAAAGGAAGAGAGCGAAATGAAAGAGAAGAAAAGTGTGGACAACTTTTAGAGAAATGTAAGAAAAGACAACAAATGGTTTTTTGTACAAAAAAAAATGCTGTCACACACTAACAGGGCTGTTTCTTTGCAAGATCTGACTGTACAAGAACTGGGTGGAACTAAAGGAAAAAGCAAACCATAAACTGGTGGAGGTAATTATCTTGTTAGGAGGCTGCATCTAGATTTAATTTACATCTAGATTTTACAAAGATTCAACCAGGGCTGGTGCAACATAGTAGGCCAGGTAGGTGGTTGTCTAGGAGCTTGCCTTACTCCAGTGCTGACTTGGCTGGACCGTTTAGCAGAATCTGATCACCAACTTTGTCTGATGAAGTATGCATGCATACGAAAGCTTACATTCTGGATAAAACTTTGTTGGTTTTAAAGGTGCTACTGGACTCCTACATTGATCAGCAAACAGTTTCCCTCAGCATCTTAGTAAACTTTGCTGAAAGGCTCAGCTAGGCAAACTCTGAGATCGACCAATTCCTCAGAAGTTGTTCAGCCCCCAGGCTTCTGCTTTCCCTGGTTCAAGTGATTGATCCCCCACCAGTTGATGTGCCGGCACATTTTGATCCTTGGTTCTCTCCAGTTTCCCTCACGGCTTCCTGACCTCTAAAAAACAAGACCAAGAGCAATTGCTAGTGAGGAATCAGTCTGAGTATTTTTTCAGTGTGCATTGTCTTCCCTGTGCCCCTAGTGGTTACAGTCAGAATGGCACTGTTTTTTTAAAAAAATGCATTCTATATATTTTTGGTTGCTGCCCCATATTTATGAAGGGGCATCCCATAAAAGCTCATGAAGTCTTTCACTCTCCTGGTGAGGCTGTAAAACTTAGTTGTTTTACAGAGCTTTGGGAGCAGTTTGGGCAAGAAAAGGAATGTTTCCTTGCTGCCAATATTGTGTACTATTTCAATGTGGTCATAATATATTTGGTATTATTATTGTACTTCATTGTTACCTTCCTTTGTTCTGCTGTTTATAAATAGTTTAAATATAGTAAAACCAAAGCATTAGAATCCTTTTTTTGTTTTAGTTTCTGAATTTCATATTTTGAAATTCTGTGCATGAAGACTTTGATGCAACTTTCATTTCAAAAAGCAACCTTGATGTGAATTAATGCAGTTTTTAAAAATTGTGCAGAGTTTACCAATGCACATGAACATGTTTTAACATCAGTTTTTGAAAAGTATAGGAAAGACTGTTGAGGTATTCATATATAAGATAACTTCAAGATTGATTTTTTAAAAACTGCACAGAAAAACCAATGTGTTTGCACACTTTGGGGAGAAAAGAGGCAAATGATGTGCAGGAACGTTGGGTTGTGAGAAATGGGACATGCAGTGCTCTGTATGCAAAGTTCATGAATTGATTAAAAAGATTAAAGAAGAAAAACGGTATGCTCTTATTCCAGAATTAATATTAAAAATTAAGCCAGAATTTGTTTTGGTTAGTTAAACTAAACTTCAAGTGACGTGGAACACAGAGTGGAGCAAGCTCACAGAACAGTAAAGAAATGGAATAGACAAAATCCATCTCAAGTTCCTAGCAGCAGATTCAGGGCCCTTTCACAGTCCTGACCATCGCAGCATTTTCTCTTTTCATAGGACATAAAATCCAGACATACTCTTTGAATGGCTGGTAATTAGGGAAGGCAGGACCTTGCTTTTGGGCACCATCTACTGTTCGTTAAGATTCAGTGCCACATTGTACTGCAAGGGAATGAGCAGATGGCGTACTTCTGGAGTGTTCAACATTGCAAATCACTTGGCATACTGAATTTTTAAAATGGATTTCTGTAGACAAGAGCTGTATCAAAATAGAAGAGTTTTAAATTTTTAAGGGTCCTAATCCAATCAGCTACATAGTTGATGGGTTCACATTACTGATGGAAACTGAACCTGTCTGATGAAGTGGGCTGCGACTTACAAAAGCTGATAGGAATATATATATTATATAATATATTATATTATATATATATATATATATATATTAGTGTTTAAGGTGTCACTGGACTCTTGTTTTACCTAGCTGTGTAGTTGGTACAGATGGAATAGTTATCAGCAACTTCCAGCATGCAAAACACACCAGCTATGCATTTTGGAAACATCCTGAATACTATGAAGAAAGCACAGAAGTGGGCAATCATCTGTGACCGCACTAATTCAAACTGCTATTGTATATAACTGCTGGGCAGATACTTTTGTGTTAAACACCCAAATCACTGCTGGGACATTTTGACCCCCATTGGAATTTTAAAAAATGAGAGATGGCTTTGGCCAAGCTATTTGTAGCCTTCATAGCAGAGTATAGATGAAATTTCTATGAAAGGTTGGCCTGAAACATCACCACAAGATATCTGAATTGAGCAACATGTTTAAACTATGCCCAGAAAGCAGTGACTTATGTTTCTTACATTTTTTTTTCAAAATAACAATACTTTTGATTTATTGTCATTGACAGCTAGAGCTTCCAAGCCTCAAAGTACGGCCTCGTGATGTCAACTTGAATAGCAGAACTAATGGTGGTACTTCCACACCACCTTGCAAGGTCCCTCCCGACCACTAGCAGGGGATGGGGGGGTAGAGTTGCCAGATCCAGGTTAGTAAACTCCTGGAGATTTGAGGATGGAGTCTGGAGAGGACAGAGACCTCAGTGAGGTACAATGCCATAGAGTCCACCCTTCAAAGCATCCATTTTCTCCAGGGGAACTGACTTCTGGAGTCTGGAGGTGAGCTGTAATTCCTGGAGATCCCCAGATCCCACCTGGAGGCTGGCATCCCTATGCCGCCACTCGAAATTGTACCACCAGTGAATGTGAGTAATCGTTACTGTGTAGTTTTGAAGAAACTGACTATTCAGAAGACATTCTGCATGGAACCTGGCAACATTAAGGACAACATGCAAGTTAAAGTGCATCAGCTTCCTAATTATAATGGAAGAAAACAGGCAGTTATCAGTAGGCAGGATAAAGACTTTGGGAAATGAAGGTGTACAGAATGAACTGGGAGAGGGTGGGGAGCGCTTTGATGATAAGGTCACCTCAGTTGTTATATGAGAGAATTACAGATCAGTGGAAAAGCAAATGTTTCACAGCCAAAAGATCCTGGGTTCAAACAACATTATTTCCTGTTAAGAGAATATCTAGTGAATGGAGAATAAATGTCTGAAACTCTGGAAAACAGGTGCTAGTTACAATACAGAATACTGAGCTGATTCAAAGAACCAGTAGTCTAACACAGAAGAGGCAACTTCATGTGTTAGCAATGCTAAAGTCACAGAAATTCTACAGAAATTTGTCAGCCATATTAAGGGTGTTTTCATAGCTGTTCTTCAAAGCCCCTTTGAAGATGAAAAGTCCTTTCCCAGGGACCTGGGAAAAAAATATTTTTTTACTAACACTAGTCACAGCAAATAATTTTTCTGTCCCCAAAAGGGGATAGCTCACTGTTAGGGAAAAGTTTTATTCAGTGGTTAGCCTGTCTTTAAATATGCATAATGTACACAGGGGAAATGTAAGCACAACATGCTTTACTTATGGAATCAAATAAAAACCAGGCAAAATATCTTACAAATTTTACTAACATCAGGGGCATATAAAACAGTGAAGTTACATGCACAGTAATTACAAGGGTACAGTCTCATAGACAACTGTGAAACTATCTTAAATAGACTGTGAACTATCATTATGCTTTTTTACTGAAGCAGTCATTGTTTTCAACGTATTCTCTGTTCAGTTCAGGCTCAGCCAGATGGGATTAATTTAAATGAAGGCAAATAATTGAGTCAAATCTGTAAGAAAGAAATCAAGAGCTAAGACAAGTATGATGGTTGAGAGCCATGATTAGCTTTTCCGACTCTGTTGTTCAATACTTAGAAGCAGCCCCTGGAAACAAGAAATTAAATCACAAAACAGAACTGGGTGGGGGGGGGGTTTGTTTCCTCATTCCCCCTACTGTGTCATTTTCCCCATCTTAGTTCCCTACCCCCAAACCATTGGGGCTAATAGCAGTTTGGAGTTGGGGGCAGGGCTGTAGCCAGCAAAGGGGGCACAGAGGCAGTACACCATATAGAATCTGCAGTATACCCACCCAATCTTCCCTAATCTTCCCTTTCAGATTTGAGTGCAGTGAAAGGGAAGATTGGGGAAGAGAAATGTAAACACAACTTCTTCAGTTATGGAATCAAATAAAAACCAGGCAAAATATCTTACAAATTTTACTAACGTTAGGGGCAAACAAAACAAGTTACGTGCACAGTAATTACATGGGTACAATCCCTATATCTACTGTGTCATATTTATAGCAATATTTATAACAGTTGCAATATAGGCTGCTTCCATATTTAGAATGCTGGATGTGAAAGGGAAGATGAGGGAAGATTGGGTGGGGATACTACAGATTCTATTGGGCATACAACCTCTGTGCCCCCCCCCCCCCCTTGCTGGCTACAGACCTGGGAGAGGCTGAAATTTATATTGGGAAAACAGCACTGGGGAAGGAGTTAAATTTCTGCCGGTGTTGCTGTGTTCCCATTTGGAGTCCCCTTCCTCAACTGCTTTATTACTCTAAAAATGTTATAAGATCTGATCATGGATCACCATGTCATGCCTCTTTTGGCAGTGAATTAATACTGTTAAATCAAGTCCTTAGCTTTCCCTAAAAATGCATATTAATTGTCTGATACAACAAAAACATAAATATAGCCTTTATTCAACTCAGGAAACTAGTCTGAAAGGTCTGGTCATGTAGCCCACACACCTTTTCAAATGTCAATTTATGTCTACACACATGGAAGCAACTGTGAAATTAGGCATTTCTGTTTGATGTAGTTTCAGGTGAGTCTGAAGTAGAAGCACAAGATTTGAGTTCAGAAGTAACTTAAAAGACCAACAGAATTTCCAGTGTATAAGCTTCTATTAATCAAATGTCCCTTTGTCAGATACTAGGTAACTCTCAAAAGCTTATACTGTGCAAATCTTTTTGATCTTTAAGGTGCTATTGGACTTGAATCTTGCTGTTTGACTATCGGGGGTGTCAAACTTATTTGTTATGAGGGCCGGATCTGGCATAAATGATACTGTTTGGCAGGGTTCGTTAGCAGAGATTTTTTTAAAATTTATTTCAAAAATAACATGTATAAATGGTTTCTGTAACAACATTAACACTAACTCAACTGTTTACAAAGTCGTAAATCATAGATCAGGTTATGATACAGTACATATTTTGGTAAAATATCTTGTTCAGTTAGATATGTCACCACCATGTACCATAAGTCTATAACATCTTTCCATATAATGTTGGGGGCATTTCTTTGTTTAGGTAAGCCAGCTTGCTGAGAATAAAATAGTCCCAAATCCTGTTTTTCCACATGTTTACAGTTGGAATATTGCGGGAATTCCAGTTGTATGCTAAAAGAGTTCTTGCAATTGCTAAAAGGATTGATATGATTTCCCTTTTTCTTATAGGTATCATGGAATAGGTCTAGTTTTCCAAGAGGATCACTTCAGGGTTATAAGGTAAGTGCACATTCAATATGCTAAAAATTTCAGTAGCAATCATTTTCCAGTAATGTTGTATAGAGGGACAGGACCACCGTAGATGCATATAATTTGCCATCTGTCCACAATTTTTTGGGCAATTTAGATTATTTGACACTTTAAATCTGTTTAACAATGAAAGTGTAGGTACCATCTCACCATGACTTTGAAAGTTTGCAGTTTGACTGTGAAAATACTAGAGGTGTTTCCCGGTGAGGACCAAATGTTTTCCCATTCCTCATTAGTAATAGCTCTATTTAAATTTATGGCCCATTGCTTTTGATACAACATCCGATCTTCCTCCTCAATACTAGTTAATAAATTATAAAGAAACTTAGTCCTTTCTGATGTTCTTTTCCTGCGTATAACAATGATTCCAGCGAGCAAATATATAATTTATAAAGGACACGGACAAACACAATTAAAGATTTTTTTAATATAAATAATTAAAATATACTTAAAACATTAGCACTTGATGGTCTCAAAGGTGCTTTCTTTGTATCTTTCCCATGGGATTCAGGGAACTGGGTAAAGGAAGCTCTGGCTCTTTCCTTCCTTCCCCAGGAGACCAGGAGGGGGAGGAGCCTCAGCCAATAGAAGGAAGAAAGGCTTGGATTAGTAGCTTTGCTCTGCGATTGAGAGAGTCTGGGAAAGCAAGCTCTCTCTCCGCCCCTTCCTCCCCAAGGGAAGACCCTCAGCCAATGGTGAAAATAGAGATTTTGCTTCATGGCTCCTGTGTGATTGAGCAAGCCTGGCAAAGCAAGCTGTGATGCAGAAGGAAGCAAGAGAGAGGGAGAAGGAAGCAGATGACAGCCAGTTGCTCAGGGATCTGATAGAAGCCCTCTGAGGGCCTGATTTGGCCCCTGGGCCACATGTTTGACACCCCTGACTTAGATCCTTTCTTTTGCTATGTTCCAGTCTACATATGCTAAACAAGATTATATACTTTAAGATAAGTGACAAGAACTTTCCAGGGCTGGGAATAACTGGGCAGAACATGAGAAGTAATCATATAGGAGACGTTGTTTGGATAAGAGTAAATAGTAATAGTTTTCACAACAATAAATACCGTTGGAAACTAGAAACAACAGTAAATATCTACTGTGTCCTATTTATAGCAATATATATAACAATTGCAGTATAGGTTGCTTCTATATTTAGAATTCTGAATGTAAAAAGTCAGTTGTCTTTGGTTAGTTGCTTTACATATTTATTTATTTATTTATTTTATGATTTATATCCCACCCTTCCCAACAAGTGGCTCAGGGCGGCTCACAACATAAGAATTTGACATAAATAGAATTTAAGCATAAAAACAGTTAAAATAAGTAATACATTTAAAATTTTAAGACATTTAAACCATTTAAAACATTAGGGACAGCAGACATCTAGTGTAACTACACTCAGTTTCTTGTACCAGCTAGTCATAGGCCAGCCGGAAGAGGGTTGTCTTACAGGCCCTGCAGAACTGGGCGAGGTCCTGCAGGGCCCTCACCTCTTCCGGCAGCTGGTTCCACCAGGAGGGGGCCGTAACAGAAAAGGCCCGGTCCCTTGTAGATTTTAAGCAGGCTTCTTTTGGCCCAGGGATAACTAGGAGATTTTGAGTTCCTGATCTCAGTACTCTCTGGGGAACATGTGGGGAGAGACGGTCCTTCAGGTAGGCAGGTCCTAGGCCATATAGGGCTTTAAATGTAATAACCAGCACCTTGTACCGGACTCGGTAAGCTATTGGCAGCCAGAGCAGATCCCGGAGCCCTGCCCGGATCTGCTCCCTTCTTGGGAGTCCTAACAGCAGCTGGGCCGCGGCATTCTGCACTAGCTGCAGCTTTCGAGTTCGGCACAAAGGCAGCCCCATGTAGAGAGCATTACAGTAGTCCAACCTCGAGGTGACCGTGGCATGGATCACTGTTGCTAGATCGTCACGCTCCAGGAAGGGGGCCAACTGCCTTGCCCGCCTAAGATGAAAAAATGCGGACTTGGCAGTGGCTGCTATCTGAGCCTCCATCGTTAAGGAGGACTCCAATATTACCCCCAGGCTTTTGACCTTGTCCGCCGCTATCAGCAGCGTACCCTCAAAAACTGGTAGGGGGATTTCCCTCCCCGGACCACGATGACCCAAGCAAAGGACCTCTGTCTTCACCGGATTTAGCTTCAGCCCGCTCAGTCTGAGCCACCCAGCCACTTCCTGTAATGTCCGGTCTAGATTTTCTGGGGCGGAGACCGGTCGGCCGTCCATAAGTAGATAGAGCTGGGTGTCATCAGCATATTGATGACAACACAGCCCATACCTTCGGGCAATCTGGGCAAGGGGATGCATATAGATGTTAAATAAGAGAACCGCCCCCTGAGGCACTCCGCAATCAAGCGTGCGCCTTTGGGATAGCTCACCCCCAATCGCGACCCTTTGACCCCGACCTTCGAGGAAAGAGGAAAGCCACTGTAAAGCCAACCCCTGAATCCCCGTGTCGGCGAGGCGGCAGGTCAGTAACCGATGGGTGACCGTGTCGAACGCAGTCGACAGGTCCAACAACTTCAGCACCGCCGAGCCGCCCCGATCCAGATGCCGTTGAAGGTCATCCACCAGGGCGACCAACACCGTCTCCGTCCCATGACCCGGGCGAAAGCCAGACTGGAGTGGGTCGAGGATGGAAGCGTCCTCCAGGAAAGTCTGTAACTGCATCGCCACTGCCCTCTCGATAAGCTTGCCCAAAAAGGGCAAGTTTGAGACCGGCCAGTAATGCACCAATTGGGCCGGGTCTAAGGTTGGTTTTTTCAAGAGGAGGCGGACCACTGCCTCTTTGAGCGGCGTTGGAAAATGCCCTTCCATCAGGGATCTATTTATGATATCCCGTACAGGATATCTAAGCTCCCTCTGGCAAGATTTAATAAGCCAGGAGGGGCAAGGGTCCAAATTACAAGTTGTTGGGCGTGCAGATAAGAGAATCCTGTCAACTTCCTCCAGGCTGAGAGGACCGAAGACATCCAGAACACAATCCGAAGACAGGCCCGGAGCCTAGGTTTCACTAGCTGCCTCAAATATGCCCGGGGGGTCGGGGCGAAGTGACGCGATCTTGTCCGCAAAAATTTTTGCAAAAGCCTCACAGCCAATCTCCAATTCAATAGAATTTGGTCTGCCTTGTGGCAGTGTCGTAAGATTCCGAATTATATCAAACAATTGTGCCGGGCGCGAAGTTGCAGACGCAATCTTTGTCGCAAAGTATGTTTTCTTTGCGGCTTTGATTGCCATCTCATAGGATTTCAAACTGTCTCTATAGGATGTTCGAATCGCTTCGTCTCGAGTACGCCGCCATTGTCTCTCTAGTCGTCTGAGTCCACATTTTTGTTGCCGCAGCCCCTGGTTAAACCAAGGTGACGGCTTCAAACGGGGATGCAGAGGGCGCCTAGGTGCGACCTCCTCAATGGCCCTAGAGAGTCCATCGTTCCAGGACTCTACCAGGTCATCCAGGGAGTCGCCAGTGGGCCAGGAATCCCGTAGAACCGTTAGGAACCGTTCCAGGTCCATCAGGCTCCGCGGGCGAGCTAAAATACGCTCTCCGCCTAAACAGGCTTGGGGTGACACATCCACACGAGCCTTGAGGGCATAGTGATCCGACCATGGCACTGCTATAGTAGTAATATCGTCCACTAAAACTCCCGCCACGAAGACCAGGTCTAACATGTGTCCCGCCTGATGAGTGGGCGTTGTAACAACCTGGGAGAGTCCCAGTGTCGCCATGGATGACACTAGGTCCAACGCCTGACTGGAAGTCGCGTCGTCGGCATGGACGTTGAAGTCACCCAAGACCAATAGCCTAGGGTACTCCAATGCCCAGCCCACCGCCGCCTCCATCAGGGATGGTAAATCTAAACATACATAGAATAGTAATTGTAGAAATCGTTATTTTAATCGCAAAGCCAGTGTGTTTAGAGACTCAGATGGTTGAGGGTCTATATTCATACTTCTCCCTCAGCCATGAAGCTTCTTCAGTAACTTTAACCAGTCATTCTCTCTACGTGGTAGAGGTAGAGAAAGCCATGCATGTCACCTTGAGCTCCTTAAAAGAAGGGTGAGATACAAACATAATAGATGGATGTGTTTGACAGAAGATTAGGAGGAAAGATCACAATGCATTTCTTTGCATTCCTTTCATTTATTATTTTAAGCCAGTTTATTTTTAATGGATGCATCTTTTTAGTTTAAAAAAACCTGATATACTTTTAAAACAGATTTCTTTATTTTTATTATTTTAAAAACAAAAATAATTTGTTTTTATATACCCTGTGTTATCTCTGACAGAATTATTAATTATTGCCTTTGATTAGCATCAAAAGGCAGAGTGTAGCAAGAGGAGGGACAAAGCAGGACCTTTTATCTATGTTTACAAGAATAGTCCAAAATAGACCCTCTTATTGGAGCAAATGACCAGGCCAATGAATAAAATAAAATAGACTTTATTGATAAAAGAAAATAATAAAATCTAAACATACATACACATCAATGGGGTGTCCTGCACACATGATATAGAAACAAAGAGAGGAGCAGGTAAGACAGGGGTAGGACAAATGGGACAATACTATACCAAATCTTAGAGAATGGTTCAACCTGAAGATGGATGAAAGGAGGGATGCATGTAGAATGACCAGTGCTTTACAGGGAGAAGACCTGACATGAGTAAGTGGTGCTGCTTTGTGAGCAGTCAGCAGAACACAGATCACGGCAAAAATTGGATGTATTTATACCCAAAAATGTATCCTGAAGGTATGTTAATGTGGATGGACTAATATGACAAAAACTTGATGGTTTTCAGGAGATCCTGCCAAAAACAAAATCTATGTTCTCCCAGGTGTTAGACAAAAGAAGGATGTATCTTAATAGGCAAATTCTATAAGGTGGTAGCTGGGTAGACCTGCCTAGGTAATGGTCCCTTGATAGCCTCGCCTGAAGTGGAGAAATGCAGATTTTAGAAGATATATTTAAAGTGATTACTTGGAGGAGGAATGTACTGGAAGTTAGTATGGCAGAAGAGAAATTGGTTATGTTAATGCAGACAAACATTAGAATAGGTGTGTCCACACCAGAGGAAGGAAATACCATTAATATCGGGGTGTGACCGGGAGTAATAAAATATAATCCATTCATACCATGGAAGATGTGCTAGGGGCAGGATTTTTTGTCTGAACACCTTTTCTGACAATAGGTAGCCTTTTAGCCAATTAGAAACTGGGATATTTGGATTATAGCAATTGCTTATTCATTGTTTCCCAGAGGAGAGAGAAGAACTGGGGGGAGCATAGAGGAACATTGCAACCAGCTTGTCACTCTGAACCTGTTTTCTCTCTCAGGTACAGCAATGGCTCCTGGCAGACCCATCATTAATTCCAAGCCTGAGTTTTTTGAGGGCACTGCTGGGGAGACTGTGGGTCTCTCTGGGTATCAGGGCGTCTCTACTCATGAAGAAAGACCACCCCAGGCTGGAGGGCGAGTGCCTTGGCAGCAGCTGTATGAGGCTCAGAAGTCCTGTTTTGAAAATGTCAGTGCTTGGAATTGGCTGAGCAACCAAAGCTATGATTGACAACTATGCATAGTCAAAGTGGAATCTTCACAAGGACATCCTTTTGTAATGTACTCATGGGGTTGGATCCCAAGGTAACCTGTTCTTATAGAAGGACTAATTCTGTTTACAGAAGGGAAGCTTGGCATCCAATTTCATGGTTTATATTGGACCTGTGGTGCTAAGGAACATCATCCTCTGTTTTGTTAATGGCAGACTAGATTACTTTCAATGCTCAGCTTCAAAATCTCAAAAACCTTGGGGGGGGGGGGAGGAATTCCACCCACAAGACACACATTGCCTGTGTAAAACCATCCCTCCCACTGTACAATGAAAATGAGCTGAAATTAATTTAATTTACACAGGCTCTTGTTCTTCGGCAGCTGCAACATGACAGCATGATGAAATTTTCATTGTTCATAATAGCTTTATATCAGCATTCATTTTTGCTAATGCAGTAACAAAAATTGCTTCTCATGGAACAAATATTGCTTATTCACTAATCCAGAAAAGGTTTCCATAATATGGCACAATCCTTCTGATTTCTCAGGGATTGCTAAACAACATTTCCTGTCGTACAACCATCAGCTAGCTAAACAAAGGTGAAAAGAATGAACTTTGTGAATAAGAAATGCTTGTAATGGATTGTTACAATAAAGTCAGTGCAATTAAAATTTATAATGCCTGTATCTAATGTCAGCTAAAGAAATGCCTTGAGAAGGAGAAAATGTAGTTAGGGTTATTTAGGTGCTTCCTATTATTCCCAGCTTTCAAAGTATTTATCATTTGGTGTTTGAAACAGTTTTGGATATACTTGAGTCTTTTCTTTATTTCAGGGAAAGAAAATAGAATGAATTGAACAAAACTCCCCAAAGATTGTGTTGTAATTCAGTGCTTTAGCAACAAAGAACTGCCTGCTTGAATCTCACAGAGGAGGAAGTCCTTACTGTCATGGCCTGGAAAATGTGATTTTCCATCCTCCTATCCTTTACGTTTTGTAACATCAGCCTGATGAAGAATTCTAGTGAGCATGAAAACTTGTACAATGTTCTGTGACTTTGGTTGGTGCTAATGAAAGATATTAACTGTATTTTGTTCTTGGTTTTGGATTTTGTGTGGACCAGTATGGCTGTTCAACTTTTTTTCCATTTTACTGGCAGCCTGCCCAAAACACCAAGGCTTTCTTATGAAGCAAGTTAAGTCAAAACAAAGGTTCACAAATCATTTATTTAGAAAAACATATAATTATTGTTTAAAACCGGAGGAAAAGTACACTGAGAATGGTTTTTAACATAATTTTCATTGGGTTAAATCCAGTCAAGCCTGATATATCAGTTACTAACCACAAAGAATTAAATCTCGAACTAGTTGATAACTGAACATATAGTATCAATTTATCTCTTCCTGCAAATTTTCTTGTTAATATAAGGTAGTCTACTAAAAATAATCTAAGAATGAATAATTGCTTCGCTCTTCCACTCTTAATTCATAGTCCAACTGCCATTTTCCAAACTATGCTTCACAAAGGAATTTGAATCTTATTGGCTCATGGAATTATGGTTATTTATAACAACTCTTAGGGTGCAATCACACAAGCAGTTTGGTCCAACAGCCACCCCTCCCCTTTGGATTAAATGGGTGCAATCACATGCACACATCTGGTTCCTGTGCCCCACTCATCCTTACTTTGTGCTAAAATGAATCCCACATGGATTAAATAGTCACCAGCAAATTCCAGTGGCTTCCGTTCCCCCCACCTCACTCTGACATGCACTTCAGCACCGCCATAGAATATGGTCACAAGCACATGTGCACTCGTCTGTTTCTGTGCATGCACAATGGGAATTTGAAAAAAAAAAAAAAACCCAAACCAGCCATGGGTCCATGATTGTGGCATGTTAGCAATGCAGAGAACCAACCATAGGCTCATGGTACTATGATGCTGGTTTATGGGGCACTGTCTGATGGATATAAACTGCCCCAAACTCAATCATTTTTTAAAGCTGAGATCCAGCCATGGCAACCTGCCTATCTGACCACACTCTTTCTCTCTACCAGACTCAGCCCATAATTCTCCAGATTCTACCTGGTTCTACCCATAACCAATTAATTTAATGTTGATTTTTCGATTTATACCCTGCCCTATCCCACAAAATTCTACTTAGTCTTCTATCCTAAATTCAAGATTACATCTTAGCTCCTCCCAGCGTGGCACAGTATTTTAAAATCAATGTGTGGCAATCCTACTGCTTCTACTATTTTAAATTACAAATTAAAATCCTACAAATTTAAATTATGTTTACTCCAAAATAAAGTCAGTTATTTTTAGTGAGATTTCTTTATGTAAATTATCTTCAGTTTATTGCATCTTACCCAGTTGTATTTGTCCTGCAGAAAATTCTGAGCACATGTGGCTGTCATTATAGTGTGTGTATGTGTAAGATAGATAGATAGATAGATAGAAACAGATCTGAAAACAGATATTTGATAATCCTACAGGGAAATTAATTAATTTGGGTGCTTAAATCCTGGAAATCAGAAGAAATTTCCTTCTGAAAATCTAAAGAGAACCTTTTGTTGTCGAAGGTAGTGATCTATCCTTCTTCTTTAAAAAATCAGATATTTGCATTGCTTGTGCCTATATCCCATTTAGCTGACTGAATATGCACTTTTTTCAGTTATATGCTTTTATATTTTAGACTTGGATATTATTCTTACTAATGTGTGCCATGCAGACACCTAAAACTTGAATTAGTACTAACACTAGTTGTTATGTTATTTATGCATCAAGCCTGACTCCTACTCATCCCAAAATAGCAGCTCCCAATTAATCATAATGTGCTTTTATGCAGTTAAAGAACTACGGTGGAACTTCTTAGTGGAGAAGACACGGAACTCCTCAAACTCATGGTTGTTCAGATAACATTGATTGACTTGTATAAAGCACAGAATCACATTGTTCCTTCGCTGTTTACATCTACACCACTGGATATTACACTGGCTAGAAATCATTACATTTTGTGGCATCTGTTCAATAAATAACTGATCTCAAGTCCTAACTGCATGATTATCTGGGTTTATGGACAGACAGCAAAGGTTCACAGAGACACTGCACAGTAACTTTCAATCCAGAACTCTCAAAAGGGAATTTTTAATATGCACCTTGAAAATTGGTGACAGTGGCAAACAAGGGGCAGGAGGATGGGTACTCTGAGAAAGCTGTTTAATCTTGCAAGAAAAAAAATTTAGTTACACAAATTGAAACTTTTGAACTCATACATATGCAGCAGAATTGATCCCTGAATAGTCAGATCCCAGCTCACAATGAGCAAATTGACTTCAACTGAACCAAGAATATTTGAGCATGATTAATTTATATTAACTAATATATATTAGTAATTTAATTACTATCTAAGAAAAATTATTACTTCACATGTTATGTGCATATCATCAAGGACACATCACCAGCAGTGATATGCTTTAAACCCAGCATGCTTAAAAAATGCATAGATGTCAAGGACAGGAAATGACAATGTTAAGTTTTATTAACTAAATTAGCCAGTGTTTTTAAGGATATGAACTCAGGAAAGCTCAGATTCATCTTGTAAATGTATGGCAGCACCTAGGTCAGTTGTGCAAATTGTATGATAGTAATTTGCCTGGGGGTTGCTGCTGGAAGCCAAAATAGCTGAATAGGGCCTTTCCTCTTGACTTTTACTGACCTAGACCAAATTTTGAAGGCTAGCAATATTGCTGTTTCCTAGCAACCCTCAACTGACCACTGGATTCAATTTTTTGAAGATGCAGTTACTGCTTCTATTATTTGGGGGGAGGTTAACCACTCCATTTTGGGGGGTTTCAAATTTTTCTGCAAACCTGGGGCTTTTCTCAGATTTGTTTACACTTTTGTCTTGTTTTCTCATGGCTCCAGTCTCTAGAGTTAAATATCCACAGATGGGACCAAGCTGAGAATTAGATATGTTGATGATGCATGCTTTTCTTCTTTGGCTAGGGATGGTTTCTTAATGCTTTCTTCTGGGAACTAAAACTTTATACTGAAAATTTCCTTAATTTTTTACCCAAGAATTATTTGATTAAGGCTTCTTTCCAGCAATGTCGTCTCTTGTAATGCTTCCAAGTGATTCTCACCTTCGGATATCCTTTCTGCTCTTATCACCCGGGGCAATTTTTGCTGCAGATGACAATAAAACCTTGAAAATATATACCCTCTTAATAGATCTATTTATACATGCCACAGGCAGATGAGGAGAAAGTTACTTCTAGAATAAACCTGGTTGTGCTGCAAAGGTAATAAATCTGTTAACGTTTACATTACCCTTGCAAATTTAAGCACCAGCAGACCGAGGAAAGATTGATCCAGAATTATTACTCATCTTCTGTGTACTTTTTTCAGTACATTAACTATTTTGAAATCCTTTCTTATCCTTACAATTAATTTCTGAGAAAGAGAGATCAGTATAACTATAATTTGGCAATGATTCATGAAAGATCCTGCCCAAATGAACTCTTTCCTGATTGTTAGTTCACAGGGTTGTTCTGCCTATGATCAGCTGCTTTTTCTTCACAACAGTGCAATGCACTTGAAATCAGAAAGAGTGAATAATTTGTTGTGAACACAATGGCAATTTCATACTGCACTGCTAAACCTATATTTATGAAGATCTGCTTGGTTTCCAAACAATGGTTTGGGCTTGAAACTGATGATTCAGATGACCTATCTGTCTTGTGCACAGTGCAATTTGAAATGCAGGAGAAAGAAGGAGCGGTGATATAAGCTTCCATCTACAATCAGATTAGCAAAGGACTCAGTCTCAGACTAATGCTTTCCCAAGCCCATTCCCATATTTTGGCCATGGAAACATTAACCTAGGACACTAAACTGTGAGATTCTATATTTAAATAAATGTGAGAGTTGCTGGTTTATTTGCTACTTATTATCTGCAGTGTGAACTTGGAGTCCATTTCCAAAGCTACCCTGGGTAGAAGCCAAATAAAATGTAACATCCCTACTAGTGTGAATTATTATAGGGACATTATTCAGATTTGGGTTCTCAGCCCAAAAAAGAATGCTTGAAAATGTTGTGCTATACAAAATATGTGCTTAAACAGTTTATAAACTATTCCTATAACCCAAATTAATGGCCAAACCATCTTCTTAGGAAATTTGCTAATGGTTATAAAATTATGGATCAAGTTCTACATGTTAATAATCTCACATAATGTCAAAAGAGTATTACTTATTTTGTTGCACATGAAAGCTCATACCTTGAATAAAATGTTGTTGTTCCTAAGGGTGCCACTGGACTCAAACTTGGTTCTGCTGCTTCAGACCAGCGTGGCTACTCACTTGAAACTTATTGTACCAAGCCTTTGGGATTTAGGTTATATATCTTTGTATAAGTTTTCAGTGTGTGCTGTTTTTATAAAAATAAGAAAGAAAAGAAAAAGAAGATATGCTGCGATTTTTATGAAATTTTCAAAAAATGCAAAGAAATTTCAGTTTTACATTCTTACTGTTTTTGTTTAAAATTCAGATAAAACAGTTGGGATGAATTAGCTAACATTCAATAAGCCTGAGTTCAAATTATTTTGGTTTGGTGGTGGAAAGGGCTGTCAAGACTTTTTTTAGCAGAATCAGAAAACGAAATGCCTCTGGAGCCTGCCTTTTTCCAAGCTGTTGGTAAAATGGGAGAAGCTGAGCCTTTCAGATCTGAACCACCTGTTTTGGTCCAGTGAATACTTATGCAGTACTATTAGCATTGGTGGTGTCTGGTTTGGTCCCATGATGGCCTGTTTTTAGAGTAACTGTTGCTTGGGGTGGCAAAATACCCTAATCTTCCCTGCTCTTGTGACCAAGTGCATGGGCCTATCACCTGTCTGTTCATGTTCATCTCACATGAGCACCATGCCTCTGGAGGCTCCATCCCTGTGACTGGAACATGACAAAAGCACTGTTCCCAATCAGGGCAATGGTGCCTGTGTGCACATAGTTTGTACATGCATAAATGCCCATGTGAGGTTGGCATGAAGCGGAAGTTTTAGGAGAACAGTGGCAGGTTGGCTAGTCAGGCCTTAACATTTCTAGTGGGTGCTCAGGTCAGTATCATGCACACTGTACATGTGAGTGTTTACCCTGGGTTATTATCTTTGAAAAGAGTCTTGCAAGACAAATTGATAACCTTCTTCTGCATATGACACATTGTATTTTGTTGCAAACAGTGAACATGACAGCGTTTTGCAAAATGAGCAGCAGCAAAAGCAAAGCTATTACAGTGAAATATAAATGGGAAAGGTCACAATGATGTTTGTCCTTGTAGGCATCCCTGATGGTGCCTCCTGGGTATGGGAATCAGGCTTGTCCATCCACTCTACAATTTGGCACTCTATGATTTTCATTTTCACCTTTCCTAGGACAAAGAGAGTGAGACCCAGCACACTTTGCTTCCCTTGTTACCCAACTGGAGACTGCTAACATTGGTGGAATTTACTTGCTAAAAGATCTGAGGAAGATGCTCCTGAGTGAGTGTGGAAGGTGAGATGGCCCTTCAAAAGGAGCAGATTTTAGTCAATAGAGGCTGGATGAGTCGGAGGCAGAGACTAAAGCAGCGTGGTTGGAGGAAGCATTGGAGAGCAGTTTGTAGGAGTAAGGGAAAGAGGGATGGGAAAGTGTCACAGGTAAGGAGATGATAGAAAACACAAAGGTACAGAGGCACTCGGTGGAGAAGCAGAAAAGAAAGTGTCTGAGGATGACATGGACCATGAGCAGGAGTTTGGAAGGCAACACCAGAGAACATTTTGGCTTTATTTCCCCAGGGCAGTGGGTGACAAAGGGCAATTAACATCTTTGTCCTGTTGCAGTGGTAAGAATTAAAAGAGTGTGTTTGAGCAACTTTGTATTCTGGACTTTTTGTGTGATAAATCCCAACTTTTCCAATGTGCTGCTGCTCCCAGAATCATTCAGAGCCACTTATCCCCTTGCTTTCATCTATAACTAAAAGCATATGTCCTTGGTTTCAACCATAAGACTGGACTCCTGCTGTTATTATGTAGTCGCTATTATTGCTCTTAGATGGATGAAGTAATAAACATACTCTTTCAAATTTTATTAAATGTCTATTTAGCCAGCTATTTAATAAATCCTTAAATAGTGTTTAACTATTCTTTTTACTGTTTTCCCAATGGAGATTGCTCACACTATACTTCCATGAAACATAATTTACTGCTATATGCAAATAAATAGATGAAGATTTGCCTTCCACCACATAGTATCTGGCTGAGCAGCGGAAACTGGAAAATGTGAGGGAATATTGTCACATAATGCACTTGAAGTGTGGAAACAGGTAAAATAACCTTGCCAGTTTTTGATTCTAAAGAATTTAGGATCTTTTTCATGCAACACTGGATACCCTTTGCGAGTAAGTGTGTGGCTAAGGGCACACTTTTATTCTATTATACTGAATTCAACTAAGGAAAAGTATTCATTCTGTGGATTTTTGTTTGCTTTTAAAACAGCTGTATTCTTGTATTTTCTGTGAATAAAAAGACCCCCGTAGATTAAAAAAAAAACAGTTTTATATATCCCCCCCTTAAATAGAGGTTGTACAGGTCTGAACATCCTCCTCCCACAAAATCACCACATATTTGGCTTCTGGTTGTATAGCTGCTATGGTGGTGGCAAAGTGGGACATATTTCTGAATCCTTTCTGCTGCCTGGAAGCTGGAATTCCACTCAGTCTCTCTCCCAGATACTGTGAGCTGTGGGATGTATCATTTTCCTAGTGTCCCTGATTGCATTAGTAAGAATGTCTGGTACTTTGGGAAAATGACATTTTCCAGGGCACCTAGAGCCTTTGCTGGTGTAAGGAGATGGAAGATGGTGGTGGAGAAAGAGATCTTGTGCTCTCTGTTCTTGTAGCAACAGGATCTTCTTGTTATAGCTGTGACCAGGAATATAGGGGAACAGCAGGGCCGGTGCTAGGGGTTTTGGTGCCCTAGGTGAGACCACGTACTAATGCCCCCTCAACCAATTTTAAAAAACAGAAAAAATGTAAACATAAACAAGTACTCTAATTGGTACTCAACAGGCAGAAATATAACAGGATACAGTCCAAATCAACTTATGGCAACCCATGGCAGCAGGAGGGGCACCCAGCCAGCCAGGAAATGCTGCATTGGTTGTCTCCTCACCTGAGCTCTGGCCAGGCTCTGTGACTGACAGAGGAGGCACCACCAGCTTCTCTGCCCGCCCCCGCCCTGCTCCTCTCACGCCCAGCACTGGAATTTCAGCAAGGAAGACCCTCTTTCCACACTCTGGGGTTCTCGCTTTGTGGTAAACATGCGGGGCTCATTGCTTGTAGTGTTGGGCTTGGATTCCGGGAAGGAGGGAGGGCAGCTTTTGCGGGCAGTCAACACAACAGTTCCTTCCATGTGGCATGTGCCTGCTCTGCCCCCTCCAGTGTCATAATCCAATCACCACCCACCCAGGAGGAGTCCAGGAAGAGCCAGGATACAGACTCACTGGCAAGGTGGATTGGGTAGGCTTGCAGTGCCAGGGAGGGCGGCTTCTACAGACAGGAGGCAACACAGTGGTTTCTACATGACATGCACCTGCTCTGCCCCCTCTGGCAGGCTTGTAGTGCTGAGCTGGGAAGGAGGGAGGACAGGTTTTGTGGGCAGGCAGGAGTCAGAGGAGTGGTCATGATTCTCACCCAGGACTCAGAGCCTTGGGGGGGAAGGGCACTCAATGATGCCCCATAGGCCAGGTGGTGTCCTAGGCAGCTGCCTACCTGGTCTACTCCTACGCACTGGCTATGGGGAACAGTTGCTGGACTTGACCAAAAGATCATGCACACCAGAAACAGAGCTGCTCTACCTCCCAGCTAAACATGCCAAAGCGAGACTTGGAAAAGCCTTGGAGAAGGTCAAAAAACAATGGAGGAACATAATAGATTAGAAACAGCCTAACTCAGGGGTGGCCAACGGTAACTCTCCAGATGTTTTTTGCCTACAACTCCCATCAGCCCCAGCCAGCATGGCCAAAAACATCTGGAGAGCTACTGCTGGCCACCCCTGGCCTAACTCATATCAAGGCATACTATGTGTTGAGGTCTGGGTTCAGAAGAATGGCAAGAATAAGACAATGCCACAGAAGTAAAGATACTGCTCAAAGATGGGTCTATTAGTTGAGGGCCAACAGATATTAACTTGTATCTGTATCACTATTTTAAGTAGACTTTGTTATGATTAAAGTAGCAAGAATGAACTAACAGTTTTTATAAGTTTTAAGAAGATATTCTATTATAGATAACTTTATGAAATTATAAAATGGTTAACCAAGCACGGATACTCTTCTCAAGTGTGACAGCTAATTAGGCGCTATAAACATGGGAATCTACATTGACTGGGAGTTTTTTCTTAGAAGAGACTCTTTGCTTATGACTTGGGTAACGTTCTGGGTAAGATAGTTTTGTGGTGTAATCGCTCTGCTTTAATTATATGCATAACACAACAAAAAATGCAAGCTAGTGACCAATTTACTAAGAAGTATATAGAAATCAGTCCAAATGTCCAAAACATGTATATTCAAGTCCCAAAGTAGCGTGGTGACAAGCCAATCGATTAAGTACTTGTTTCTTTCCAGTCTTCATCAGACCTGGGACTACTAACAAAATAAAATATTATACAAAAATATCAGGAGGACATTCAGACACCACCAACCCTCTTCCAAAGAAAAAAATATATCATACTTACATATTGATTCAATTATATAGATTCTTTATGCAATTTTCAAAAAAGGGACGCAGAGCATCTCCAGCAGCAATTTCACATCAGCTACAGCTCAGTATGTGGCTTCTTGCGCACCCTAATGGTGCAACTAACATGTTTAAAAAGGCACACATCTCATTTACAGCTGCCATTACACAAATCTCTTAAAGGTAAAGTAACATATTTCTAATGCAACATGCTAAAAGACACAAACACCACAAACTATATCACAGCAGATACAACATACAAAATATTCCGTACAAAGAATGTCAAATCCCGTAATTTATACAAAAATATGTTATCACACAGGCAAATTATGCACAGCACTCATAATATTATAAAGAAGACCATTCATAAACAACATGTCAAGTCATTGGTCATAATTATATGTATAGCAGTATTGAATGGTATAATATTTCTTTTACTTAGTCACTGTTAAAGATGCATATAATTATATGGTAATAAAAGATAAAATGGAAGCAAACATTTTCTATTGGCATTACTTGTATACTATACCCATAATGAACTAGAAACATTTTTGAAGTATACCTCTTTACAATAATTAAATTATTTAATATAGAAAAGTTAACTAGATGCCTCAAGCTTTTTAAGTGCACTCCTGTAGCTGAACCTGCAGTCATCCAGCATAATCTGCCACTATGAAATAGGACTTAGAGATTCAGAGAGAAAGAATTTGGGGACTTATACAGACAGCACAGCAACTACAAGTGATGTCAGAACTAATATTTTCTTTTGAACATTCTACATCGTTGCTCATCATTTCCAGGTCCTTTCTAAACTGAACCTTCCAGTAATTTAACATCCTGTTCCATTACACCAGTCTAAGCTCATTGAGTTAAATGGATTTAGGCTGGAGCAACTCTGCATACAACTACATTGTTAAAGTACTTCTTTTGGTTTCAGCCAATCTGTGTGCACTGTAACAGATTAATGTGCTAAGTTTTGTGGGGTTTGTTGTATGTAAACCCTGCAGTATCACCTTTTCCTTCAGTTTTTGCTCATGGGTGCTAGTGCACATTTTGCCATTCTTACAAGAAATTATGAGTATTACAATCTGGTACAGCTGAGATCTAATTACAGGAAACAGCACCCAGCTCTGAAGAAACACTTTAGCACTCTGAGCTGTTGGGTTGTTTTCTGCTTAGCATGGAAGGCCTTGGACTAAACTGCTTGTGTGCTCAAGCAATCATTTGTCTTGGAAGTAATTTATTTCTCAGCATTGGAGTCATCTCCTCATCTATAAGAGCTATAAAATAGAAATTATTTTTTCTCTTGTAATTAGAGTTTCCCTGTTGTATGTAAGCAGCTGACGCATATATTATCCACTACTTTCATATTACTAGTAGAAAATTCATTATGTAAATGCTGATCACCCAGTAAAATTGAGCTCAGTTCTGGTGTCCTACTGAGATTTTGGCACAGTGCCGGGAAGTCTTATCTGCTCATGAAGCTATATTGGAGCCTGTGTAGGAAAAAGAAGAAATTTATTTTGGGGAAAAAAATGTGAGAGCATTTATGGGGAAGTGCACAGATTTCTGATGCCTAGAGGATACTACAATAATTCCATCTTTATTCTTTTAAAAAACAAACTCTTTATGCATGAGTCAATTTTTATACATAGAAAGTTAATTCTTTTTAAACATGAAAGAATTGTAGACAGAATGTTAAAGCGAGGTCTTGACCCTGCAATATGAATAGTGTCATGTTTATTTAAAGATCATCAGAACAGGTCCCTAGATCCCACAGTGGATCTGGAAGGATTCTCCCAAGGTCTCTTCCTTGGCTCTTTATTCATAGTTTGTCCTTTTTCCTTTATTTCAAATAATCTAATGACTCAATATATTGGACAAAAAAACCATACCCTCTATTTCTTAATATTGAAGCCACTCCAGGCAAACATTTTGTCATAGCCAGCATTATACCAAAATCAGTATCAGCTAGCAAAAAAGCAGAGAAAGCACTAGTAGCAATCATTGCCTGAATAAGAAAATCTCCCAAAGGGGCCACCAGAACACAATAAAAGAAAATATGAGCCAACATTTCAATTGCACCAGAGCCACAAGGACACAGTCTGAGTAAGCTGTTCCTCAACAAAACAGCAAAGTGAAAGGCATTTAACCTATCTAAAAGAGAACTTCTCCAATATTTAGGGATGGCTAATTGACAAAAATAAGTGCAGAAGGAGGAACAATACTCCAAAATTGCATAGAGCACACTCTATGAGCCCTAGGAAGGGCAGACTGATGATCTAAAACCTCCAATGCTCTAACGAGAGATATTCTTGCAGCCTGAGGACCAATAGATAATAAAAATTGGCCTTGTAAGCTGCCCTGAGCCTGCTTCAACAGGGAGAGAGGGAAATAAATAGATAAACAGATAAATAAATAAGTAAATAAATGCAAGTGAAAGCTGAAAAGTATGGAGTTTAGATTTGAAATTGAGTCTGCATTGTGAAACACAGCAATCAAAACATTAAAAAGAAAGGAAACCAGAAGTTTCCTCAAAAAAATAGAACTTTCAGATAAAAATGGAAAGTCAGCTTTTAAGCTTGGCATTCCTCTGATCCAAGAGAACTGCAGAACAGGGGACTCCATTGATTTGCCAAAGAAAAACTTCAAAGGGTCACTCAACCGATATATCAATTATTCAAATAGTCACCCTATATAAAAGTTGTGACAGTACTTTAGCCCTAAAAACATGAATTGCTGTAGGAACAAACTGGGCTGCAGATTTTTAAAAAGAGAGAGAGAGAGACAATGAACAGTCACTGAAGAACTAACTGAATGAACGCACCATGAGAAGAAAGTAAGATAAAGAATGCCTAGGTAGTGAAATAGATATTTGCTCAACTGGCTCTCCCTTTCCCCTTTTCTTGTGCAGGTCCACCTAGAGCTCCTCCATGTGCAGGTCTACCTTGAGCTCCTCCTCCATCACAGTGGTAAGCTCTCCTCAAGTCCACATATACTGCTCCAGGTAAATAGGAATTTGGGGTGTGTGGTGTCCTCAGAGGCCTCCTTGGGTGGCCTGCTCTTGACCTCCAGAGATGGCTTGCCCTTTTCCTCCCTCTGAGGTCCTGCATCAAAATGTGGTGACTTATTAACCTTCCTCCTGCCCAGGCTATCCTTCTCTTTTGAGTTGACAGGCTACAGAGGTGGTAGCCCAACCCACAGTCCCATCCCTCAGGTCCCAATCACTTGATAGCAGGGTTGCATCACTTGCAGCTTGGTATTGTTTACATCTAACTAGGCTGTTCAGAATGTGCTGCTACAACCTGGGATTTCCCCATCTCACAAATCACTTACATCTGTTATTATAGATTGCAGAAAAGATTTCACCCAAACCAACTTTGATATAACATTTTTTGCACAAAAACAATGAAACACAGCATTGGGAAAGCAGCACTAGAAGGCCTAGTCCGTTCCAGATGGGAGAAGGTAATATTGTCCATCATAGTGTACATCACAGGTGCCACAGGATATGGAAGTGGCTGCCAACTTGGAAGGCTTTTAAAAAGGACTGAGCAAATTTATGGAGGATGGGGCTATCAGTGATATGCAGGTTTAGGCATGAACCAGAAAAAGGTGGTTTGACTTATGGCACACCTGGTTTGTGAACTATGAAGTGTCAAGAACTTTTAGGAGCTAAAAATTTGTGATGTGGTAGAGTGGCCCCCAGCATGTTAGAGACACCAAACTCACAGGGGATCTCTGGATGACTCTCTTCTTCCTGCCCTCCAAGTTTAGTGAGGATTAAATTTATGGTGTCTGAGTTGTATCCCCTCAAAGAAGGTGCTCCCATCCTCCATTGTTTCCAATGGAGGGGGGGGGGGACAGCAAAAAATAATAATAATCAAGGGCTATAGAAGCCCAGCAAAACAGAATCAAAGTCCCAGAGAATCTCTGCAGTAGAAACTGAAGGGAATCATTTTTGCATGCCCAGCAGAACCAGTGCAATCTGCCTAGCAGAACAATTGCCACTATGGCTGTGCAAACCCAACAGGACTAAGATCAAGCCAGAAAATATCTGCAGCAGAAACTGAAGGGGGGCATTTTTGCAAATCCAGCAGAACCAGTGCAATGTACTAGTGCTCAGCAGAACCCAATGCCATTATGGCAATGCCAGCTCAACAGGACTGATGTGAAGCACAGAATCACACTCCAAGTGTAGGTTTTTTGTTTTACAAGCCCTGCTGGAGGGATGTACTAAAAGGAATGACAGGATTACCCATAGGAAACAATAGAAAAGGCCTGAAGGCCCACTGAAGATAATGGAAGCCAGGAATGCCAATTGACTTGCATGGGCTCTGTTGAAATACATTACAACATAAAATAATTGCAATGAAAATGTAGAGCAGATTTTCAATTCATATCTTTGGGCCCAAATAAACTGCTCTGGGACTGCAATAACAGGCCCTAGAATTGAATGATGGTCCCCTGGAATAGAATCAATTGTTACTGAGAGGTGCTGCCTGATAAAATGGAGTACCCCAGTGTAAATAAAGAGAGAGTCTCTTCTACTTCTGTTAAACAAAATGGAGTCTGACCAAAGACAGGTCATCTGTTTAGGTGGAGTGGACCCAGTAGAGAGCTTGTTTTGGTTGGCACCTGCAGTCTGTCTCTCAGTGTAATCTCACCCATTCCTCCTCAAGTGCCTCCGCCCATACGAGATGCATAATAACATGGGAACTGCAGGTAAATACTACTCTCTGATCTTCTGCTACTTGCCAATTGTCTCTTCCTCCAGTCTATCACCTCTACCTTGCGAAATCCAATCAAATGCATAATTTGATTGATCCTACCCTTAAAAGTCTTTGATCCCTTTTCCAAGTGTGAGCCAAAACCCGATAACAAATTATGCATTCCCTCCAAACTTATCACCCTAGCAAAATGTGTGAAGTTTCCCAACATAGCGATTCAAGATAGCCATCAATGGAACATCAAAGCCCCTTGGTAACTAATGACCCCCCCTTCCGTCGAACCCCTATATAGTATGGGTAAAAAACCCACCTCGGTGTGCATTCTGTAGGGCGCCATTTGCAGTCTGTACCACCCGTTACTCCTGTAATTGGGTCTATAGGGCACGTTACGCTTGTCGTTCGCATTCTTCTCTGTGTTCTTCCCATTGAATGGACATCTCCTCTTCTGGATCAGGTGAATATTACCTGCTTCAACAACCCTTGAATTCCTCTATCGATAACCTCTATGTTCTTAGTCTCTTGGTTGCTTGTACAAACATCTCTCTCTGTGTGTAAATCCTTTTGCTATATCTCCTAAGTAAACACTATAAAATATAACTGCTCGGACTATTCCTGGCTGAAAGCCCGAACTCCGTATTATTGAAAGCAAAGATCTTCGCCCCTAATTTGCTCTACCAAGTCTCTTAGCTAATTTCCCCATTAAAAATAAGAGACTTAAAAGCATTGCCTGTAACACAGTGCTCTGGGACTGGAATGACAGCCCTGCAAGAGGAATGATAATCCCTAGGTGTGGTAGAAGTATTCTGGAAGTGTGATTATGGCCCCCAGAGTGGAATGGCAACCCCTAGGAAAAGTAGAAGCATTCTGGAGCTGAAATGACATCTCCCAGAACAGAATGACAACCCCTGGGAAGAGAAGAAGAGTTCTAGGAGTGGAATAACAAGCCATCAGTTCTCTTTGGGGTCTTTCATTCTAGTCCCCGAACATTCTGCTATGACCCACGGGCTGTCATTCCATTCTGGGGGTTGTCATTCCAGTCCCAGAACACTTCTTCTCCTTCCAGGGGTTTCCATTCCACTCTGGGGGCTGTCATTCCAGCCTCTGAACACTTCTGCTACTCTTGGGGGGGGGGTTGTCATTCTGCTCCAAGGACTGTCATTCCAGTCCCAAAACACTTCTGCTTCTCGCAGGGGCTGGCATTCCCATTACATTGTGGTGTAATGTATTTCAATGGAGCCCATGCAAGTCAGTTGACATTCCTGGCTCCCATTATCTCTAATGGGTTTTCAAGCCTCTCTCATTGTTTCCTATGGGCAATTTTTTCATTCCTTTTAGTACATCCTCCAGAAGAACCAGTGCAATGTACAAGTGCTCAGTAGGATCCAATGCCATTGTGGCAATGACAGCTCAACAAGACTGATGTGAAACACAGAATCACACTCAAAGTGGGGTGGTGGTGGTTTGCAAGCTCAGCAAACCAGTGCAATATTCCAGTGCCTGCAGGACCCAGTGCCACTGGCATTGCAAGCCTAAAAGGACTGTTCTTGAACCACAGAGTCACCCCAAATCCAAGCCAGGGGGATGTACTTTGCAAGCTCTGAATAAGAAAATGGGAACACAGGAAGGGAACAATGGGAGAAAAAACCCTCTTGAAACTAGCATAAATGGTTTGGAACTGACCAGAGTGTTTCAAAGACTGGAGAATTCCATCTCCCCTTGCTTTGAAGTTTGGTTAACATTTAGATGGAAATGTTTGGGTTCCCAAACAGGCAGGAACCTCCATGAACTGCTTGCAAGTTCATGGAAAGTTCATGCTGGTTGACCTGCCATGAACTTCACTTTGCAAACCATGAATCTGCCAGAGTCATGAGCTGGTTTGTGCCCATCCCCTTGAAATCCATTTTTGCATCCCTAATATCCACCTGCATTTCCTTTGTGCAAGTTCATGTTAATTTTTGTTTGCTTTGTTAGGACAAACTTTCCAGTTTCTGGAACACTTTCCCCCTTTCCAATAGTTTCCCTCACCTTGCTCATTAGCCATGCTGGTGACCTTGTGAACTTTTTCCTGACTTGTGGCATACATTCTAACTAAGCCTCTAGTACTGAGGTTTTGAGTAACCCAAGCCTTTTCAAGAGATTTGACCCTCTTGACTGTTCCTTTTTACCAGATTTCTAAGCTCTTCTAAATTCAGAATACATCTGGAGCAGAAGAAAAAATTGTCCATTATCTGAAATAATATTAACAGCCATGGTCTGTTGGTTGCCTACATTCACAGTCTTTTCAGGCTCCAAAGTGTCCAATTGTATGTTAATGTGGACATGGGGTAGCTGGAGAAAATGGCTTATCTTCATGTTTTGCTCTCCTCATTCCCAGATGACCCAGAATCTCTGGCTTACTATCCCTCTGTTCTCAGCCTTTTGAATATTTACCCTTTTTGAATTGCTATCATTATTTATTTACCAAATGTGAACAGCATACTTCAAGAAGTGTCTATAAAGAAAGTTATATTTGCATGTTGACCTACATTGCTCTCAAACCAAAGTAGATACAGACACCCCAGGAAAACACAGTGGTGCTTTCAGACAACCTCCCAAAATCAATTAAGAAGGCCTTGGATGTTTAAAAAATTCTTGAGATTCACTTATTCCAGAACGTCATGCCATAGGAAACAAAAGTGACTGGTTAGGATTTTTCAGCCCCAATATGTAAATTGAGATTAAAACAGTGCAATCCTAATAACACATTCCTGGTAGTAAGCCTCATTTCGAGTGCAGTCACACGTCACATTAAAAGCAGGTGTGTAGTGCTCAAATTTGAACTGCTTAATATTGATTTGATGCAGGGCTGATCAGACGAGCATCCAAGAATGTGACTCATCCTGTTGTTGAGTGATCAGACATCCAATACTATCACGCTCTTTTCTTGGAGCATGTGTGATCAGATGGTGATTCCTGGGAGGGGGGGGGGGTCCATTGAACATGCCACCAACTGTTTGGAGGTGAGAAATCAAACATTGCTTCAGAGGCGGGGAGGGGGGGAAGGGGGGAAAGTTTCTGAAATTAATGTTGCCGATTCAATCCAGGGGACTGCCAGGAACTACTTTCCTGGAAATTGGCAGTGACAATGATATCTGGAAATCCTCCACATTGAAAAAAAAAGATTTTTTTCCTGTTCTGAATAGTGGGATAACATATCCCCCCCCTCCAATCCTGTGTTGATCGGAGAAGCAGAAGTGTCACCTCAGATTCCCAGATGATCTGGCAATGTGCATGTCTGCTGGGGCTTTTTTTAAAAAAAAAAAAAGGTGGGAGGGGCAGTAAACATTCCAAGGAGCAGTATTACATGTGAACTGTCCAAACAGGAAAAAACCGATCATGTGCCGCTTCTGTGAAAAAGGGCAGGGCTTTCTGCGCTATCAAATTAATGCGGCATTGATCTGGAGCAAGCCAGGATGACCCCAGATGATGCTTGATTTCCAGATGTGGATGTCTGGATGAACATATTTAATCCGTCTGTGAGATGGAGCTGTGTTGCCACTAATGGTATGTCTGAATGCACCCTGAACGTATGTATTTAGGTTGTCTCCCTAAACAGGCAAACTGGAACTCTGGTTTTCACAAGGAAGAAAAATCTCCTTAAAAGAATCTGGAAAGTATGGTTTCTTAGCTACTGGTGCTTGTGTACATATGAACATGAACATATGAAGCTGCCTTATACTGAATCAGACCCTCGGTCCATCAAAGTCAGTATTGTCTACTCAGACTGGCAGCGGCTCTCCAGGGTCTCAGCTAAGGTTTTTCGCACCTATTTGCCAGAACCCTTTTAGTTGGAGATGCCGGGGATTGAACCTGGGACCTTCTGCTTACCAAGCAGATGCTCTACCACTGAGCCACCGTCCCTCTGAGAGCTGCAGGAGAAGCTCTGAATTGTACCACAAGCAATATGGAGCCTGGTAAAACGTCCTACAGTTTGACACAGACCCAGTGGCATCAGATTGACTGGTATCATTGCTTGATTAACAACAATGCTCCAAAGACAAAAGTCAGAATTTCCCCTTATAGTAACCATATCCACTGTGTGATATTACTCCTAAGTCCAGTTCTGCTATATGTTATTTTCTGTAGAAACATGAAGCTTTCACATATATATCCCTATAACCCCCAAGCTATATTTTAGGTGACTTTAAAAGCTCAAGAGGTAGTGATGGTGTAGAATTGGTTACTGGTCTTACAGTAGCAGCAAGAATGTACATTGCAGCTTCTTGGAAATCTGAACTCCAACCTTCCCTAATGGCCTAGTTCAAGAACAAAAATGACTTCCTGTAGGAGAGAAAATAAAAGATTATATAAAACAACTTTGTTAAAATTGGATTTTATCTCTAGCACTTTGGAATACTAACTTGTAGGATTCTGCACAATGGCATATATTGCTCCTTTTGATTAAAAAAAAATAATGAACACTTCAGGAAAATTCAGCCTTGGATCTTTCAGAATCTTATTTAATCAAACTCAAGGGCCAAACTGCCCATTATGTTTTACACAAGTTCTCAATTGCAGCAGTCATACTGCAACAGTGAGCCTCCTGTGGTAACTCTGCAAGGGACCAATTTGTATTGGGACCATGGATCATGGATTAGAGGTATTCCTGATTTTCTCCTGTCCCATTTTGCCATGATGAAACAACTGGAGGTGCATTATTTGCCCTATTTGGGGGGTGCACATGCAAGTATTTAGCCCCTCCCTCTCTGGACAGGGCAAATAATTGCAGGCTCAGAAAATGGCTCCTGCCTCCCCATGCCAAGTGCTCAATCTGAACTGGACCACTGTGTTGTGACTCATACCTGCAAGCCAAATGGTGAACTCATGTAAAACAGGACATACAGTTTGGCCATCAGTCTCTTGAATCTCAGTGGGAGTTTGCAAATATTGTTGGTATGTCATTGCTATCCACTTAATAGCTTTAATTTTTCATATCTCCCTTTACATGTTTGTTAATATATCTCACTATGCTAATCAAGAACTACTTAATCAATATCCCCCATTAATCTGTATTCCTTTCAAAAGCCTCTATTCCAATGTAGTGCAAAGTGGAAGCTCTGATATACACGCACAGAAGCTTGAATGAGATGCCCTCAGCAAGTCCTCGGGGATCCCTTGCTTGTTGATAAATCTAATTCTCAACGCAGCCAAATCTGTTGATACTTAAACCCAGAGACTGGCACCATGAATAGACAAGGCAGACCTTTCTACAAACCTGAAAAACACCCTAGTTTTTCAGAAAAATCAGAAATCAAAAAACAAAATTACATTGGGAGGTTACCCCTCCCCAGATAATAGAAGCAGCACATGTAGCTTTAAGAAATAAATGATCTCAGTGGCTATTGCTAGGTGTTGCCAGCCTTAAAGCCTTGGTTTCTGCCATTAAATGGCAAGGGACGGAGGCAGGGATATTTCCAGGGCTGTTTTGGCCTTTGAGTGAGGACAAATCAGGGCCAGACCTGGCATCAACTGCTGGCCAATTCGCTACCATGCAATTTGCATAACTTACCCAGGCCCAGCTGCTTGCTACTATAAAATGGTAATAGCTTCATGAAAGTCAGTGTGATGCTGTGGTTAGACTTCTAGGATCCAAACTAGGAAGATCCCAGTTTGAATATCTTGTTGTGCATGTCCATTTGTTTCACCTTAGGGCGGTTTTATATATATATATATATATATATATATATATATATATATATATATATATATATATATATATAAGTAGCACTCTAAACTAGGAATGTGCAAAGTGAACAGTTGTATTAGGTTGCCATATGTAAATTGCTGTGGTATAATTGCAATTTGAACAGGTTAGTTTTGTTCTTCCAAAGCTGTTGGGTCCATTATGTATTCTCTGTAATGACAGGTGACATGCTGGGGAGCTGTGATGTCAATGTACAGTACGGGTACAGTATGGGAATTTTCCTCTCATCATTGTAAGAAAGCTCTGCAAAAGCCTGTAAGGAATAAATTGGTTCTCACCACTAGGCATCAGTATCCAAGGACTCTATACCTTCAGTGCAAGCCAGCTTCAGGAGGTTGTCAAATTTCCCAAAGAGACATCTGAGGTTTCGGGTGCTTTTTATGGGAAAACTATGTCATTCCATTGTTAGCAGTCAGATCATCTTGTTGAGGGGAGCTAGAAAACCATAAACACTCTTCATTCAATATCATCTCAGGTATCATAAATGCACTACACTGCCTGGCCCAAAATGAAACTCTTGGAGTTCTATGAGCAGATTGCAAGCATGTGGATGAGGGCAATCCAGTGGACATCATACACTTGGACTTCCAAAAGGCCTTTGACAAGATCTCACCAAAGTCCCCTGAGTAAGCTTAGCAATTGTGGGATAAGATGATTGATCCTCTCCTGGATTAATAGTTGGTCAAATGTCAGGAAGCAAAGAATAGAAATAAACAGTTTTTGCAGTGGAGGGAATTTAGCACTAGGGTCTCACAAGGAGCAGTTGTGAGGCCAGTGCATATATTGTATATTTTTTTTCATAAATGCTTGGAATTGGGAGTGAGCAGCATATTAACTGACTTTGCAGTTGATGCCAAATTATTCAGGAAGGGGAAAACTATAATTATTCAAATTATTCAGAGGGTGAGAGCTATAAGAGGATCTCTCTAAATTGGGTGAGTGGGCAACTACATGGAAAATGAAATTCAACATGGGTAAGTGTAAAATGCTTCATAAAGGAGCAAAAAATTCCTAATTTTTAATGTATGCTGATAGGGTCTGAATTGACTGAAATTGATACTGAAATATATATTGGAGTTGTTGTGGAAATCTCAACAAAACTCAATGCCAGGAGTTATTAGGAAAGGAACTGAAAATCAAACAGCCAATATTGTAATGCACTTGTACAGAGCTATGGTATGATTTAGAATACTGTGTGCAGGTCTGGTTGCCATATCTCAAAGATCACACTGGAGAATGGAAAAAGTACAAAGGAGGCAACCATGATGATAGGTTGGAACACCTTTCCTATGAGGGAGGAAACAGTCTGGAATTTCAGCCTAGAAAAGGGAAAGCTAAAGGGAGACATAATAGAGGTTTATGACTTCTTCATGGGTTAGAGAAAGTGGAACAGTAAGTTTTTTCTCTGTCTCCCATAATACTAAAACTTGTTGGGAAATAGATTCAGAACAGGCAAAAGGAAAATAGTTCTTTACTCAAAACATATAATTGAACTGTGGAATTTATTGTGGAGGTAGTGATGGCTACAGGTACAGATAGCATTAAAAAGGATTAGACAGATTCTTGGAGAAGAGGTACATCGATGGCTACTTGGCATGGTTACTGAAGGCAGCAAACATCTGAACCCCAGTGCTGGGAGGCAGAGGAGGGCCTAGGGATCTATGTCTTATTTGCTGTCCAAGGCAACTGTTTGGCTGCTGTGTGCAGGCCTCCGATTCAGTGGGAGTTCACAGGAATGCAGCTCCTGAACCTTTCTGAGAGTTCCAACTCCTCCTTCTCAGAGTTCCACCTCCTTGTCCATTGAATAGTATATGCTGCTGCATAACAATCCCTGGATGAGCTCCACCACCCATTTTTCTACAAAATGACCCCTGGCTGTATGACACAGTATACTTGTCTAGATGGACCAGTGGTGTGATTCAACAGGGTCTTATGTTCTTAGTGGTTCCCATGATTTAAGAAGTGAAAATCTGTCACTCTCAGTCCCCTAGGTTTTTAGAAATAATGGAAAATCAGTCCACACATTAACATAGCTATTCCCCTTGTTACAACATGTAGGAAGGGAAAAAAAACCATGAATAAAAAGCATTTTGTTCAGAAATCTTCAAAGAACATGAATTGTCTTTTCAGAACTCCAATGTTCTAGATATTTTAAAGACTTTCCCTGTTTAACAATTTTTTCCATGACCCTGGAAATTTTTGTTGGTTTTTCTTTTTCTACTATGCTGCTTTAAGATGGGATGACCATCATGCCACTACTTTATATGCCATTACTTTATATAGTGATGCATATTATTTTCTATCACTTTTCTTATAACCCTGAATATTCTGTTTTTCTTTTCAGTGCTTGCCATCCATTCAGCTACTATCTCTGTAAAGATTCATGAGGATTCAAAGATTTCTTGAGGGTATATGTTTAATTTGTTACACAACACACTATGCAAATATAAAGTGGGATTATTTAGTTGATAGTTTTGTGTAACTAGACATTTCCAGTGAAACAGCATGGAAGGATAGATAGGTTTTCCCTAGGGTTGTCAGGTCCCTCCTGGCAACCAGCAGGGGATGGGAGGACTTAACAGGAGAAAACAGGTTAAAACGGATAAAAGGAAGTACTTCTACACCCAAAGGGTGATTAACATGTGGAATTCACTGCCACAGGAGGTGGTGGTGGCCACAAGCATAGCCACCTTCAAGAGGTGTTTAGATAAAAATACGGAGCAGAGGTCCATCAGTGGCTATTAGCCACAGTGTGTGTGTGTGTATATATATATAATTTTTTTTTGCCACTGTGTGACACAGAGTGTTGGACTGGATGGGCCATTGGCCTGATCTAACATGGCTTCTCTTGTGTTCTTATGTTCTAACTCCCTCCCGAAGCCAGCTGATCAATGGCTGAGGGGAAGGAACTTGCAATAGATGATTCCCCGCCTCTACTGGGAGGTCAGACAACCCTAGTTCTCCCACATGGAGCAGCCCACATACAGGGATAAACCTAGGGTTTAAACCTAGGGTTGTCAAGTCAAATTCAAGAGATATCTGGGGAATATGGGGGCGGAGCCAGGAGAAACTGAAGATGGAGCCAGGAGCAAGATTGTGACAAGCATAATTGAACTCCAAAGGGAGTTCTGTCCATCACATTTAAAGAGACCGCACACCTTTTAAATGCCTTCCCTCCATTGGAAATAGTGAAGGATAGGGGCACCTTCTTTTGGGGGTCATAGAATTGGACCCCTGGTCCAATCCCTTTGAAACTTGGAGGATATTTTGAGGAGAGAGATTGGATGCTATGCTGAAAATGTGGTGCCTCTGCCTCAAAACACAGCCTGCCCCCCCAGAGCCCCAGATGCCCACAGATCAATTCTCCATTATCCCCTATGCGAATCAGTCACCATAGGAAATAATGGAGTGCTCAGCAGACATTTCCTTCTCTGCTTTAGGATGACCGTGAAGTGGGGGGATCCCCTACTCCCGCCTGGGGATAAACCAGATATGGCAAAGCCAGTGGTCCTTATGTAATCCTAGTTTTGCAAGTTGCCATATTGTACCAGGAAGTTGAATATTGATTTTCAGTCCTGGCCCTACCCATATTCTTTGTAAGTACTGATCATATTTTTGTGCGTGTTTGTTTAGACTAATTTGCTTTCATACTTCTCCTTTTTAGAATGAACAGTCATCTGATAAACAGTATCAGGAATAAAATAGCTGGTGATAGTTATAATCCCAATCCTCAGCATGCTACATTTCCTTATGTCAAATCCAACCATGCTGAAAATTTGCAAAGCTTCTACCCACATACAAAAAGTTATACACACACACAGCTTTATTTGTAGAAAAAGCCCAGCAGGAACTCATTTGCATATTAGGCCATACCCCCTGACATCACCATTGTTTCACATAGGGTTTTTTGCATATTAGGCCACACCCCCTAATGCCAAGCCAGCTGAAATTGCATTCCTGTGCGTTTCTGCTCAAAAAAGGTTCTGTGTGTGTGTGTGTATGTATACACACACACAGAGGGCTTTTTTTGAGCAGGAATGCACAGGAATGCACAGGAATGCAGTTCTGACTGGCTTGGCACCAGGAGGTTTGGCCTAATATGTAAATGAGTTCCTGCTGGGCTTTTTCTACAAAAAAAACCCTGTGTGAAATGGTGATGTCAGGTAGAGTGGCCTAATATGCCACTCTGCGAGTCAGAGCCCCCTATTTAACGTATATACAAACATTGTGATCACTAACTTGGTTGCCAGGACGCCTGTACCACCAACTCATGCATATCTACCCTGAAACATAGGCCTCTGCTGCCAGTTTCCTAACAGGCCTATGTGAGTAATATGGATCCCAGCTATCAGGGCAGCACCTTCTCAGATGGGTTCCAGCCTAACAAACAAAACTCCCAGCCTGCTATCATGTGCAAGTCCCCAGCTTTGCAGGGAAAGAGATTGCGCTGCTGCCATGAGCTGTCCAGCTGTATGGTCTTCAACTCTCCTGTAGGAAGCCATTACAAGGACTGACAACAACAGCAATCATCTTCATGTACCTTCGGATGCCGTGAGAGTGAAGCAGGAGCCTCACGTACCCACTATTCACCCTGGACATTTCCATAAAGCAATCAGGCTTATCTCAGGGTGTATCCTACCAGACATCCCAAGCCTATTGTAAATGGAACATCTCACAAAAGACTATGCCAGCCTAGGTGGGAAGGAGACAAAGGCCAAACCCAACCAGGAGACCAGCACCATTGTGTGAGTCAGGTGTCAGCTTAGATAACAATTCGGCTCTATATTGTCATTCTAGATAACTTTCTGTGGTATAGTTAATCCCTTCATCGCCTGTTACTTTCCAAACATCATCATGGAGCCTCCCCTTTTCTGAGGTCATGTACCACATGTCCTTGCTTTATTGAAATTTCCTTGAAAGTTAGACCTCTATGAGATATGTCATCTATATCAGGGGTGGCCAATGGTAGCTCTCCAGATGTTTTTTGCCTAGGACTCCTATCAGCCCTATCATGGCTGATGGCTGGGGCTGATGGGAGTTGTAGGCAAAAAACATCTGGAGAGCTACTGTTGGCCACCCCTGATCTATATAATACACATACTGGAAAGTAATTTGCATATTTCCATTGAGGAATTTGATGTGCATTTTAGGATTAGCACCAATTTATATGAATTTTAAGTAGAGACAGGAGGAAAATATATTTAAAACCTGCACTGATAGAAAAAAAGCAATTTACATTGTATGGAGATTCTCTTGCAATTATGGTAAAACTTTGCTTGAAACTGTTCTTCTCTTTCTTTGTCAGACATCTTTAAGTTTCTTTCTGCCTCATGTTCTATAAAAGAGTCTTCCCACGGTTGAGAACTCCAGGTGTGTCATAATTAGTTTTGCTTGATCACCTGTCAGTTCTAGTCCCTTTCTACTCTCTGGTCACAACCAGAAAGTCAATCATTTGCTGAGCTTTTGAATGTGACTGAATGGAGTCAGTTGTGTTCATTTCTATGATTAGATTGCTTTCTTGCACAAGTAGCTGCACTTTCCTCCAATCTGCTGCTGCCTCCAATTGCTAAAAGACACAATAGTAGAAGTTTTTTTAAAATGAGATTTTTGAGTTAAGATTTACTGCTTAGATAACTGTGTACCTTTGATGTCTGTCCATGAACCAAGCTAATTTTTCAATCAATTCTGATCACTTCATGGATAGATGCTGATGGCTGCACAGACGCAAAAATGAGAAATGTATTCACTGCCAGTTGTTTAAAGGATACTTTCAACTGTGCAGGTGTCAAGAGGTAATAAGCTGCAAGCTGTTGCATGCTTGGGCAGTAGGTTACTTTAATGGCCAGGCTGTAGCCCTTGGGGATATGTTTTGGGGGATAGAAATGGAAGACTATTGTTATGGCATGGAAGCATTAGTGATTTATTTGTAGGGTGCCTGAATGTCTCTTCTTCTGCTCCCGAATGCATGACTACATGTAGGCTGTGGCTGAGACTCTTTGATAGTTAGAGAAAGCTCTAACTGGTAGGCAGTATATACCTTAGATAAGAGAGGTGCTATAAGTATGGTTACTTATCCTTGTTTATTTCCATCAAAAGTCAGGAAAGATAAGGAGGGCTATTTTTTTTTCCTTGAGCCAGTTGGTGTAGTGGTTAAGTGCGCAGGCTCTAATCTGGATTTGATTCCCCACTTCTCCACATGCACCTGCTGAGTGACCTGGGTTCAGTCACAGTTTTTGAAAGAGCTGCTGTCTTATGAGCAGTTCTGGAAAGAGCTCTCTCAGCCTTCCCTATTTCACAAGGTGTCTATTGTGGGGAGAGGAAGGAAAAGGAGACTGTAAACCACTCTGAGAGTCTGTAATAATTTAATGAAGTCTGTAATAACTTCTGTCACTTTGCAATTCAATGGTGGTCCTAGAATGCAGAGAGTTACCCCTAGTGAAATTAATCTGTCGCTAAACTGAGGATGCCAGCATCTGAATGGATGTTGTAAGCTTTGCTTTTGCCTTTTTATGTATCCTCACGTTGCTTGTAACGTGTTAATCTTTATTAAAAGACCACTGTAATCCGAAATGATTTGCATCTTTTTGGCCACTCTTTGAATCTGAAAGCAGAATTTGGGTGAACCAGCCTCTGCATTAATACAGTGCCTCTTCTCATGTGATGAATAAAATTTAATCAAGTTTATTCCAGACTTAAAACTAGGGCTTTTTTGGTAGAAAAAGCCCAGCAGGAACTCATTTGCATATTAGGCCACACTCCTGACACCAAGTTCCTTTGTGTTCCTGCTCAAAAAAAGCCCTACTTATAACTAAGGTGCAACCTGGTCTAGCAGGAAAGTCTCAAAGCTGTTCAGCAGAGTGTTCAAGCTCATTCATTTAGCACATAATAATTATCTTACTTTCCCACATTTCCCTTTTCACATGACTTCCCATTGGACTTCATGTTTGCCTGCCCTACTCTATGTCCCTGTTCTGCAGGTCTCCTCTCCTGGTTATTTTCTGTCTTTTTTTCATCCTTTTGTCACAAGTTTCCTTTACCCGTCAACTCCAGTACTTTGCTCTGTCTGCAAGGATCTGTAAGCACAAAGGCATACAAACCCACCTTTGTGGTGTACTGGGGATAGTGGCAAATTGTTGCTGGGTAGGCTTTTTAAAAATTAAAATATATAACCTACTTTATGGGCAGCCACAGCATTTGCCCTTGAATCATCCCAAACTTGACCTGTGATAGTGTCCTGTTATTTTGTTCTTGTTGTTATTGCTCTGTAGATTTCCACAGCAGTTGGTAAATTGATTTCTAGCACTTATGTGCTGACACAGTAAGAAATGTCTCATCTAGGTACATATAATATTCTCCATACGTTATCCAAATGTTTATCTTTAAGAATGTGTTACGTTGCTTAAACTATATATTCTCTATCCCTCAAATGATGTCTTAAGTTTATAGATGAAAAATGCATTCACAGATTTTTTTTTAAAAAAACACAACTCTATTGGTTTCCTACAGGATTACATTACTGTTCAGCAACTGGCATCTGAGAAATGCACTCATCAATACTCCCTTTGAGCTGTGGAGTCTTGTGAGCAAGAATTCTACTTTGTGAACTACTGGCATTATGAGCTACTGCATAAATTAGTTTGCTCTGGGGCCATTTTTCCTGAGCGAAGACAAAATTGTGTGAGCCAGAGGCTAAAAAACTGTGAGCTAGCTCACACTAAATTAGCTTAAGGGGAACACTGTTTTGAATTGAATGAATGAATGAATGAATGAGTTAACCAATTATGTTGGATAAATTATTATTCATTCATTTATTTGTTTGTTTGTTCATTCAAGTTGCTTAATCAGGCCATACCAGCCTAAACCAGGCTCTGGGTGATGTAGATCAAACAAGAAACAATACATGGGTTAAAACAACACAGCAATTCAAATTAAAGCAATAAAATTTCAAAAATCCCAATGGTGACCCGCCAATTATGTTCTTATTCTAGATTGTTGGAGCATATAGGAGTGGGAAACTTTGGGAGGGGGCATAAGAAAGAAAGGAAGATATCAGTCATCACTGTCCTCAGTCAAAAGCAACAGGCCCTGTAGCGCCCAGATGTCTTCTGGCAGAGAGTGCCACCAGGTTGGAACCAGGACTGAGAAAGTCCTGGCCCTTATCAAGGACAACCAGACCTCCTTAAGGCTAAGGATCACCAGCACTATGCTACAAGTGGAGTGTAATGCTCCAGGGACATAATGAAGGAGATGGTCCCACAAATTTATTTTTATGTATTTTTATTTTGGTAGATTTATAGAATCATAGAGTTGGAAGGGACCTCCACGGTAATCTAGTCCAACCCCCTGAACAATGCAGGAAATTCACAAATATCTCCCCCTAAATTCACAGGATCTTCATTGCTGTCAGATGGCCATCTAGCCTCTGTTTAAAAACCTCCAAGGAAAGAAAGCCCACCACCTCCTGAGGAAGCCTGTTCCACTGAGGAATTGGTCTAACGGTCAGGAAGTTCTTCCTAATGTTGAGCTGGAAACTCTTTTGATTTAATTTCAACGCATAATCAGGGCTTTTTTTGAAGAAAATGCCCAGCAGGAACTCATTTGCATATTAGGCCACACCCCTGACACCAAGCCAGCCGGAACTGCGTTCCTATGTGTTCCTGCTAAAGAAAAAAGCACTGCCCATAATATTCCGCCCTTTCCCAAAACAGCCTCAGGGCAGATTGCAGACATAAAAACAGTTAAAATCTAACATCTAGTAGTAAACTGTCAAAAACAAGCACAACAAGATTCAATATAACATAGGCATTGTGGAGTTTAAAGCACACATTCAGCTATATTTGCATTGATTTGAGAATATTGTATGCACAAATGAAGAAAAATCAAGCATAAACTGCACATGGATTGTACAGACATTCACTGTAATGTGTGCACAGGACTTCAGTCTTGGTCTTTCCAAGTATTCTTGATGGAGTAACCAACTTTGCACAAGAATTTGAGGCTTATTGTTCTACATAGCACAGAATATTTGGAAGAGTGAAAGGCTTTGACAAATGTACCATAACATACTGTTTTACACCTGGCATATCTGCATATTCTTTGAACCTATCTTATAAACAGTTAACAACTTTAATGGAATAAGGTTTGGAAAACTGAAGAAACAGGTTGTAAAAATGATGAGTGGAAAGTTGACATAGGACTGAGCTGATAGAATGGAATTCCACAGATGATTTCAGCATGCAAGCAGTCCCCACACAAATGGAAATGGTTAAGTTGCTCCTTGCTGTCTGTTAGAGCATTTGTTCCCCCAACATCTTTTCTGCCTGCTTGAGACATACAACACAAGGTATTTCTTCTGATACACATTCAAAAGTAAATTAAATTGTGAGTCACCTGTTCAACAGGCCACTGCTCCATATGCACATGTGTTATGCTATCGCTTGTGCAAGTGGGACTGTTTGAAGTACATTTTCCTTTCCTGTCATGCATCACAGGATCCAACCCTATAAGCATAACTTTGTCTTTCATAAATTAATCAAAACTATTTATAAATTGTGCATTTATTATGCAACCCTCCACCTTTGCTGTTTGGGGAGGGGGGAAATGCTGATATTTGTGGCTTCAAATAATGTCTATTTTAGAGGGGGTTTTTTAAACTTAGTAGAGGGGGGAATTTTTGTCTTCCCTTAATAATAAAACAAGGCAGAAATACCAAAACAGACCTTTGAAAGTCTCAGGAACGATTGCTCTAGTAACAGGAAAGGTTACCTCACCATCCCACCCCTGTTCCTATCTTTGATAACTAGGATGCCATTTTCCTACTGTCTGGTCCCATCCTACCTACCTTTGCATCTGGGTGGTGAGAGAACAGTAAGGAAATGATGTCAGATGAAATGTCAATATCCTCACTTCCAAAGCTTCTTGAGGGTGCCAGATTATATAATAATGTGTCCTGGTCTACACTGTTACTTTTCTAATTGCAGAGGTTTGTTGTTTTTTAAATGCAAGGTACCATTCAAACATATGAACACCCTCTGCAGTCTGAAAAGTACAGGGATGGCCAAAGGTAGCTCTCCAGATGTTTTTTGCCTACAACTCCCATCAGCCCCAGCCAGCATGGCTGATGGGAGTTGTAGGCAAAAAACATTTGGAGAGCTACCGTTGGCCACCCCTGGTATAGTACATTCTATCTCCTCTGTACATTAAACAGAGGCTAGATGGACTCTGACAGCAATGAGGATCCTGTGAATTGAGGGGGAGGTATTTGTGAGGTTCCTGCATTGTGCAGGGGGTTGGACTGGATGACCCTGGAGGTCCCTTCCAACTCTATGATTCTATGTAGGCTTGATGGTCCCTTTACATTTGTGAGGAATTAGGCATGTAAGGGTAAGTCATCCCCCCTCCAAGGCTGGCCCATGAGTCTTTGGTTGTGAAGTTTCTTTGCCTTCAGGCCCCAGAGAAGCTATTTCACTCACCCCTTGCACTGAGTCATGGTGAGAAGCTGTTGCCTGCCCCCTTGCACCGTGGCAAGAAAGTGCACCTGTGTTCCCCCTGGTGGTAATGGGAAGCAGGAAACCACTGTCTATTCTCCTTGCTCCTGATAAAGCAAGGCAAGATGGCAAGGCAGATGGAAAAGGTCTGGAATGACTTGCCCCTACCCAGGTGACTGTTGACCAAGGGACAAAAAGAGCTTCAAAACTCTTGAAAGCTTATCCCCTCCCCCCTATTTTGTAGGCCTTGACAGTGCTACTGGACTGGAATATAGCTGTTCTACTGCAGCCCGACCCAGCTACCCTCTGAAAATATCCTCTGAGTAATTTGCAATTAATCTCCAAAGTCATTTTGAACATAAAAGCTGAGGCTTATTTCTCAGTGAAGTAGCAATTGTGGCTCTATTACTTAAGTCTGCAGGTGAAAGTTCACACAATTAAATGTCCCTTTATTCTTTTTTAAACATTTCCAGTTTCCACATATAAAAATATCATGGACAAGCCTATTCTTTCCATATCTACATTAAAGAGTTCTATTTTTTTTATGTAACATTCAGTTATGTCTCCTTCTACCTGCAGTCTTTACATACTACAGAATAGACATACTCTTCCTACTCTATTGAGAAATCAGCTTGAGAGTTTCACTGCAGTAAAGACAATCACATGAGAAAATGCTGTTAACATGTATATTGGCAAGCCTTTATTTTGTGTGTGTTTATGAGGGAGGGAGAGAGAGAGAGATCCAAATTCCATTAATACAATATTTGTTTAGAGTTATTGGATGTGCAATTAATTATCTAAGTAACTATTTTTTGAAATTACAAAAAAAAAGTAAATTTGTAATACATGTATGTAATTATTTAATTTATACATGTATTCTTTTCTTGGTGCAGCTGAAAGTACTATAATTAATGCTATTTTGAGAGAAAATGACTGTTAAATTGCTGATGACTTGGAAGGAAGAGAAACGTTGTTTAAGAAGGAGGTGGTAATTGAAATAATTGAACTTCACGTTGTAGTTCAATTTGCGTTCTGCCTCTTCCTTTTAGCAGTCACGATACAATATGGAATAAATTACTTTAAACTTAACAGCTGTTTTACTTCACTCTTCCTATGGTAATGATAAAAGATGTTAAAAGAAGACACACTGCCTATGTTTTGATACACAGGGGCTGCTGCTGGACTGTTCTCCTGTCAGAGTTGCATATGAGTCAGGGTACCAAGCAACCAAGATGATTACCTTCTTTGTGTATCCCTGCACTTCCGCATCATCCACAACAGCATGCAAAGCACAGCAGCAAGTCTTTTCTTTTTCTCACTTGTTCACCTAGCATAGGGAAGAGAAAGACGAAGTGCAAGTTGTGCTCAAAGTGATTCTCTAGTTAAAATAGATGCTGACAAGGACTGCAGGAGAACACTTCTGTAATTGTGGAGAAATGACTCTGTAGCTCCAGTCACACACGCTAAATAATTCACTTCCAATGCACTTTTCAATTGGATTTTGCCAGTTCACACAGTAAAATCCAGTTGGAAAATGCACTTACTGTGGATTGAAAGTGTGACTGCAGCCTGTATGTGTAGGGTTGCCAAGTCTAACTCAGAAAATATCTGGGGACTTTAGGGGTGGGGCCGGGAGACTTTCCCTAAAACAAATAAATAAAAACACAGCAATGCAGTTCCCCTGAATACAGTCTTCCTCACCCAAGCAGCTGCAAATCATCTCTCTCTCTCTCAAACATACACAGAAGTCAAAATAAAACAGTTTGCAATCCCACACTCATGTGGTCTCACTGGGGCAATTTACTCACGAGTTGCTGAACTTCCAATAACACAGGGAAACCAAAGGTTCAAGTTTACTCTTTACTATGCAAATGACCTCTGAAAAGCTTGTGCAACAAACGGAGGGTCTGGACTGCTTTCACAGCTACTGGGAGCAGCCACATTGTTCTGCCTGCTCACCCCGCCCCCATTCAGCCTTCAAGACACAGACACACCATCCAAAAAGGAAGCCTTTGCAAGCTTTCTCCTAACGTTCTGAAGGGGAAAAGCACATGGTAGCTGTGGGGGCAGAGCTTCCCCTGCTGGCCAGCTGACTGGGGGTGGGAAGGAGCCTGGGGAAGTGGGAGAACCCCTGCTGGGACCTGGGGATTGGCAAGCCTATGTGACATAGGCCCTTTCTACACCTGTCTTCTGCGTCAGTTTCTGAGGATCTTTCAAATTAACTTTCTGCATTATTCCCCACATTCAGTTCTCTGTTGTCCTGAAACTTCTTTCTGTATCTACATCTAAGCATTCACAGTGGTTTCAGCACAAGACAGTGTGCATTTGCAATAAAAAAGGCCAACACCATGCTGGGAATTATTAGGAAGGGAATTGAAAACAAATCAGCCAGTATCATAATGCCCCTGTATAAATCGATGGTGCGGTCTCATTTGGAGTACTGTGTGCAGTTCTGGTCGCCGCACCTCAAAAAGGATATTATAGCATTGGAGAAAGTCCAGAGAAGGGCAACTAGAATGATTAAAGGGCTGGAGCACTTTCCCTATTAAGAAAGGATGAAACGCTTGGGACTCTTTAGCTTGGAGAAACGTCGACTGTGGGGTGACATGATAGAGGTTTACAAGATTATGCATGGGATGGAGAAAGTAGAGAAAGAAGTACTTTTCTCCCTTTCTCACAATACAAGAACTCGTGGGCATTCGATGAAATTGCTGAGCAGACAGGTTAAAACGGATAAAAGGAAGTACTTCTTCACCCAAAGGGTGATTAACATGTGGAATTCACTGCCACAGGAGGTGGTGGCGGCTACAAGTATAGCCACCTTCAAGAGGGGTTTAGATAAAAATATGGAGCAGAGGTCCATCAGTGGCTATTAGCCACAGTGTGTGTGTATATATAAAATTTTTTGCCACTATGTGACACAGAGTGTTGGATTGGATGGGCCGTTGGCCTGATCCAACATGGCTTCTCTTATGTTCTTATGTTCTTATCCTTTCACCCTGTGGTTTCCAAAAGTCCTCTTGGGGTAGACTGCCAGCTCCATGTTTGATCCGGGTCTCTTTTTAGAAGTAGAACATCTCCAGTATATCTTTGAGGCCTGCCCATTGCTCTCCCCTGTAATGCCCACTATTTACGTTGTTTTATACTTGTCCTGAGCAGCAGAGAGAGAGGAAGGATCAGCAAGGAGGCAAGCCTCTGCTGCAAGGGGAGAGGCTTCTTCAGAAGTCAGCTATCTCCAGTAGCTTTTTCTTTTTTTGCAGCAAGAGACAGCAGGTTTGGGAAATTCTCTCTCCCAGGTTCCAAAAACACATGGGCTATAGGGGCTGGGGTGCAGGGGCTGTCTCTTTCTCTCTTCATGCTTTGCTCTGTTCCTTGCAACATGGGGCCCTGTGGTCTGTCAGGGAAACAGCAACTTTTGAAAGGGGACTCTTGCAAGCCCTGGTGGCTTACCTTTTAAAAGGAGCACCCCCCCCCCTTTCTCCAGTAATGGAGGGAAACTTTGCCCTTTGAAGGAGATTTCCCTGACTGGGGAAGGAGAGCATGCTTCCAAGCCTGGCCACTTTGATCTGGGGCTTGCAAACAGGGGGAAATGGCTGGGGTGTGGGCTTCAGGAACCATTGAGTTTATCAGTGGTAGTCAGAATGGGGAAAGAAAAGGGCAAATACGTGCGTGAAGTATGCATAGAACATTGCATATACAGAATGCATAATCTGCAGAGAATTATGTTTCAGGTAGAAAAATCTGATTAAAACTGCATAAGCAGAATGAAAGTAAATGATCTGGATGAATTGCATCCCAACTCAAGTGCTGGGAAAATCAGGGGCAAAAACGAAATGCAGAAAGAGACATGGATGGTTTGCACACTGATAGTATAGTCCATGCCATTCTACATTGAATCCTATTATTCTACAATAATATCCTATTATTCTACATTGAATCCTAGGATAAGGTAATAGAATTCTGAATATGACCACTGCATCTCAAGGGAGGTTTATATTTGATCACATCTCATAAACATTACATTTAGTGAACTAGTTTATAAAGGAGGAGGTCAGCTTAAACCTTTCTTACTGAAGTGCTAGTTTACCACATACAAGGAGACTTTTTCAAACATGCATGAGAATAAGATCCTCTCTCCTACAGTTGTATGTTATGCCATGTATCAGAATTAGGGGTGTGTATAAGGAAATTCCTGAGCAGAAGATATGTATGGAACTCACTAGTTACAGTGATTGTTATAGTGATTTCCTAGAATGGCAATACAAATCTGAGATTCTCGTGAATTACACCCCCCCCCCCCATTTGTTTCTTTTTATCAAGTTCAGGTGCTTGCCAACAATGCAGAATGTGGTTATATTTTTCTTTGATTCTACTGATTTTCTGGGCAATGGCATTTTTCTCTTCCAATTAGATCCTTGAAACAGAGGAGCACTGCAGTCTCCTTTGGATATAAACTGCAGAGAGGTGCTGTTCTTTGCTCCCATCTATGTGAGGGTGGACTCCTTTTTTTCTTTTCAAGTGTAATTGCTGAGGTCATATTGTTCAGGGATCCATAGAGTTGCTCCTCGTGGTTCAATTTGCTTGTAACTTGTGGTTTCTTTAGTGGAAAGAGAGCACTAACTCTCCTGTAATTTTGGTGTCATTTGGTTGAAAAACAGCCATTCCAGCCCCTCTTTAAGTCCCTTCTTCCTCCCTTTGTGAATGTAAACAAAGAATAGACCATGACAAGGAAACATGGCAGAGTTTTCAGCAGAAAGGTAAATATATTGTCAGTCACTCACTGCGAGGGTAGGAAAAATTACATTTTTAAAAAAAAAAATTAGTTACAGATTATTTTTTAAAAAATTTAAATGCTGGTGGCCAACACCATTTATCTCTTATAGGAGATAAATTGAAATTGGAGGGGGGGGATTGGAGGGAGAGTTGTATTTTGTGCAAATTTGGTGCCATTACTTTTATAAACAGCTGCCCCAGACTGTTCCCATTGAAAGCAATCACCTTGAAGCACATAGATTCAAATCCTGACTTGGCACTGTCCTACATGAATATAAGCAATTACACACACACACACACCCAAGTATGAATACAAAAGTATAATGGCTTTTTTTCTTGTCATACATCCCAATCAGAATTCTGCATATTGGAATGTCATAGATCTAGCAAGAATTATTTGGCTTATGTTTGAGGCACACGTTTGTGGAAAATGTTTTGCAAAAAATGTTGCTTTTAATACATTCACTTAAAAGCTTCTTAACATATAGAACTATATACATGCCATATTTTGTAAGCATTATATGAATAAACAAAAACAATATATGTAAAACACAGCAAAGAAGACAACTGTCAAATTAAGTGGAAAAACCAATAACAAAATAATTAGATCTGTGCTGTGTCCCTGATGTATTCTATTTGTTTATTTAGGAAATTTTAATGTTGCCTGTCCAGAGTCCTGCTCAAGGCAGCTTACAAGCAAAACATCATCAAATCATTCTAAGTTATCAATATAAAAATGAAATAAGTCATTAAGGCAAGTCATTAAAACAAGCCATTAAAATGTATGTCATGTATGCATGGTGTTTTCTCTTCTATTGCCATCAATGGGGAAGCCATGTCTAGGGAGCTCCTATGTGCATCACTGCTATATTTGACTAGGTTGCCAATGAGACAACCTCACAGCTTTAAGGAGATAGTCTCTTATTCTATTGTATACAACTAAATTCCATAGTGACAGCAGAGTCAAGAAAGAGTGGAAATCTTGAAATTTTTGAGAGCTGATCTGCTGACTGGGGTAACAGTATTCTTGCAGTTTGCATGATGTGAGTATCCTTATATAAATCTTATATTTCAAGAACCCAGCAAAATATTTAGAAATTTGCTGCTGTGCTTGGCAACTCTTCACATTGTCAGGCAAATTTCAGTTCTTCTTTCTTTCTTTTTTAATCTCACCTGACCATGAACAAATTGATTTTTATTTATGTCCCTTTTTGGTGTGCTAGTGACTCTTGAGTAGTTAAGTGTCCTTGTGAGAGCTTTATATTAACTTTTATTTTTCACAGGAGGATGAACTTTAAGGCTTAAAGGCCTCACTGGCAAGGATTTGCTATGCAGTCTCTCGGATATTACTGTAAGGTTATTTTAGCTTTTGGCTCTATTTGATATATATTTTATGTTTCAAACATGCTGGTAACAGCCTTGGGCCTAAGAGCTACACTGGGTTATAAAGCAACTAACTAGATAGATAAATAAATTGAGAGGATGATGTAACACAGCTATCACTGCTATTGAATCAAAGAAACAATAGTGCTGTAGGGCCTCAATACTATTGGTAATGAAACAAGAAGCAGAATTAGAAGCAATCTGCAGAGTGTTGTGCAGTTGATATCTTTGTTGACAATAGACAACTTCACCTGGGGTTAGGGTGTGCACTACCTCTCAACTGAAATAAATTGATGTGTATTTTTAGTGAACAATACTTACTACAGTACTTGAAATCTGGTTGACATCTTTTAGTCACCTTTAAAAGTATATCATCTACTTATATTCTGTTAGTCAAACATAAGTATCTGTGGGTACTTAAATTTGTGGATGAGGACCACACTGATGGAAAAGAGGTAGTTTTCAAACTTGAGGGACCCCGAAGTTTGCAGAAAATTCTAAGAACTTCAAAGAAAAATGGAGGGGGTGATTCCCCCCAAACACAGTAATACTATCTGTGCTTGTACATAGAACACAACTCTGTTAGTTGGCCTCATCTGCCCTAATCTCAGCAGACAACAACAAAAGCTACAGTCCCTGTGTAAATAAAGTCTCTACACCAAAATGAATATGACAGTAGCAAAATATCGTAATAAAATTTCAAAATACAACCATATGCAGTAAATTCCATTCACTCAACCTTCTGAAATACACAGAACATCTTCCGCATGGAACAGATAATCTAAACATCTGAAGTCCAACAGGTAAGTCTTTATAATGTAAACCAGTCACCATTTTTTGTGCAAGGAGGATATCTTTTGTTCCAAAACATGTCCAGAGGACCATGACAAAGATGGTGAGGAGTCTGGAGACCAAGTCCAAGTAAAGCTATAGAGTCCACCTTCCAATTTAGCTATTTACTCTGGAGGATCTGATTTATGTCATCTGGAAATCAGCAGTAATTCTGGGAGATCTCTAGGACCCAGCTGGAGGTTGTCAATTGTGTTTCCCAGGGATCACAGAAGAAAACCACTCAAAGCATTTTTCTTTAATATATTCCTTTAAAGATAAAGAACAAGGACAGAAGTAGATAATGCTAATGGGCACAATTTTCATAAAGACTGCCTAACACATTATGAACTTAGCAAAAGGGAAGGGGTAAGCAAATTAAACAAAGGAGTACTCATTACACTGGAATTAGGGAAAATTAAAAACAGTTTAGTAGTTGACAAGTCTGTTCTTCCTGGACTTCTTAAATTTACAAGGTGCTAAACATAGATAATAGGAGCCCCATGGTGCAGAGTGGTAAGCTGCAGTACTGCAGTCTAAGCTCTTCTCGTAACCTGAGTTCGATCCCAGCAGAAGCTGGGTTCAGGTAGCTGGCTCAACGTTGACTCAGCCTTCCATTCTTCTGAGGTCAGTAAAATGAGTACCCAGCTTGCTGGGGGTAAAGTGTAAATGTCTGGAGAAGGCAATGGCAAACCACCCCTTAAAAAGACTGCCATGAAAATGTTGTGAAAGCAACGTCACCCCAGAGTTGGAAACAACTGGTGCTTGCACAAGGGATTACCTTAACCTTTTAAACATAGATAATAGTAATACACTTTATTTCTTCTCATTTGGGAAAAATGGATCCCTTTAGGAGAAATCAGTTCAGTAATTTGGCCTTTTAATACATACATCTGTGTTTTGTTTTGTGTCACTATTCTAGAAAACAGTATAAATTAGAAGACTCCAATTTCTTGTTACAGGTATCAAGGCTAGAATAGTAACTCATAGGAAGAGACAACAGGCACCCTCTTCTGAGGGTAATTCTGCTGTTCTCTGTATCAGGAAAGATTGAATTATCTCATTACATGAGATACCAAGATGTGTCAGAAATATCTACTCTCAGCACAATTGACTGGAAGGTGAGAAAACCAGAGCAGTCAATCAAGCAGAGAGACAGCCTCTTGTGTGGGTGGAAACTTTGGACTCACTGAAGCCTTTAATGATTTAGTTCTCACTTCACACTAACAGTTCTCTCATGGCATACTAGAGTGCTGCATCAGACAGCTCTCGAATTACTGCTTTAGTTGTACTTATTGAGCCAGATTGAGTCCGTCACAGGACTTCTGGAAAGACAGGGCAATGGATTAACAGAGTGCAGAGTGGTCAAAGGCAGATGGCAAGTGAGAGATTGAAGAAAGAAAGATGGCTTGGTTGTCTCCCTGGCTGTTGTTCCATTAATCAAGTAATAGCTACTGGAACTATATAAAAATAACTTTAAAATGTTCCCTGGCTATGAAAGGGGTTGCTGCAAATAACTTGTATATTTGGGAAAAATGTATTTGGCTTGGGAAACTTTTACAGCTTTGTGAAACTCTATCAATATTTTCTCAAAAACATGTTGATGAGGAACTGCTTTAGATCTCTACATTCCAGTAACACAAGTCAACCCATATAGGGATTGTTCACTTGCAACTGTATGACATGCCATCATTTATATAGCATGTTCTTTTTGAAAATCATATTTTTGTTAGAACATATTTATATGCTTCTATGTTCACACACAAACCAGCCTGTAGGAATCAAATCAAAACCCATTTTAAAAAATAAAATAAAACTAAATTAATAAATTGAAAAACAGAAACAGCTTGCATGTCTTTAAAATGAGATGCCTTTTGTAAGTCCCCACTTTTTTTTTTGTGTATATATATATGTGTGTGTGTATATATATACACACACACAAAAAGTGGGGACTTACAGAGGGCATGTCATTTTCCTCTCCAGCACTGTTAACTCTTTCTCTTTCCTGGAGGGCACTATAGGCTCTCCTCTTTTCCTGTTGCCTTCTTTCATTCTCATCCACCAGCCAACCTACTTTTATTTGTTCCCCTGTCTCCAGCTTTCTCTCCCCTGACAGCCTCCACCAAGGAAAAGTATGGTCTAGTTGTGTGGGGTCACCCATCAGGCTGAGCCCAGTTGTGTGGTACTGACTGCTGGACCAGGCTGAGTTGAATGGTGGGGAACTTGCAAGGACTTGTGTTGGGCACATCATTTTCCCATGTCACCTTTCCCATACCATTTCATCTTTCCCTTTTCCTATACTCTCATATGCCCATACTCTGACCTTTCCTTGAATCCTCTCCTTCTCACACACCAATCAATCTATTTTTTTACCTCCCCGCCTTCAAATCTGGATGGTGCAGTTTGGCCCAATCTCATCAGATTTCAGAAGCTAAGCAGGGTCTACCCTGGCTAGTACTTGGATGGGAGATAGATAAGGAATTCCCTGCTGGGTCACCATAAGTCAGCACTTATAACTTGACAGCACTTTCTACCTCCACTTTCTTCAGTTATATTTATTATTTAGGTGCTTAGCTCCCATTTATTATTTATTTTATCTATACATCACCTGTCTCTACAATAGGGAACCAAAGCAGCTTAAATCATTATCCTTTCCTCCATTTTTTCCTCACAATAGCTCTGTGAGGTAAGTTAGGCTGAGAATATGAAACTGACCAAAGGTCACTTAGTGATAGGGTTGCCAGGTCTGACTCAGGAAATATCTGGGGACTATGGGGGTGGAGCCAGGAGACTTTGGGGGTGGAGACAGGAGCAAGACTGTGACAAGTATGATTCAAAGGGTGTTCTGGCCATCACATTTAAAGGAACTGTGCTCCTTTTAAGTGCCTTCTTTCCATTGGAAATAATGAAGGATAGGAGCCTGCAGCCCAGTCAGCTCCCTCTGAGGAAGGAGAGGGATGGGCAAGAGCAGCTGAGCAAGAACGCTTGGCCCGCCCTTGTCCAGCCCTCTCCCCCGCTGTGGAATCCTGTCCGCAGTGCCTCCTGAACTCAGCAAGCACTGGGGAGGGGACGTGCTGAGTGCCTGTTATGATGATGTCACCTTTTGGTGACATTATCATGCCCCGTGCACATGCACGCTTTGTGTGCATGAAAAAAAAAGCAGGTTGGGGTGGGTGCATGTTGGGGTTTTGCCTTGGGTGGTAGAAACCCATGCGCTAGGCCTGCACAGAACCATTACATTGTCTTCGCCAAAGCAAGGCACTGCTGAATCTTCAAATTAATGCAAGTTTAGTCAAAATGGAGCCTAGGTCAACAGGACAAACCTAGGAGGCATATCTTTGGTAACAATAGAGAAGGAAGTAGAATGGCCTTTGGTTCAGCTCAGATCTGCTCTCTCTGACTCTCATGGTTAGAACTGTGAAAACCTTTACTTGTTTGCTAGAAGCACCCAATGAACTTGTGAAATGTCAATAATTGATATATGACCCTAATACCCATTAATGCTCTCTTATGTGTGATGAGATACAAAAGTTTTCACACTTGTATATTTGCTGTGGGTAAGGTCCGGCCCCTTCCCAGCCAAGCCGGCATTGCTGGCATTCAGGCTGGGGGCCATTGTTGCCTGCTCGGAAGGAGGGAGCGGATGATGGACAGCCCCGGTTCATCCGGGTGCTTCTTCTGGGTGCGGTGTCAGGGCTATATAAGCCCCGACCCCGCCCAGAAGTACGCAGTTTGCTTCTGGCTCTCTGAGGGAGAGCCACGTGTGAGCAAACTGTACACAAGCAGGGCATAGCACCGGCGAAGGCCTTGGATCATCGTGGGACATTGGCGCGGTGGCGTGGAGGTGCGAGCGGCGGCTATTTTGCAGGCGGCGCAGGGTTTTTTCCTTGCTGTTTAAGGCTCAAGTGGGGCTTGATAGCCCTCCATTAGAGGGGGTTTGTATGGGGACGTTTTGGGTGGGTGTTAGGCCCCCCCTCCCCACCCGGCTGGGTGTTTTGGGGAGTGGTTCTGCTCCCCCGCAACTTTTCTGTGCCAAGGGAGGGGCGTTAAGGGAAGTATCATCCCTCCTCCAGGACCCTTCCCCCCCGCACCATCTGGGTAGTATACTGTGTGCAGCTGTGTGTTTAGGGGTTATGGGTGCCTGGCTTTTGCCTGCTACCTCCCCCTTGCTTTTTCTTTGGCTTCTGCTCATTATTTGCCTCAGCCTTCCTCAACCGCCCCCCCCCCCACTCATCATGAGTTGGTGGTGAGGGTGTGGCAGCTATATTTTAGGGTCTGTTGGGACTGATTGTTTTGGAGGCTGTTGGTTAGGGGTGTGCCTGGGTGTTGCCAGGTGGTATGGCATTATGGCACCTAAAAAAAGGGCAGGGCAAGTCTAAAGGCAAGCAACCTGCCTGACCCCCCCCCGGGGCGGGGTCAGCAACCTGGTCCAGTTGAAGACCCGGGGCAGGAGGCCCAGGTAAGACTAGCTATTATGGGATAATTGGAGGTTCTGGAGCAACAGAGAGCGGCCATGGGCGCTCCCATATGGGAAGGGCGTCACCGAGCAACGAGGCGCTCATCCCGTTTGACCTTTGAGAAGGAGGTACTGGCTCGTCTGTCTGCTTTACAGGGAGGAGTGTCAGGGCTTGAACCATGACGAGAGCCGGACCAAGAGGAAGGCCCGGGCGAGGGTCCGTCTGAGGAGCCTTCGGACAGCGGTGCGTCGGGAGAGGTCGTGCAGCAGCCTCCGGCAGTTGCAGTAGTGTTCCCCCCCCCCGGGGATGTTGGTAAGCACCCCTTTCAGCAACCGCAAGTGTGGCCTTGGGGCCCTACACAATTACTATCTCTCCCAGCTACAGCAGCGGGAGTGCCGTGGGTTTTTGGGCGGAGTGGACCTTCTGCCGATCAGTGGGGGGCAGGGCCGTCTTGGGCATGGGGCCAGCAGGGTGTAGCCCCCCAGGGGCACGGGGTAGGTAGCCTGGTCCTACAGACCTCTGGCCAGCCGGTCCCCCAGGCCGTGCCACAGGCGGTTACTGCACCGCAGGCCCCGCATGGCATGTTATCCTGGGGCGGGCAGCAATACCCGCAGATGCATGGGGCGTGGCCGAGTTATCCGAGGGGTATGTGGGAGACTGCTTAAATGATTTTGTTATCTGCCGGAATAGCACCAAGATGTTAATTTTATTGTTTTACTGTTTTTTAGAATTTTAATTAACTGTTACCTACTGTTAAAGTACTGTATAATCTGTTATATTGACCGATGCTGTTAGCCACCCTGAGCTGCTTCGGCGGGGAGGGCGGGATATAAATAAAATTTATTATTATTATTATTATTATTATTACCCACTGAACCCCTATGCGAACATCCCGTTTCATGTGCTCCCGTATGGTGACCCGGCATTGCCTTTGGGGGACCATCTATCGGTGACCACACGGGATAGGATTCTACGAGGTGAATATGTAGATGTTTTTAGCCTCCTTTTCAGAGAGTTAGAGAAAAAGGACAAGGAGGAAATTGACGATAAAGAAAAGGAGAAGTTGAAGCGTAGGAAAGAGGACAGAACCTGGGCTAATTGGCTGCCCGGCTTCCTTATCTACGCAGGTGTTATTGCAAGGGCGCAGCTGGCTTGTGCGGCCGCTCTTTTTCAGTATTGCAATATCGTGTGCCGGGCTTACACGGATTTCGTCGGCGCAGCTTGGCTGCAATATGACGAGGCCTTTCGAATGAGGGCCGCCGTTAACCCGGGGCTGCCATGGGACCAGATTAACCAGCAGCTTTGGCTGCAGTTGATGTCCCCGGCAAAGCCGAATTCAGGGGACAGATCTGATAGTGGACATTTAGTACATAAGCAGCAGATTGCCACAGGGGCCCGCGTTTTGGCGGGCCAGCCGGTTCAACCCCGGCTGTTGTGCTGGGAGTTTACATCTAAAGGTGTGTGCTCCAGGAAACCCTGTAAATTTAAGCACGAGTGCCCACTCTGTGGCGGGTCTCACGCTCTCTCTGCTTGTTTGGTGTAGTGGTTAAACACTTTGGTTTGGTGTAGTGGTTAAAGTGTGCGGACTCTTATCTGGGAGAACCGGGTTTGATTCCCCACTCCTCCACTTGCACCTGCTAGCATGGCCTTGGGTCAGCCATAGCTCTGGCAGAGGTTGTCCTTGAAAGGGCAGCTGCTGTGAGAGCCCTCTCCAGCCCCACCCACCTCACAGGGTGTTTGTTGTGGGGGAGGAAGGTAAAGGAGATTGTGAGTCGCTCTGAGACTCTTCGGAGTGGAGGGCGGGATATAAATCCAATAAATCCAATATCTATCTTGTAGTCGGTCAAAGCCAAGGGCCGGGGTTAAACGCCCCAGTGGTGGAGGCAACCAGCAGCCCCCTGGAAAAGGGGCCCAGCCCCATTTGTCTGAGGGTGCTCAGTAGTTTATTGAGCAGATATCCTCATAAAGCTGATGGTGAGTATTTATGAAATGGATTTTCTGTTGGGTTCTGGATCCTTTACGTGGGACCTAGGGTCCCTTGTTTGTCTTCTAATCTTCGTTCAGTGGTGGGTCTGGAGCATGTGGTTAGGGCTAAGATAGCCAAAGAGTGTCAGGAAGGTAGGGTCTTAGGACTTTTTGATGTTCTACCTGTACCCGCGTTATGGGTATCCCCTCTGGGGGTGGTGCCCAAGAAGGCGCCAGGGGAATATCGCTTGATACACCACCTGTCCTATCCAAAAGGGGCATCAGTGAATGATGCCATACCCGACGAATTATGTTCGGTACGGTATACTTCCTTTGACCTGACTACTTCAAAGTAGTATGGGGATGCGGCGTTGGGGCCGAGATGGCAAAATGCGACATTAGGTCGGCATTTCGCCTCTTGCCAGTTAACCCTGAGGATTTTGAGCTTCTGGGATTTAGTTTCAAAGGTAAATTTTATATGGACAGGGCCCTACCTATGGGTTGTTCGGTATGCTGTGCCGCATTCGAGCGTTTCAGTTCCTTTGTGGAATGGGTGCTAAGGGATAGGTCCGGGCTTAGCAACACAGCACATTACCTGGATGACTACCTTTTTGTCGGTTCAGCGGGCTTGGGGTAATGCACCAGGTTATTAAAGTTATTTCAGGAGCTAGCATCTCAAGGTTCGGTTAGCTGGGCTGAGGAAGCAGTGGAAGGTTTCGCTGCTTGAGCTTCGGCAGGTGGTGGGTCACCTCAACCTTGCATGCAAAGTGGTGGCACCGGGCAGGACCTTTTTGAGGCGTCTCTGTGACACTATGAGGCAGTTGCGGCTCCCTCACCATCGGGTCCAAGTGACCGCAGGTATGCGTAGGGACCTTGAGGTTTGGGAGGAGTTTCTAGAATCATTTAATGGTATTTCCTTTTGGCGGGAAGATTTGAAGATTGAAGCGGAGCTTCAGATCTCTTCGGATGCTGCCGGATCCAGCGGATTTGGAGTGTACTTTCGAGGCCACTGGTGTGCGGAACAGTGGCCCGCAGAATGGTTGGACACCGGGCTCTGTAGGGACCTTACCTTTTTGGAATTTTTTCCCATTTTAGTAGCCATATGGCTTTGGGGAGAGCAGCTGGCCAACCATTCTGTAAATTTCTGGTGTGATAACATAGCTGTTGTACACGTTATCAACTCCTTGTCCTCAAAAGCTGTATTAGTGATGAACCTGGTTAGGTCATTCACTCTTCGTTGCCTCTGGTTGAATATTCTATTCCTGGCAAGGCATGTACTGGGAGTGTGCAACGGGGTGGCGGACGCTCTATCTCGCCAACAGATGGAGCGTTTTCATCAACTTGCCCCAGAAGCGGACCCGCAGCCAGCTCAAATGCCCCAGGAACTCTGGCAGCTTGGGAAGCAGAAGCCGGTAGGGCCATTTATTTAGCACTGGCACCTAGTACCAGAAGAGCATATGATAGGGCGGGATCCCAATTTCGGGCATTTAGGAGTGCCGCCGGACTTCATGATAGTTGGCCGGTTCCTACGGCGCATGTCATGCAGTTTTGTGTTTACCAGAAGGAGAGAGACTTGGGGCTCAAGTCAATTAAGGGTCAACTGGCGGTGCTGTCCTTTATTAGCAAAGCACAGGGGTTCCCAAATAATACGGGTGATTTCAGGGTTAGGAAGATGTTGGAGGGCTGGGCTAGGGAGCGCGGGCTGCGGGTTGATACTCGGCAACCCATATCCCCTTCAGTACTCAAGGGGCTGTTCGGCATTTGGCTGGGTATATGTTCTTCTTCTTTCGAGGCAGCGCTGTTTCATGCGGCTTCTTTGATGGCCTTTTTTGGTGCCCTGCATATTAGTGAGTTGGTGGTGCAGTCCAGGACTGATACCTCAGGTCGGGCGCTTCAGGCCAAGGATATTAAAATTGGGCAGGGGCAGATTATTTTGACAATTCGGCAGTCCAAAACTGATCAACACCAGAAGGGGTCAAACATTACATTTGGTCAGTGTGCCTTGCCTGAATTGTGCCTGGTTAGGGCCATGGAACATTATACACGGCTTAGGGGTGAGGACGAGGGCCCCCTTTTTAGGCATTGTGAGGGCTCTCCACTTACCAAATATCAGGCAGTGACGAGCAGGGCCCTGGTGGAGCTGGGGTTAAAGGGCATCAAGTTCGGAACGCATTCATTCCGAATTGGGGCCACTTCCACAGCAGCCATACAGCCTCCACCATACAGCGTATAGGCCGGTGGCGGTCAGCAGCTTTTAAATCCTACGTGCGCCCATTGGTCACTTAGGAGGGTTTGTATGGAGGTGTGATTGTTTTATTGCCCGTTGGCTATTCCTTGGTGTTGACAATTTTCTGTCTTTTCAGGTGCTGTGGCTTGTAGGGAGAGGCGTTGTATCCTCATCCGCAGGCACAGTATGATGTTCTGGGCGGCCCATCAAGCCAGGCGGTCTTCAGTGGGCACCCTACTGGGCCTCAGCAAGTGGGCACTGGGCAATAGTCAAGTGGCTGGGTCGCCGGGGCCTGCGCTGCCCAGGGATCATGCCATTATTGTTTAGAGAGAGGACGGCACCTCCTCCTCACATCCTGGTCATTCACCTGGGCGGTAATGACTTAGGATTTATGCAGGAGAAAGCCCTCTCAGTGCTGGCGCTGGTGACCTTCGGGAAATTAAGCAAAGATGGCCAGGGGTTGTCCTGGTTTGGTTGGCAATATTGCCATGCAGGGTTTGGAGGTTTGCCCTTTCACCGGGTGGGATAGAGTGTGCTAGGCGTAAGGCCAATAGGGCCTTGCAGAAGGCCATGGAGAATGGCCTAGGGCTTTTTCTCCCACATCCGGCCATACAGGTCGAGGACGCGGACCTGTATCAGCCAGATGGGGTTCATCTTTCAGTGTTGGGCAACCGGGCCTTTTTAGAGGAGATCCGGCAGGGGTTGCGGTCGGCTTTGGGCCATCTGGTGGGGCGCTAATGCCTAAGCAGAGGCTTGGCATTGGAGGTGGCTGGAGGATGTATTGGCCACAGTGTTTTCAGGGGAGCACCTATGGCTTAGCACCAGGTGTGCGGGTGGTCTGTATGAACCACAGATGGGCTGTACGGCTCAGTGCGGGGAATGCAGATCATGGAAAAGCCTCACCTGGGTGGATCTTTCCATGGGGGATTGATGCTAGCCCAGGTGGAGAATGGCTTTGGGCCTGGCCGCTCAGCACCAGCTCGAATACGGGCGGCTTGTGCTGGGGGCAGGGTGGCTCGCCCTCATAGGACAAGGCGGGGTCAGGGGGTGACCCAGGGCTTGTCCTTCTAGGCCTTACCCCTGCCAGTTATAGGTTTGACAAGTTTGTTTCAATAAAGCGGCCTGGTTTTTTATACCCAACATACTGTGTCAGCCTCTTCATTCCGACTGGGGGGGCAACACTGGTGCTCTGACTGCAAATATAATTGCTGCATAATTTGAAATGTTCTCTTAGTCTATGCTTATATCAAGATGTCAGCCTCTGCCTGAATCTGCAGTTGTATAATATAGATAATCACAATATCAACTGTGTAATGTAGAGCTTTTTCACACAGCCTAAGTATTCCGGTATAGCAGCTGGCCAGTTACTGAACAGTAACGGGTTTCTGCTGGCATTTCAGACAGACCCGATTCAGTAACTGGCTGCTACCGGAATACTCTCACCTTTTCACACACTCCCGCGGCTGTCCCGGTAGTGAGGCGTGCCTGAGTCGTCACAAACAAAGAGCAGCTTCTTCCACTTTTCAACCCCTCCTCCCGGGTTGAAATCGCTATGGGGTGCTGTGTGAAATGTCCAGTATCTAACCCGGGAGCAGTTTTCGCGCCGTTTTTCGCCCGCCGGAGCGCGCGATCTCCGGCTTTTTTTTTTTTTTTTGGAACGTCAGTTTAGATCGATATAGCGATATATCGCTATATCGACCTGTCAAAACAGCACCACCATAGGGATGGCTAGGCTCCGTTGAGATCCCTATGGTGGTGCTGTTTTGATAGGTCGATATAGCGATATATCGCTATATCGATCTAAACTGACGTTCCCAAAAAAAAAAGCCGGAGATCGCGCGCGCCGGCGGGCGAAAAACGGCGTGAAACCGGCTGGCGCTGGTGGAAGCGAGATAAGAGCGGAACAGTGTGAAATGGCTCGCTTCAATCACGCTTCAATCACGGAACCCTACCAGGGAAAAAAACATGTGTATGAAAACTCCCATCGCTGTCTCGGATTACTGCAAGCGGCACAATACCGACTCCCTTCCGGTTTCCACCGGTAAGTGTGAAAAGGCCCGTAGTGTATTAAAATCTCAATTTTAGTTGTCTTGTTTCATATATGAGCCAATTCCATATGTATGTATATTCCAGTAGTTATTCAAAACAAACCTTCTAGTATAACTGTAAATCGGTTTGTATCTATGTAACAATTGCTTAAAGGCAGCCACATTGGAATGTCCTAATAATGTCCAAAAATCACAAACCAGAACTTGCCAAAATAATTCAGGTGGGTTCAAAGAGCTAGCTGAAATACTACCATTCAACAAGTAAGCCAGACTCCAAGTACAGCAAGTCCATAAAACACGGCTATGAGAGGATGGTTGCACTGGGTTCAGCTCCACTTCTGCCATCATTGCCATCTCCTGAAGCCATTGGTCACCCTGGTCAAGTGTTTGGTCACCCACATCGCAGCCTTTTCTGCCAGCTGCCTCTTTGATGCAGCTTCCCCACTTGCTGCTGCTCTTTCCAGTTGGCTTGGCTGATCCCAGGTTTGCATTGGGTGAAGTGCAGTTCCCAAGGCAATAGGCTGGGCTCCTGAGAGTTTTCCTTGTCAGGTCCCCGAGTGTGGTCAGGAGGTTTTTCTTACTTTGGCAGGAAATAGAGACACCAACCCTGAGCACAGGGATTTCACTTACATTAGTGATTTTATTACAGAAACAACCTTCCTTCCTTCCCTCCCCACCCACCCTGGCAGCCTTATAAACCTGGTTTCACAATAAATACTTGTCTGCATAATATATGTGACATATGTCTACATCAAAGCTGCTTTGGTCAGCAGTTAGACCCATTGTGTATGATCTGAGGATCCAGATGTCAGTCTTCATTTGCTTTCATATACCTTCAAGTAAATTCTCTCTTTTCCACTCTTAAGTGGAAATTCACAACCCCCCAGCAGGATTATGTAATGCCACTGAGCACATAATAGGAACTGCTATCAGTATATACAAGAGAAAAGTATCCCCCAACTTACTATTTGCTGAAAACTGTATTATCACTGAAATCTTCAGAGTTCATCTCAAAAGCTTTATAAAACCCAGAAAGTGTAAAGATTTATGAGTCATGACTGAAGATGAAGATACAAAGTACTATAAGTATTCCATCATATCCCCTATAAAATAAAATGCTAACTTGTCCACATTCTGAACAACTAGGAGGAGGGGCTCAGTGGAAGAGCGTCTGCTTGGCAGGCAGGTGGTCCTAGAAGCCATCCTCAGCATTTTCAGATAAGGATCAGGTTGTAGGTGATGCGAAAGATCTCTGCTTGAGAGCTGCTGTCAGTCTGAGTAGAAAATACTAACTTTGATGGATCAAGGTATAAAGCAATTTCTCTCTCTCTCTCTCTCTTTCTCTCTCTCTCACACACACACACACTCAAGGCCATTAAAACAACTACCACAAACTGGCTGACTTCTCATGGATGAAAAACTTTCTGACACTGAGATCAGTCTTGGAACCACCAGAAACTGCTCAGTTTCTGGCACATTCAGTTGTCGAAGTGTTTACTAATACACATATTTTTACATATTGTTGTTCATTCGGCACATATGATGCTTTTAGCAAAGAGCTGATACTGGTTGTATGCGACTGTAGTTGGGGATATAGAAATTGTTCTGCCAAACTCCCTTAACACTGAAGAGTACTGCTAACTGTTCTGGATTGAAAGGCATCTTCCATAAGCAAAAGGACACTCCCACTCATCTTTGTTGGAAAGATTGTTGTTGATTCCCACCTCCTATTTAGTACACTACTCTGCTCGAAAGAGTTCCCCATGTAAAAGTCACATTTTGGGGAGCCCTTCAAAATATTATATATATTGGCATGATCACATATATAAAATAAGCACACAATAAAACATATTGGCCTTATGTGATCCTTGCTGCCTTTGCTTTGTGCATTATCCTGAGCTAACAGCAGAAAAGGGAGTAAAAAACCCCCTTCATAAATATACTGAGGTTAGAATCACTTATGAATGTGTCTCCAGTCATCTTCTCAGTACACTGGCTTCTTTCTGATTTTCCACAGTATTTCTCACTCACAATAAACTAGGGTTTTTTTATATTTAGGCTTTGCTATTGCAGAGGGTGGAATGAGTGACATAGAATAGTTAGTCTAACAATGTGCAGCTCTGGAGAATTAACTTGTACACCACAAATGGGCTTTAATGTTACTGAACAAAAAAAATGCATTTTAAATAAAACAATGAAATGCTGTAAGGACATTCTTCATGCAATGTGATATGTCCTGAATATGCACAATTATTTTAACTGCTGGAGAGAAAAGCAAGCAAGTGTAACTTTGGGATTAAAACCTTGTTCACATATTACAGTGAATGCATGTACAATGTTTACAGGGTACACTTGATTTTCCTTCATATGTGTGTTGACTAATTCTCATGTTATGTTCAATGCATGCACAGAGCATTCAGCATATGATTTTAGACCTCAGATTTATCCAGGTACTGGTCCCTGATTTCATTTGTAAAGTGAATGTGCAATGGCTGTTTCTTATAAACAGGTATAGGTAGGGCTTTTTTTTTTGTAGAAAAAGCCCAGCAAAAATTTATTTGCATATTAGGCCACACCCCCTGAAATCACCATTGTTTTACACAGACTTTTTTTGTAGAAAAAGCCCAGCAGGAACTCATTTGTCAAGCATCAATATTTCTCAATAAGCAATCTTTTGTTTTAAATCAAAGCTGTTTTATTGTTAGAAACTCAGAAGCTGTAACAAGGACACAAGCCTTGGGAGTAATGACGTATACAGGGTTACACAGTTGCTATATAGGATATCTTCAAAGATTACATTACAGATGCATACTTGAGTCATGGGTTCAAAGGTTACTAGACACTATCTCTTTTATTACTAAGGAATTTAGGCTATTATTCCCCTAAATTAATTTTTTCCATTACCGCAAACATAAAGTCCCAGTTCAAGTTGTCAAAGGCTTTCTCTGCGTCAACAAAAAATAAGGCCGCTTCCTTTTCTGGATGCTTCTCATAGTATTCCACAACATTAATGACAGCTCTCACATTGTCTTTTATTTGTCTTTTAGGAAGAAATCCGGCTTGGTCTTTATTTATAAAATTGATCAAATATTGTTTCAATCGCTCTGCTAAGATTCTTGAGTAAATCTTAAAGTCGTTGTTCAACAATGAAATTGGTCTATAATTCTTTACATTTGTGATGTCTTTATCTTCCTTAGGAATCAAAGAAATTGCAGCTTCCCTCCATGTCTTTGGGATCTTCCCTTCTTCTCTTATTGTATTTAACAGTTTCAACAGTTTGGGTGTTATTTCATCCTTAAGAGTTTTATAAATTTTTGATGTGAATCCATCTGGTCCAGGGGCTTTACCCTCTTTCATTGCTTTTATTGCTGCTTCTACTTCAATTTTCTCTATTGGGTCATTTAATATCTTTTTCATATATTCCGTCAAAGGTGCCACCTGTATATTCCGTAGATACTCTTCCATTTTTTCTTTGCTTATATTTACACCTTTAAATAAATTTGCATAATATTTAAAAAATTCTCTTTTAATTCCTTCTTGATCCACTATTTCTTTCCCATTTGCCGTGATTTTATTTATAGTCTTATTTTCTTTCTTTTTTTTCAATTGCCAGGCTAAATATTTACCAGGTTTATTCGCACTTTCAAATGATTTCTGTTTCAAATTTTTTAAATTCCATTCTAACTCTTTGTTCAGCAAATGCTTAACTTGGGATTGTAATATTGTAATTTCTTTTATTAATTTCTTTTTCCCTGGTCTTTTTTTCAAATCCTTTTCTTTATTATTTATTTCCTTTTGCAATGTTGCCAACTTCTCTTCCTTTGCTCTTTTATCTTTATTGTTCAATGTAATTAATAGTCCCCTCATTACTGCTTTATAAGTGTCCCATACTGTTTGAAATTCGATATCATCCGTTTCATTTATTTGGAAGAACGCTGCAGTCTCCTTTTCTAAAAATGATACAATGTCTTTATCTTGTAGTAAATCCTCATTAATTCTCCATCTTCTTGTTTTCTTTCGCAGTTTTGTAGACCAACATATTGGGTTGTGATCCGCCCAAACCTTTGGTAGAATCTCAATTTTTTTTGTTATGAGGCCCAAATTTTGGGAGCCCCATATCATATCTATTCTCGAAAAAGAGCTATGTCTCGCTGAAAAAAATGTATAGTCTTTTACTTCAGGGTTAAATTTTCTCCATATGTCTTCTAAATTTTCTTGCTTAACCAATTCAAAGAAAGATTTGGGTAGCTTCCCTTCTTTTTCATTCTTCTTTTGGCTTGATCTATCAAGTTTATTTTGTATTGTCCCATTAAAATCGCCCATCATCAAAATCTGATCATATGTCTTTTCATCCAATTGTCGATTTATATCTTTAAAAAATTTATCTTTTGCTCCATTGGGTGCATATAATCCTAGTAATAGCGTTTTTTTCGCCTCTATCATCACCTCAACAGCGATGTATCTTCCATCATTATCTTTAAAGATTAATTTTGGCTCAAGTTGTTCTTTGATGTAGAAGACTACCCCTTTTTTCTTTTGTTCTGCTAATGAAAAAAATTCCAACCCCAAATTTTTATTCCACAAAAATTTACTGTCTTTGCGTTGTATATGAACTTCCTGTAAACAAATTATATTGCATTTTTGTTTTTTAATCCAATGAAAGGTTCTCCTTCTTTTCTGTGGTGAATTTAGTCCATTTATATTCCAAGATAGTAATTTGTACTCCATTATGATTTTGATTCTTTATTTTCTTCAAAAAAGCTATGCATCTCTTGTTCGCTTCTTATTGTGATCCTTCTTCCCTGTTGTTCAAATCCAAGACCTTCCGGTATTATCCATCTATATCTTGTACCCTCTGCACATAGCTGATCGGTTAACTTCTTGTATTTCTTCCTGTCACTGATCACTTGTCTTGGTAACTCTTTCATTATTTTGACTTTACTCCCTTCTATAGCCCATGCTTTCTGGTAGCCTTTACTCACAATCTTCTCTGCCATCTCTTTTGATCTTAGTCTTATAACAATGTCTCTTGGCAAACCTTTATTCTTTGCATATGCAGAGTTGACTCTATAGGCACCATCCATCATCCTCTTGAATTCGTCAGGGTCTTCACCTAAGTATTCAGTGATGTTGTTCACCATGTATCCCGTTAAGTCTGCCTCTTCCATTTCCGGTACCCCTCTCAGGCGAACTTGTGTTTCCATCATCTTACAGTCATGTATTATAACCTTCTCTTGCAGTTTTAACAAGGAGGAGGCCTGCACATCCACTTTCTCCTCCACCTTCTCAACTCTATTTTGTATCTCTTCCTTGAAACCCTCTATATCTTTTTTAAAATCTCCAATTTCTTTTTTGATGTCTTTTTTTATTGCCACTTGCAATTTTTCCATAGCTTTTAACATTTTTGCCTCCAGAGCATCAAATTGAGACTTCATCTTGTCTAATGAATGGGTTCTTGCCCTAGTTGCTCTTCCTTCTGACATGTACAAAGTCACCAAACCCTGAAAAAAAACACCAATTAGGATGCAGCACCCAGTCCAATAGCTTAAGATGAGCTCTTTTAAATGAGACTAATTTCGTCTTCCTCCCACTTTCCTAGGCAAAAATATTGATTTTTCACAAATTTGGCAGTTTTTCCCCCTTTTAAAATGGCAATCGTTCTTTCTCTATGGTAAAGCTCAAGTCCAGAGAGGTCTTTCTTGATCTCAATTCCTTCCTAGTTCAAAGGTCAGATGTCACAGCTTTTGTAATCCTTACAGACTCTATTTTATTGGCCAGTCCTTTTTACTTCCTGCTATAGCTTGCTCTGATCTCACATCCAAATCTCGCGGCCTCCGACAAGAGCAGTATATACAGATCAATATGCAAAATTGTGTATAAATGCAGATCTTACTAAAGAACTGAAAGTGAGTAAAGGAACAAGGCAAGGATGTCCGTTATCACCACTGTTGTTTATAATGACCTTGGAAATATTGCTACAACAAATTCAAAAAGATGAAGAAATAGAAGGTTTAAAAATTAGAAGATTCTCTTATAAATACAAAGCTTTTGCAGACGATATAGTGTTTATACTGGAGAATCCGATTCAAGTGTCACCATTGTTGTTAGCCAAGATAAAAGAGTATGGAGAACTAGCAGGATTGTATATAAACAAAGAGAAATCAAAATTCTTATGTAAAAATATGCAACCAAATAAAATAAAAGAACTACAAGAGGTGACGGGTTGTGAAGTCACAACCAAAGTTAAATACCTTGGAATAGAGATAACAATGAAGAATATTGATCTATTCAAAAATAATTATGAAAAACTGTGGTGCAAAATGGACAAAGATTTGATGAAATGGAATAGGCTTAATTTGTCCTTATTGGGTAGGATAGCTGCAATCAAAATTAATATTTTGCCAAGAATAATGTATTTATTTCAAACCATCCCGATTGTAAAAGATGCAAAACAATTTAACAAATGGCAAAGGAAAATCTCCGACTTTATATGGGCCGGAAAGAAACCAAGAATAAAGATGAAGATCTTAACAGATGCTAAAGAGAGAGGAGGTTTTCAACTCCCTGATCTAAGATTGTATCATGATGCAGTTTGTTTGACATGGATTAAAGATTGGATAATGCTGTTAGATAAAAAACCTTTATGGTTAGAAGCTCACGGAAATAAATTCGGCTGGCACGCGTATATGTATTATGGGAAGAATAAAATGGATGGTTTTTTCTCTCACCATTATGTTAGAAATACTTTACTAAGTACTTGGATAAAATATAAGAAATATGGGGACGAGAGAAAACCGCTGTGGATAGTGCCAGCAGAAGTAATAAAAATAACAGCTGAATCAGACGATAAAAGAGAAATGTCATATAACCAACTGCTCAAGATTCGAGGAGATAAAATTGAATTAAAATCTTCGGAAGAGCTAGACAATAAATATGATTGGTTTCAAATGCAACAAATTAAAAGCCTGGTGGAAAATGATATAAAATTGGAAGGAATTAGACGAGAACAAACAGAATTGGAAAGGGTCCTGCTTGGTGATAATGAAAAATTGATATCAAAAGTATATAAGTTATTATTGAAATGGTCTACAGAAGAAGAAGTAGTAAAATCTCAAATGGTCAAATGGGCAATCAATGTGAATAGAGAAATACAAATGGATGCATGGGAATACCTTTGGAAGAACTCAATGAAGATATCAACTTGTCAGAGCATAAAAGAAAATTGTTTTAAGATGATGTACAGGTGGTTTATGACCCCGAAAAAATTGGCCAAGATGAGCAAGAAAATGTTGGATAGATGTTGGAAGTGTAAAAAACATGAAGGTTCTTTCTTCCATATGTGGTGGACATGTGAAAAAGCGAAAGAGTATTGGAAGATGATACAACAAGAAATCTCCAAAATATTGGGTTACGACTTTAAGAAAATTGCAGAGACATTTTTGCTTGGATTACAATTAGAAAAATATCCAAAGGAAGATAGGACTCTAATTTGGTACCTGCTATCAGCTGCTAGGACATTGTTTGCGCAGCTTTGGAAGCAAGAAAAAATACCGGATAAATGGGATTGGACTATGAAAGTTCTATCGTGGAGTGAAATGGATAAATTAACTAGAACATTAAGAGACTATGATTTGGAGATATTTAAAAAAGAGTGGAGGAAGTTTAAAGAATACATAGAGAAAGAGTCGAATGTAAGAAGACATTGGACAATTTTTAGTAATAATGGGGGGGAAAAATGAAGAAGCAAGAAGGGGGGGGGGAAATATATATATAACGAATTTTGATTAGTCAGATGTATCTTTAGTATTGAATTAGAATCTATAACCTCGGGGAAGTCTATATTGGAGGGAGGGGGGATTGAAAAGTCATATGGGTTAGTATTGAAGCAACGAAGGGAAATTAAGTTCTGTAACCATATGCTATCAATAAATTGGTAAAACATGACAGGAATTTAGGCTATTAAAAACATCTTCCATTCTCACACTTCTCTAGCAGGAGATAAGAGTTGTCTGTGTGAACCTGTGGGAGAGGCGACTTGAAAGTGGCACCAGCCAGGCTGTAGCATAAACATCCTTGGGCCAGATGGATTTATTACTTGCCCAATGGTTGTAAATAAGGGGGGGGGGGAAGCAGTAGAGAGCTGGTGATCTGCTCTTTGTCTAAGAACTCATTATGTTACAGAAATAAGCACGTTTGACATACTGCTCCCCCTAAGCCCCTCTCTGGGGTTTTGAAGAATATTTAGCATAGAATTGTTTAATCAGCGCTGGCGCTCTCACATTTGAGCTAATTACCCACTCGTGTGCTGTTGAAAAATGTTTCCATCTAATCAGAAAATACAATGCACCCCGTTTCAGTTTAGCATCTTTCTTTTACTTCATGGTGATTCTGGTCCCCCACTGGAATAGGTTCGGGAGCTTTGGGTCGGGGGTGCCAAGACGTGGCTCCAGGATCCCTCCGAAGTAAACTGCAATGAAAGATGGGATGTATCTTACTAAACCATTTGGGTAATTCGAGTTCTACAGTCATTTTATTAATTACACGTTTAATATGGAACAGTCCCAAAAACTTGTATGCCAGTTTTTTAGAAGTTTGTGGTAGAGGCAAGTTCTTGGTAGATAGAAACACTGTATCTCCCACTTTAAAATCCCAAGCGGGTGAATGATGCTTATCATAATGCTTTTTGTAGTTCTCCTTAGCCAATTCCAAATTTTCTTGGATGTTGTTCCAAGCTTTCCCCAACTTTCCCCACCATTGCTCAAAAGTTGATGGTATTTCAGGCATCGTTCCCCCCGGTAGTTGTGGAAAAGATTTCCCTTCATACCCATTTACTACTAGAAAGGGAGATGATTTGGTGGAGCTATGTATGCTGTTATTATAGCCATATTCTGCAAATTGAAGCATCTCTGCATAGTTAGACTGCTGATAGTTCACAAAGCATCTTAAGTATTGCTCCAGCAGCGCATTTACCTTTTCTGTCTGTCCATCAGTCTGGGGATGGTACACAGAACTCAATCCCTGCTCGATCCCGGTTAATTTACAAAACTTCCGCCAGAAGTTGGCAATGAACTGTACACCTCTGTCACTAATTAACTTATCCAGAAACGAGTGTAGTTTCACCATGTGTTGGAAGAATAATTGAGCTAGTCTTTTAGCCGTGGGTATTTGAGAGCATGGAATGAAGTGGGCTTGTTTAGAGAAAGTGTCCACTACTACAAGAATTACAGTCTTTCCCTGAAAGGGGGGAAGCTCTACAATAAAATCCATTGAGACTACCAACCACAGCCTGGTTGCTGTTTTCAGTGGTTGCAACAACCCTGGGGGTCCCCCCCTTCTCTTAGCCATCAAGCATATTGGGCACAAAGCAACATAATTAGAGATGTCCTTTTTCATAAACAGCCACCAAAATTGTCTATTCACTAGATACAGAGTTTTTACATATCCGAAGTGCCCAGATAGCTTGCTGTCATGACACAATTGGAGCACTTCTTTTCGGAGGCTCTCTAGTATGTAAAGTTTACTGTCCTTGTACCAGAAGCCCTCCTCCCCTTTCTTTACCCCTCGGGTATCACATCTCCTTCCTTTTCCACCTCGGCAATTAGTCTTTCTCCCCCCCACTTCTCTTCTAATTTTTCACGCTTTCCTTGTGAGCGGGTAGTTACTATAACCTCCCAATTGGCTGGGGGAGATGAGTGAATCAATCACCTCCTCCCTTTGCTGTTGTGCTGGGGAAGTCAGGATAGTGCATTGGCAAGAAAATTCTTAGATCCCGTAATATGCTTCAGTTTAAAATTGAATTTAGCAAAAAATCCCGCCCACTGCATCTGTTTCTCAGTCAGTTTCCTGCGACCAGTAAGGGCTTTTAGGTTCTTATGGTCAGTCCATATTTCAAACAGGACCCTTGGCGCTTCTGGCCAAGATCGCCATGTCTTTAGGGCGAACGTTATAGTGAAAGCTTCCTTGTCCCATACTGACCAATTCCTCTGATCTTGTGAGAATTTTTTAGAGATGTAAGCGCACGGTTTTAGAAACGCCCCCCTCATCTGGTTGCATGAGAATTGCCCCCACAGCAACATCGCTGGCATCGCATTGGACCATAAAGGGATTTAACTCATTGGGGTGAATCAGTATGGGTTTGCTAGTGAACAACCTTTTTAACTTGTTGAAGGCTTCTTGACAATTTTCTGTCCAATTTAATTTTGCTCCTGGCCGCTTGGCCTCTGGACCTTTCCGTTTCATTTTAAGCAGGTCTGTCAAAGGGAGCATGGTATGTGCGAACCCCTGTATAAAATTATGATAAAAATTTGCAAATCCAATGAAGGATTGGAGCTGTCTACATGTCCTCAGGGGTTCCCAATCTAGTACGGCTTGTATTTTGGTAATGTCCATTGCCAAACCCTTCCCCGACACTCTGTAACCTAAGAAATCCAATTCGGTCTGATGGAATTCAGTTTTGCATACAGTTTTGGACAGTTTTGCATACAGCTGTTTTTCATAGAGGGTTGCTAAGACTTCCCTCACTAATTTAACATGGGAGGGGAAGTTATTTGGATGTATAATTATATCATCCAGGTACAGCCCTACCCCTCGGTACAAATGTTTTCGCAGGACCTCATTTATAAAGTTCATGAAAATTCCCGGGGCCCCTTGTAGCCCGAATGGCATGACTAAGTATTTGAATAGCTCCATCGGCATGTTAAACGCCGTCTTCCATTCATCCCCCTCTTTTATGCGTACCCGGTAATAAGCGTCTCTTAGGTCCATCTTGGTGAAAATCTTTCCCTCTGACACGGTGCTTAATAAATCCTTTATTAGGGGTATGGGGTACACATTTGAGGTTGAAATCGTGTTGATCTCCCTAAAATCCGTACATAGCCTGAGGCCCCCATCTTTCTTCTTCCTAAACAGCATGGGGGCAGCGTGGGGGGCCGTAGCCGGTCTGATGAACCCCTGCTTTAAGTTCTTGTCTAAGAACTTGCGAAGTTCTGCTTTTTCAGTCCACCCCATGGAGTAGAGTTTAGAACAAGGGAAGTCTGCCCCAGAATCAGTTCTATAGCACAGTCCGTATCTTGATGGGGGGGGGGGGAGAGCTCATTAGCTTCTTCTTCATTGAAAACTTGTTTTAAGTCTCTGTATTCATGGGGAATTGATTTCACCTCTTCTATAGTGAGGCGTAGTTTTTCATTTAGAGGCGGCGGTTCCGGACCCCACTCCACATTCCATTGGTGGGGCTCGCATCCCCCCTCTCTAAAGTCTATGATTTGGTCTCCCCATTTTATGTTGGGTTCATGTTTGGCTTACCATCCCACTCCTAGGACAATGTCAAATGAAGAAGAAGGGGCCACAACAAAAATTTCTGTATCCCCATTGGCACCCCCTGGGTTTGCTCCGTACAGGGTTCCCCCTTCATCACTGTCCCATCCATTTGCTCAAATTGTATGGGGTGTTGTAGTGGACTTGTGGGGAGTCCAAGAGCTTCTACTAGTTTGGGTGTGATTATGTCTCTGGTACCCCGAATCTAGTAGTGCTCGGGCATGTATAAAACATTTAAGTCTAGGATTCAGTAAAGTCAGTGGGATGAAAAACAAGGTCCCAGTAATTCTCACCCTCTGTGGCACCATTAATTCCATGACCTGCTGCTCGACACCTCTCAGTGCAAGTCGCCCTTGTTTCCTGCCGGCTTGTCTTCCCAGGCATCTTCTCCCAGCTCGTCAACAACGACGATTTCTTCCTCCCGTGGAGTTGCGGATGTCTGCTTGGGACAGTTGGCTGCCATATGGTTGGGGTGGATGGTTTAGCTGTTTCCCCAGACTGACTTGCTTTACGCCCTTCTGCTTTAGCCCCCAGTCGAGACTCACGTCCCCCCTTACCCCCATGCTGCTGTTGACACTGGAGAGCCACTCTCTTCATGTTGGTTTCCACCTCACCTGCCAGTTGCACCCACCCTACCAGCATGGTAGGGTGAGCTTGTTGGAGGGCTCGATCCAGTACACTGGCATTCAGGCCCCTCTGGAATTGCTCTATCTTCATCTGCTTGTTCCACCCTCGCACTTTGGCAGCGTTGGCTCAGAATTCGGCTGCATACTCTCTCACGGCTTTGGGCCCCTGTTGTAAGTCCCTTAGGATTGTTAGTGCTCGGATCTCTTGCCAAGGATCTTCATACTGCATCAGCAGGGCTCACAGGAACACCACTACTGGGTCTAGTTCGGGGCCCCTGGTCTCGTACAGGCTCACGTAGCATCTCTTGGTGACCCCCTTCAGTTTTGAGCCTAAGTAATCCACTGTGCTAAATTCATTGGGGAAGGTGTGCCCCCAGTAGAACATAAAGCTATTGGCTTGTAATGAAAAGTACTCCCCTCTTTGGGGTCTCTGTTGAAGGTGGCATCCAGTTTGTGACCTCGCCCGTAATCTTGCAGCGGTGGCATTCCAGTGGCTGAGGTTGCTGGGGCAGCTGCAGCAGTAGTAGGGGTGGTTGTGGTGGTTGTCCCCCCTCTTTGTGCCGGCAGCTGCAGTGCCCTGTCTAGTTGCTTCCTCACCTCTTGAGCCATTAATGCATTGTTGGCTCACATCTTAAGCCTTTGGCCATCTCTGCCATTTCTAATCTCATCATTTGGAGGAAGTCCCATGGGTTGGGGTTTTGCTCTTCCTCCAGCTGCTCATCTGGGATCGCTCTTCCTGACCATCTCCACCACTTGCCTCCAAGGTGCCCTGGTCACTGTCGTGTCCCATCTGTGTGCGTAGGGGGGGCAGTGCCAAAATTGCCTGTCTCCGAGCAGGTGCTTTGTCCATTAGGCTGGTGGACCTCCTGGGGCCCCAATCTGTTGGGGTTATAAACAGTCACTGTATGTGCAGCGGAGACCCTCGCCCTGCCGGCCTCCTGTCGTCGAGTATGTGCCACGGACGTTGTCTCGGGGCTGTGTCGGGTCCTTGATCTTCGCCAATTGGTCGTTCTGGGTTTTTGGGGGCTTCTCTGTTAACTGGAGCTCTCTCCGTCATTTGGGTAGAAAGTTTCCAAGTCAGTTACGTCCCCAAGTAGGATTACTCCCAAAATGTCAAGCGTCGATATTTCTCAATAAGCAGTCTTTTGTTTTAAATCAAAGCTGTTTTATTCTTAGAAACTCAGAAGCTGTACCAAGGACACAAGCCTTGGGAGTAATGACGTATACAGGGTTACACAGTTGCTATAGGATATCTTCAAAGGTTACATTACAGATGCATACTTGAGTTACGGGTTCAAAGGTTACTAGACACTATCTCTTTTATTACTAAGGAATTTAGACTATTAAAAACATCTCCCATTCTCACACTTCTCTAGCAGGAGATAAAAGTTGTCTGTGTGAACCTGTGGGAGAGGTGACTTGAAAGTGGCACCAGCCAGGCTGTAGCATAAACATCCTTGGGCCAGATGGATTTATTCCTTGCCCAATGGTTGTAAATAAGGGGGGGGGGGGAGCAGTAGAGAGCTGGTGACCTGCTCTTTGTCTAAGAACTCATTATGTTACAGAAATAAGCGCGCTTGACATTATTTGCATATTAGGCCACATTCCCTGACACCAAGCTAGCTGGAACTGTGTTCCTGTACATTCCTGCTCAAAAAAAGCCCTAGGTATAGGCACATACTGTTGTTCTTCCGCATTTAGTGAGAGAGGTTTCTGAAGACGCAAAGGAATCACGTCTTGTACACAGCTGCGATTAGACTAGCTATATACATTTATTTACAGCTATAATACAGACTAGCAAAATGCTCCACACACAACTCACTATCTAACCTCCAACAAGTAGCAGAGTACTACTGTACATTTATACATGTCCTCTAGGTAAGTGACCAATCAGGTGTAGTGCTGAGTCATGGTCACATCACCCTGGCTGATGCAATCTGGCTGTGTTCCAGATGGCCCTGTCACCCAGATCATCTAATGTCAATTAGATCTTTTGCTGTCAGCAGTGGTCTGTCGCCTGCACATATGCTGACACCCCTCCTCAGGTGCAGATCACTAGTTTCAGCATATTACTTAGTGTTACAAACTTTTCCACAGTGACATTTTTAGTGAACACGTCAGCAACATTACATTCAGATTTACAATGCATCAACGTCACCAGTTTTTTTATTTACTGCCTCTCTGACATTCTGATAATGTATGTTGATATGCTTACGTCTGCATTTTATTCCCTTTGCCATTGCTAAATATTGGACTGCTGTGCTATCGCAATGCATTTCTACAGGTATTGGATCTGGTAACTTCAGATCTTTCATTAGTTGAGTTAACCATTCTAGTTGTATAATGGCATTACTGATTGCCGAGTATTCTGCTTCACAGCTGCTCATGGCGATATGAGTTTGTTTTAGTACTCTCCAGCTTATTAGTGCACCGTGCATGAACACTGCACTACCTGAGGTGGACCTTCCATCTGGTCTTTCCCCCCAGCTGGAATCACTGTATGCTACCAGGACTTGATCGCTATCAGTACTCATTACTAATTTATGATCCATTGTACCCTGCTCCAACTGTCGTCTTCACAGAATGAGGCAGACCTGTTAAATCGCAGCATATTATGCTCATCTGCGAATCTGTATGCCTTCATTCCGTTTTGGTATCCCAAGAATAGCAATTCCCTAGCTCTGGCACCCCCTTTTCGTCTTTTATCTGAGGGTACATTGACCCAAGCCTTGGAGTCGAAGATTCTAAGGAAATCTAAGCATGGTTTCTTTCCATACAGCACCCTGTATGGAACGTCACTTATTGCTTGAGTCCATAACCTGTTTATTATAAAGCATGCTGTCTTCAGTGCTTCTCTCCAGTAAGTTATTTTTAGCTCACTATCCTCACTATAGCGTGAAGCATTGTCTGAAGTACTCCCCCTTTTCTCTCTGCCACCCCATTTTCTGCTGGGACAGAAACATTAGCAATTCTGTGATGTATTCCCTGGTCTCTGAGCCAGGAGGCAAATTGTTTTCCTACAAACTTTCCCCCCATATCTGTCTGCAAAGCACTTATCTTGCAATTTAACCGCCTTTGCATACAATTAGCCCAGTATCTGAATGTTGAACACACTTCTGACTTTTGTTTCATGGCATACACCCAAGTAAAACGACTGTGGTCGTCAACCAAGATTAAAGCATATTTGTTTTTAGATACACTGGGGGCATACGGACCGATCACGGCATGAATTAGCTGAATAACTTGCATGCCCCAGCCTTCTATGCATTTGTGACGAGGCTGCTTGTTACATAAAGCTTGTGCTTTCACTTCTTTCTGATCCAGCACGTACACATTGTCTCTCAATACACCTCTGGCCAATAGTTTACATGCCTTAAATATTTTACAGTTATTTACATCAAAGGATACAGTAAAGCCTGCCTTTGCCAATGCTGAGACACTTAGTAGGCTTGCCTCTAGACTAGGTACACAAAGCACATTCACAAATTTGTGCTTTAGTTCAGGAAAGTACACAGTTCCTTGGCAGAGGACCTCAGCTTTTCTGCCATCAGCTAGACTCACGAACTGAATACTTGCAGGCTCAGTGTCCTCTAGCAGTCTCTCCTCACAGTAGAACATCTGGGTGGCCCCGGAGTCGATAATCCATGATGCTCTCTGCAGACCCGAGTCAGTCCTCACAAGTGTCGCTTGCTGGGTCTGTGGAGACTTCTGCCTGCCTCTCCGTAGTTCAGGGCAATTATTTCTCAGATATTTTCGCTGCCGCAAAAGAAACATTTTTTCTTTACTTGCAACACTCTCTCCTTCGGTGACAGCTGCCAGCTAGGAGGCACCTCCCACATTCTCAGGCTCTTGCTTCTGCTGGCTTTGACGAGCGTGGGCTGCCTGCTCTCTGCACTCTTGCTGCCTTTGGTCTTCTGCCAGGAGCTTCCCAGTTATGTAGTTTAAAGTAAGTTTATCAGCATCCTGGCCCTTGAATGCCATCAACAACGTATCAAATCTCTCGTGCAGAGAGCTCAGGATTATATACACCTTATCTTCTTCCGGAATTGTTTTACCTCACTGTTCTAGCTCTTGGAAGCATGCAGATAAGCTGTTGAGATGGTCTCTCACAGTCTCCCTGGCCAGCATTCTCTTCTAATACAGCTTCCTCATCAGTGCTATCAGCGAGCCAGCTGTTGTCTGCACGTAGATGGCCTTGAGCTCGTCCCAGACTTCTTTTGCCTGCTGTTTTCCTCCGACGTGCACCAACTGATCATCCGATATACTTAGTATTATGGTTGCGAGAGCTTTCTGATCCCAGACGGCATCTTCAAGTGTGGAGTCCACAGGAGGAGATGATACACAGTTCCACAGCCCCTCTCGCTTAAGAAAATGTTCTCTACACAATGCCCACACGTTGTAGTTAGTAGGAGTCAGCTTATCTATCAGCACCGTAGCCGCTGCTGTCGCCATGCTGCTCAGCACCTGCTTCTCTGCTACTGCTGTTCACCTCTGCTAAGACAGCTTTTTCCTCACTTCTGAAACACTTCTGTGTCTTTCTCCAATGCACACCTCCTCTACTCATGGCACACAGGTGCAGCGGAAGCGTGCTGGGCCCATAGCCCTGTTGTTCTTCCATGTTTAGTGAGAGACGTTTCTGAAGACGCAAAGGAATCAAGTCTTGTACACAGCTGCGATTAGACTAGCTATATACATTTATTTACAACTATAATACAGACTAGCAAAATGCTCCGCATACAATTCACCATCCACCCTCCAACAAGTAGCAGAGTACTACTGTACATTTATACATGTCCTCTAGGTAAGTGACCAATCAGGTGTAGTGCTGAGTCATGGTCACATCACTCTGGCTGATGCAATCTGGCTGTGTTCCAGATGGCCCTGTCAGCCAGATCATCTAATGTCAATTAGATCCTTTGCTGTCAGCAGTGGTCTGTTGCCTGCACATATACTGACACACACATGGAGGTTGAACCTGTGTTCACTTTAATGTGTGAAGAAGGCTTTTGTGACACTACTGAGAAGGCAGAGATGAGTAAGCTGTTAATAGCATCACAAGGAAGAGAAAGCCACATAACACAAACTTCAAGGCTCTCCTGTCATGTCTGTCAAACCATTTGATGTAAGATGTTCTTCTGCTACTTTACTCATTTGTGTTTGTTGACCTTTCTGTTGTTTCTTTCCTAGATTCTGCCCTCAGATTTCCATACATTATCAGAGTGTGTGTACATTCATTCTCTTCCTGAAATCACCTGCATGCCTTCTAGTTTTAAAAGCTGAATGTCTTCTTCATGCACTTGTGTTCACTGCATCATAAAGTTTTATTACTTTGATCTTTATCCTTGATTTTTCCAGATCTATTATTTTTCTTTTATGAATATCTTCTCTAACAATTTTCCTTTCTCTCAATTACCATTTCTTTTGAATCTTCCAACTAAATACTTTCAGCTGTACAGAGAGCAACATTCCTTTGTTCTGTTGGTTACACTGACTTCCGCAAGTCTTAACCCTTTCTCTTTTAGTTTTCCTATAGTAAGTGTATTTTCTCATATTATTTTTATTTTCATTTTCTAGGTTCCTAGTCAATATATCTGATTTCCAATATGGTTCTGTCTGTCAATCTGGAGATTGTTGCCATGAATAGACAAGACAGATATTTCTATAAACCTGATAAAGATCCAGATTAAATTTTAAAAACTAGGTACTTACCTCCACCCCCAATAATAGATGCTGCACCTGTACCGTTAAGAAAGGAAAACTCAGTGGCCACTGTGGGGATTCCGAAGCAACCACAATAATATTGTCAGCCTCTTAACCTTGGTTTCTGCCAGTGAAAGGCACAGGGCTATTTTGGCTTCCATCCATGTTCCAATCCACCCTAGAGGGAGGATTTTTTGGGGTACAGTCCCAGCAGTAACTACCACACAACTTGCTGCCATGTAGTTTGCAAAACTGGTGCAGTGGTGGCTACCAAATGATTTGATGTCACACAACTCAGCATCAGCTTCCACAGAACTTGCACAACTTGGCCTGGCCTTGCAGTGGCCACCTTATAACATCGCTTTTCCAAGGGACAGGCTGCCAGTGGAAGAGAAGGAGAGAAAACTGAGAGCTAGTGTTGTGCAGTGGTTAGAGTGTCTGGGAGACCCATGTTCAAATCCCCACTATGACATGGAAGCTTGATGCATGACCTTGAGTCAGTTACTCTGTCTCAGCCTAATTTAACTGATAGAGTTGTTGTGATGATAAAGTGGAGAGCAGAATGATGTAAGCTGGCATTGGGGAGAAAAGTGGAGCATAAATGAAGTAAATAATAAAGCTGAAAGCTGGACTGAAAGAAAGGTTAGTTGTTGAGATGGGAGGAGAGAAGAAAGCAGGGAAAGAGGAGATAATATGGGGGCAACCAGGAGGAGAGAAAGAGGTTGCAGCATGGGGATAGGGATATAGGGGAAAATGAAGTGACCTGCTTGTTCCTTCTCTATTTTTTCTTCTTTGCTATTACTTGTTCTTGGGCAAACCTTTGTATTACAATTCTCTGAAACAACGTTGACACCTGCCCCCAGATGCCTTGTAACTGGTTGTTCCAAACTCGGTACAAGCTCTTATGTGAGCAGAATCTTGAAAAAATGACATCCTCAACAGCAAGGAAACATCAAGCAAAATCTAGTACTGATTCAGTCACTGCTTCTGAAAGGGTCTTCTGTGTTGATATGCTGTTTGTCTTCAGGCTTACCTTTCTTTTGGCTTGGTTCATGATGACTGGTTAAACATTCCCAATTGTTAGAAATCCACTAATCTATTTGATCATATGGGAGTTGTAGTCCCTTTATTCACAGTGTGAAAATGAAAGAGGACTGTATCTCTTACTTACTTTACTCATTCCTTGATTCTTGAAACTAACAAGGGGGAAAAAATGAAGGCTGGGTGATTAGTGTGTAAGAAAAAGGAAGACACGCATACAAAAAGAGGTATCTAAATATTCACAGGGAATGGTTTATATAAACACAGTATGATTACTAATGCACTTGGACCAAATGTCTTTACTGTCAACAAAAGGACACTATTATAGAGGCTCTTAGTGTAGGTAGCTCATTTGGGATGAAGCAGAAGCATTCTGATACATTTACCTGTACTTAGACATGTGTTGTGCTTAATTAAACTTAAATATATCTTTTTTGAACCTTAGATCTGAATTCTGAGTATTATTCTCTTTAAGATGTTGCGGGAAAAAGTCTATACCTAAAACTGAAATGACCCTTATAAACACTTCACTTCCTAGTCACTTAAAGCTATTTTCTGTAGTACAGAATTAGAGACTTTCCATGGCCTCTGTCTGTCATTTTCACTGTGATGCTTGCTCATGCAGTAGCCTGTCTCTAGTGTTTCAAAGCTGGGAACTGTAGAACCAAGAATCCACTCTCTGGGGAGTTGTGTGTTTGTCTAGTGACTTATTGGTTCTGAGATGGGGAAAACATGTTTGGTACAGAAACAATGTACTCTGAGTAACTACAAGTAGTGACAATTCCTTTGTGGGAAACCAATACATAATGAAACTTTCAAGCATTATCTTTTGAGTCTGTTGTATCTTATATACTATTTCTTCTGGACAAGAGAGCACAGTGAAAGCTTAAGAGAAAAGGTGACATCATACAAGAGCTGCAGTAGTATATTGATAGAGATGTATCTAGTTTAGGTATCACAGAAGCAGGCTAGAATTGAACTACGGTTGCCAAGTCCAATTCAAGAAATATCTGGGGACTTTGGAGGGTGGAGCCAGGAGACTTTGGGGGTGGAGCCAGGCATATTTACAGGCGGGGAGGACTCGTATCTCATAGGAAGAGCACATACTTTGCAAATGTAAGGTTTTCAGTTTAATTCCTAGCATCTCTGTAGAAAAAGACTCCAAGTAGATCATGACAGGTTTGTGGAAAACTCAGGCCCAGTTTCAGTTTTTGGAGAGCCAAGGGGCAAGATAACCTTCTGCAGGCCTTCCCTCACACATGAATGCATTGGGGGTATGACAAATCAAATGGAGAGTGGTGGGGAGTCTTCATTCTGTGGCAGAAGACATCAATACAGGGAGACAGATGAATCTCTCTCAGGAGACAGTTCCAAAGTTTTGGCACAACATCTAAGAAAGTCCTTTGTTGGGTTCCCATCTGTCTAGCCTCAGATAGTGAAAACAACCGATTCAGGGCCTTTGAAACTGACTCGAGTGAACAGGTATGATCATATGGGAGAAGGTGGTTCTTAAGCTACATTGTTCCCAGGCTGTATAAGGGTTTAAAGGTCAGCACCAGCATCTTGAATTGAGCCCAGAATCAAATTGAAAGGCATTATTGTGGTCCCTTTGACCCACTCATAGGGTGATACCAGACAGGCATTTAAAGCTGCCTGGGGAACAGGAGGCAGGTGGACCAAAAAAGCGCATCCACATGCGCACATCTGCCTCCTGCCCCGGTACCGTCCCAGGCTTGCCAGGAGCTGGCTCGAAAAGGCACCACTTTCAAAGTGGTACTTTTTCACTGGGGCGCCTCTGAGGTGCCTCCCCAGCCATCTGAAAAACTGTGAGGTGGCCGGAAAGTGCCCAGGGAGCCGTGGCCGGGACATGAGAGCATTCCAGATGCTCCCTGGGTGCTCACAGACTGAACCTTTTCTGAGCACCGTCCGGAAGCTCTGGGGTGCTCTATTTCCAGCCGGCTTTCTTTGGGAAAGTTTGAAGCTGACCCAAACCGGCCATCTGGTATCACCCATAGGGACACTGGCCACAACATTCTGTACCAACTCTAGCTTCTGAAGATTCATCAAAGGTAGCACATTGCAGTAATCTAATCTAGATGTTGCCAGGACATGGACCACAATAGCAACATCTTTTTTGGCCAGGAAGGGTTGCAACTAGGGTTACCAGACCCTTCTCAGGGTGATATTATCACACTGGACATGTCGCACAGTGATACTCTAGCATTTTGGCCAAAACTCTGTGGTAACCACAGAATATGGACCCAAATTCTAGAGCATCATTGTATGATATGCCCAGCATGTCATTACTGTGTGATGTCATCACACCAACAATGCCATGTTCAGTGATGTTGCCCCGCTTTTCCCACTCCTGGAAGCCTCCTTCCCACCCCTGCAAGCTGGCTCAGTAGACCTGGCAATCATAGTTGCAACTGGCTCATCAGCTGAGTTGGTAAAAGGCACCCCTGTCCACAGCTGCCATCTGTATTTCTCACAAGAAGCCTGGGTCAAAGCTACACACCCCTTCCTTTATAGGCAGATTAACCCCATCCAGAACATTTCCTGAGTCACACTTTTTCCCCACCAGTAGTTCTGTTTTGCTGGGATTAAGTTTCCGATGGTTAGCTCCAGAGCTTTTTTTGTAGCAAGAACTCCTTTGCATATTCGGCCACACACCCCTGATGTAGCCAATCCTCCAAGAGCTTACAATAGTCCCTGTACTAAGAGCCCTGTAGAGAGAACCAGCCAAAGATTCCCTGTGAGTGTGATGTCTCTTGCTTGTTCAGATTCTGTTCTATACATTCTTGAACTTCCTGAACCTGATCCTGTCAAAAATGATTGCCAGTGGTCATTTTGACAGGCACACAATCCGGAAGTTCAAGAGTGTATAGAAAGGATCCTGTGCAAGCTAGAGACATCAAAGTAGCAGGGGATCTCCCCCAGATGCTTCTTTATATGCTCTTGAATTTGTTGCTTTGAAGTTTTGTAAATATTTTGATTGAGCAGTGGCAATCTATTTGGAAATGTATCTGCTCATGAACGAGCACAAACCTCTATGAACAACTTGAAATTTCGTGGAAAGTTTCTGCTAGTCACAGTACCGCAAACTTGACTTCACAAAGCAAGAACAGCTCAACATTCATCATGAACTTTAGTACGTGAGCCAGTTTGCGCCCATCCCTACTCTGAAACCTACCCTCAAGGGAAGACTGAAACCACTGCAGAACAGGACTTCCCAGTCCCAGTTTCAAAAGGTGATCCAGAAGGATACCGTGATAGATGTTATCACTTTATGATGTTATCAGCATCCTGCTGAGGTCCCTCCCCTTCTGAAATCCTGCCCTCTTCAGGCTCTACCCTGAAATCTCCAGGAATTTTCTCACCTAGAGCTGGCAGCTCTACTTATATAGTTTAAATATTGAATCTTTTTAAAAGTTATCACATTAAGATTGCATATGGGAGGATTTTGTCATTTAATTCATGATCTCCTTGAAAAGAGGGTTGCAGCATATCACTTGCTTCTTAGTGATACATGTGATATGTTGGGTGGAAAAAACTGTCCAAAGACTAGCTGCTTGCTTCTAAGTCTCACACCAACCACTGTTTTTAAATGAACGCCATAATTGCTGTTGCTGATATTTCTCAGCTACAGATTTTTTTCTGTCTGAGATAATGAAGAGGGCATCTGCAGTACTCTCAATGTAATAAAAAGCCCCCAATAAAATATACACATAAATCTTTTATGGAAAAGTCGGTTTCTAAAAGAAAAAGAAAGAACTGCACTATTTTACTTCTAATCTCATTTATACCAATATCCAGGAACAGTTTTATGGCTGCCTCATGAGAAGGAAAAGAAGGTGTCTAAGAAACTGCTTACACAGAGAAAGTCAGTAGGAAATCAGAAGGCTTTACTCAAAATTGCCATCTCCTTTTCTCCTTCCATTCTTTCAAAGGCCAAAATTCTGTGTTCCAATCAACCTGATAGTATCAACATAGGGTTGTTAATCCCCAGGTGGGTGGAGGGGATTCCCTGGTTTGGAGGCGCACCCCCTGCTTCAGTGTGTGGGGGATGTCTGCTGGACACTCCATTATTTCCTATGGAGGCCAATTCCATAGGAAATAATGGATAATTGATCCATGGGTATCTGGGGCTCTGGGGAGGGGCTGTTTTTTGAGCTAGAGGCACCAATTTTGCAGCATACCATCCAGTGCCTCTCCTCAAAAGACCCTCCAGGTTTCAAAAAGATTGGACCAGGGGGTCCAATTCTATGATACCCCAAAGAAGGGTGTCCCTATCCTTTATTATTTCCAAATGGAGGGAAGGCATTTCAAAGGTGTGCAATCCCTTTAGATGTGATGGCCAGAACTCCCTTTGGAGTTCAATTATGCTTGTCACAACCTTGCTCCTGGCTCCACCCCCAAAGTCTCCTGGCTCCACCCCCAAAGCCCCCAGATATTTCTTGACTTGGATTTGGCAATCCTATATCAACATAATCTGCTCTGACTGTTGAATACAACTTCATAGGAATGGTCTGCAATGTGTATATTCAGTGCTTCAAAGTACAGCTTTTTAAAAGATTCAGATGGGTAGCTGTGTTAATCTGAAGTTGCAGAAGCTTTGTTAGGCTTTTAAAAAGGCTACTTGTAAAAACATAACAGGAATCAGACCAGTAGTCCATCTAGTCCAGCATCCTGTCTCACACAATGGGCAGCCAGTTCCTCTGGAAGTCCAACAACAGGGCATAGAGGGCTACACCTCATGTTGATTCAGGGTGGCACTGGTATTCAGAAGATTGTTGCCTCTTGTCATGACCTAGACCTAGTGGCTGCTCCTCTGACTAGCCAGCAGTGCTCAGACCTGTGGGTCCTTGAAGCTAGTACACACAAAAACCCAAACCTTTTCTTAAGAGAATAGGAAATAGATTTATTTAACAATAGGTTTATTGTTAAAATAGGTGCACAGTCTACTTAATCAAACAGCACTAAAATTATAAAAGCTGACTTTCCTGCCATACATTGTAAAACCCACTCAGAGCCCATTCGGGGAAGAGTGGGCTATAAATTGAAAATAATAAATAGGTAGGTAGGTAGGTAGGAAGATGATAGATAGATAGATAGATAGATAGATAGGACAGCTGCAAAACTTCAGTGTCTAAAATCTGAGGTTTATATGTCCTTCTGTGATCCAGCATAGTCCATGCCTTTGGTTTTTGAGAAAGAAGGGGAATTTGATAGAAATACCCCCCTTCTATTTCACAACTTCTGATCTGATCAAGAAAGAGCTCATACAAGAAGGAAGGAAATGATTTCCAGAGAGTTTCTCCATCAGTGCTGCATCTCATTCTGTTTACAAGAACTCTCAGAAACAGCTTTTGAGACGGCACGGAGGGGGGGGGGGGCGGCTGGGGAAGGGACAGTGGACAGTTCCAGAAATTCTTTCAATTCATGGCTCAAGGCATCCTACTAATTTTTCTTACTTCCCAAGTTGCCTGAGTGCTTCTTTCTTATGTTCATATTCTCCCAGTGACTACTGCATTGATTCAGTGGTCTTTCAAGAGTATGGCGGCTGCCTAACCCGTGTTTCAGTGGTACACAAGAGAAACAGTACATATATTTCTTTGAAGGCTACATAGTCTCGGGGGGGGGGGGGGGGAGTATGAACCAATTGGTTCCTCTCCTCAACTTAATTCTTCCTCAATTAGCATTCTCACCACAGGTTCCCTATTCTTATGATGGAACCCTCTTTCACATTTTAATCACTACATCTCTTTCTCCTAGTTCTGTACAAATAACTAGATCATTAAAATATGAAATGAAAGTCATATTAATGAGATGAAACAAGTCATGCTTCTCAAAGCCATGATTCAAATTTAAATATTCTTTTACATCAATGAATATTTAAAGTCTAATTTGCACCCAGCAAAAACCCATGAAATTAATTGAAATCTAAAGTGTGGTGAATTTTTTTGTTTCCTTCAGAAGGTTATCACCTCTGAGTTTCTGAGATTGATCAATTACATATAGAATATACAGGCATTTTAAAAGTAATTTTCATTTACAAACTGCAAGCATCAAATCCATTCCACTACTGTGTACCATTGATACTGGTATTTTGGTTTATACAATGCATCCCTTGTTTTTATAAGAGACAGTGGTGTTTATAGATTACCAGAGTCTTGTGACTTGACTGTCACTTTCTTAAAGCCACTCTTTTGTTGCATTGGTTGCATCTGTTTGTTCACATAATTGGACTTCAAGCCTGTCCTATCTCAAGAGCTCATGTAGTCCTTCACTATGATTACTCTTTCCTTTGTCTTTTATACCTGGCCAGATTGTACAAATAAATGCCATTAATGCTGTTTCTGGGATATGGTCTAGTCTCCACAGAAGATTATAGATAATTTGGATGTATCCACCTTTTCTTCTTTACACCAGTGAATTGCTCTACAACTATGAACTGAATGGTCTTAGTTTATAAGCTGTGCTAATGACCTGCTGCATTGGTTTATGAGTCAAGATTTGTCTTTGGGAATAGTTGGACTTATGCTGTCCCTGAATTTTGCATTTTGTGTTATTGATGAATTCAAAACAGTTTACTCTTTGTGAAGATATTGCACTGTATTGATTGTAATTATTTTGATTGTTGATTATTTATGAATTTCTATATGTAGTGATTTAGTTGCAAGTGGTTTTTTCCTTGTATTTTCTTATATTTTGTGATTCCCTCTTGCAGTTGTTTCTGGTATATGTGCAGACTCAGGCTCCATGTACTGCAATGGTAAAGCACCCACTCATGGTCATGACTTCCAGGCTGTTTCAGTCACTGAATTCTCATGTTATGGAATGCAGATACACAAATAGGCATGTTGACACTTCAGACTATCTTCAGAGGATTATTACAGTATTTCTGATTTCTTAGAGAGTTTTATATTTTACCAGATACAAAGCCATGCAAGTCAAGTTCTACATTGATTATTGACGCACAAGGCCAGATTTATAAAACCCCCTCAACAATAGCAGAGCAGTTTCAAAACTACTATGCAGAGCTTTATAAAGCCCCAATGCCAATAAATGAGCAGAATCTTAATCAATTTTTACAACATATAACAATCCCTAGACTTTCACAGGAACAACAAGAAGTGCTGAACACCCCAATTTCGTTAGCAGAAATTAAGTTTGCGATTAGCGCACTGGCCCCAGGGACCTCCCCGGGGCCCGATGGGTTCACGACTAACTTGTACATAAAATTTAGTGATATACTAGCTCCAAAACTCCTTAAATTATATACATATTGGATTCATGTGAATCAACCTGGAAATCACCTGGGTGATGCATTAATAGCGCTCATTTTAAAACCTGGGAAAGAATCTTCAAAATGTACAAACTACAGACCAATCTCATTGTTGAATGTAGATTTAAAAATTGTTGCTACTATTTTGGCAACGAGGTTGCAAGGTGTCATCCCTACGCTGATTCATCGCGACCAGGCAGGTTTTATTAAAAATAGGCAAGGTACTAATAATATTAGGTTAGTTACGGATTTGATTAGTCTATATAATGATACTCAGGAGCAAGTGGCAATCCTGTCCCTAGATGCTGAAAAAGCATTTGATCAAATCCCTAGGGATTATATGATAGCTATAATGGAACAAATGGCTATTCCAAATTATTTTATTAACTGGGTTCGGGTATTATATCATGACCCTACCTCGCGAATAAAAGTTAATGGTGCGATATCTAAGGTGATTTCACTGCAAAAAGGAGTGCGACAGGGCTGTCCGCTCTCACCACTTCTATTTGATCTTGCCCTAGAACCACTAGCCTTAGCAATTAGACAGAATGGGTTGATTCAGGGTTTTAAGTTTAGGGAGTACCAATATAAAATCTTGCTATACGCAGATGACATTTTATTAATGCTTACTAACATAGAAAAGTCACTGCGGATAACTATGGAAATTATAAACCAATTTGGTAAAGTGGCAGGGTACAAAATTAATTGGAATAAATCAGAGCTATTGCAAATTGGTAAGGGAACCCCATTATCACAAGAAATTAGTGTGCAATTTCAAATTAAATCGGAAAGTTTAAAATACCTGGGTATACAGATCCCGAAGGATGTTAAGAAGTTTGTTCAAATTAACATGGAAAATATACTGTCTGCTGTGGAGATGGACTTGCAATGATGGGGACAGCTACCACTGTCATTATGGGGCAGGATTAATGCTTTAAAAATGAATGTACTCCCGCGTCTGTTTTATATAGTTAGGGGTTGACATGTGGTAATTAATGCTTACTGGTTTAGGAGAATTGATAAGTTAATTAGAATGTTTTTATGGGGGGCAGGAAGTGTGAAAATTTCTCTAAAGAGATTACAGATTCCGATTTCAGAGGGCGGTTTTGGGCTGCCAGATTTACAGTTATATCACTGGACATATATGATATCTATGATTAAGCATTGGCGAACTGGATTACCCGAAACAAGTTGGGGTGAATTGGAAACTGCGGCTATTAATCCAATATTGGGTTGGCAAGCTCTGGGGTCTCAGTTTGTAAATAGGGACAATGAAATACCAATTGCAATTGTTGCAACTAGGACGGCCTGGGAAAGATTAAGTGCTAGATTACAGTTTGAAAGATTTTCACATGAAAAAATGACATTGTGGGACAATCCTTTAGTAAAAATTGGGGGTCAGAAAATTAAGTGGAAGCAATGGATGTATGCCAGTATACTTACATTAGATCAAATTAAAAATTCTCAGGATGAGTTTTTAGCTAATCAGGAATTTTTGCAGAAATTTAATTTGAAGAATAACCAGCTTTGGTGTTATTATCAACTGAAACATTTATTAAGAGCGCAATATGGACCAGATGCACTGGCTGCTCCAGAGTGTCCAGAGATACTACAGGCAGTAATTGATAAAATACATGAACAGGATGGTCGGAAAAAGATTTATAATAAGCTGTTAATAAAAAACGTACATGAGCTGGTTGAATTAAGACATAAATGGAAGGCGCTGAATAGCGCCTTATTGCCACAGCAATGGAAAGCGATTTGTCAAAATGTAAAGAAAACGGCATTTGAACTAAGATTAATATTAATACATCAAAAGATTATTTTTAGAACTTATTGGACGCCGATGCGGCTTTATAAACGTGGTATGAAACCGAATTCGAGATGCTGGCGCTGTAATAACTTAGAGGCAGACATAAAACACATGTTATATGAATGCCCAATATTATCAGAATTTTGGTATCAGATTACTCGATATGTTAAACGTGTGTTGAACCTACAGTGTCGGTTTCCTTTGACATTATATATTTTAAATTATGTTCCGGCACTGTGGGGGTTAACAAGGGAACAGAAAATGTTGTTATGTCGGGCAATGATAACAGCTAAAAGAATCATTTTAAGACAATGGAAAGGTCCTTTTTCTGGCTCTCTGTTACAATGGAAAGATGAAATGTTACAACTGGCATGCCATGAAAAAGTATTTTGTGTACGACAAGGACAGGGGGCGAAATTCGAGCGAGTGTGGTCAGTTTTTGTTAATAGCATTTAGGATATGAGAAGGACAACTAAAGGTCTACGAATGGCGAAATGCACGAGGTGTGGAGAAAAGTGACACTGGGTGTTATATGTTGTATGTCTTAATATAGTGTAAAATAAATAAATAAATATGGGGGAAAAAAAGTCAAGTTTTACATTAATATATATATATATATATTCGTGTTAGCAAAAACAAAGCAACTCAAAACAATAATTTCAAATTACAAATGTTCTCAAGCAAGAGGCTTGGAAAACGCTTTCTGCTGACTAGTTTCTTTACACAGGGCTATTTTGTAGCAGGAACTCATTTGCATATTAGGCCACACTCCTCTTATGTAGCCAATCCTCCAAGAGCTTACAGGGCTCTTATTACAGGGCGTACTGTAAGCTCTTGGAGGATTGGCTACATCGGAGGATATAGCCTAATATGCAAATGAATTCCTGCTATAAAAAAGCCCTGTCTTTACATATTAATTAGAAATCATAAGGGAAAACTACTGAAGTCTTCAGATGGAAGGCTAGATTTTAGGTGACTATTCCAGTTTCATGTAATCCTTTCCCAAATATACCTTTGATGAGTACATGACCTAAGAAAAGTCTTTGATTTCTTCATAACAATAGTTTTTGCATGAAGAAATAGAGCAATCTCTCTTTAGAAAATACTATCCCCAATAAAGTAAAATTTGATTGCCCAGACAATAAGATAGCATAGGCATGAGAGAAACTCCAGAAGAAATTAATCGTTTTCTGACATGCCTGAGTTAGAAGAAAATTCCCAGTGGGGTTAGGGTTGCCAATCTCCAGTTGGGGGGAGGGGGATCCCCGGTTTGGAGGCTCTTCCCCACTTCAGGTTTCTCAGAAAACATGGAGGAGGGAAAGTCTGCTGGGCACTTCATTATACCCTATGGAGACCAGTCCCCAAAAGGTATAATGCAGAATTGATCTGTAGGTTTCTGGGGCTCGGGGGGGGGGGCTGTTTTTTGAGGTAGAGTCACCATAATTTCAGTATAGCATCTGGTGCCATGCCTCAAACCTCCCCCCACATTTCAAAAAGATTGGACTAGGGAGTCCACTTCTATGAGCCCCAAAAGTAGATGCCTCCATCCTCCATGATTTCCAGTGGAGGATGGAGCATTTAAAAGGAGCATGGTCCCTTTAAATATGATGGCCAGAATTCCCTTCAGAGTTCAGTCATACTTGTCACAACCTTGATCCTGGCTCTACCCCCAAAGTCACCAGATATCTCCCGAGTTGGACCTGGCAACCCTAAATAGGGTATTAAACTCAAAAGGGTTTTTTTTTTTTTTGGTAAGTGTTCCTGGGTCAGAGTTATACCGTTTTTGCACACAGCTTACCTCGCAGTCACAATCCTGTTCCCTCCGCAGCGTCCGGTCGGATTTCCCACCATCTGCGCAAGAGTTACAGGAAGTGCCGCAGCTTCTGCGTAGCAAACGTAAACTGGGTTTTAGCGGTTTACGTTTGCTATGCAAAAGCCGCGGCACTTCCTGTAACTCCAGCGCAGATGGTGCGAAATCCGACCGGACGCTGCTGAGGGAACAGGATTGTGACTGCGAGGTTAGCTGTGTGTGAAAACGGTTTTAGTCTTTGCCTGCCATTGATAAGGAAGTTAGTAGTCCAGTAATTTATGAACTAGCCCTTAAAATAGCCCTATTAGGATCATACAACCTTAGAAGTATGAAAGGAAATAAAGTTTCTTTTATTTCCTTGGACTTTCATTTATGTTAGGATATGACATTAGCCTCCAGAGGTCATCACTGTGCACTCTACAGACTGTCATATAGAGCTGAGCTGTACAGTAGTATGTCAGGGGCAGTCAGTCACTTCATTCTGTTAGCTACAAATTACTCTTGACATTTATGGTTAAACCCAAGGACTTTCCATGCAAAACTGAGGTGCTCTTTGCAACTGTGCACTTTCTGTTGAAAGATCAGTGACTATGCAATTTACTACAGACACACACAAAATCTGGAAGCACAGTTGAAAAGTTCAGCTCTTTAGCTGTTAGCAGCAGTAATCACCATCTCATAAACCTTAACATTTCAAAGTTATTTTTTAAAAAGTTAAGATATTCTGCTCAAATCTTTAGCATCAGTCTTGAAGTACACCTTTTAAAAAAGAATTGGAAATAGCCCTCTTATACAGTTATTTGAAAATAAGTGTAAATTTTAATGGATTCACAGCCTATAAATGTTAATGGGAAATCTCGTCTGTACACATGAGGCAAGGGCAAAATCCACCTCGGTGGTCCACCTCCAACTTTCTTATACTTCACAGAGGCAGACTGGGAGGGCAAAATGGCCTAGGAAAAGACCCATAACTTCTCCCAGGAAAAGATCCATACTTTCTCAGTAGAGAAAGGACTGACTGGTGATGAGGCTGGCCTCACTGGATGAGGAGCTGCCCTGGGAGAGGTGGGGCTAGCAGAGGGGAGCGAACCCTAAGCCATTGGCCTACCATGATTTTTTTTTTCTAATGGTCATAATAGCCAATCATAATAGCCTTGGTACTTTAGCCTATTCAAATAATGTCTTTGAAGTCCACTGACACCTGAAATGCTAACAGGTAAATCCTAAGCAGACTTACACCCTTCCAGAACCACTGAAGCCAACTTGCTTACAGTTGCATTGTGACAAAGAGAGGCCAGGATCCAATCAGATGAAAACATGATCAAATCCAAAGAGCAAGCAATTCATTCTGAGTACGTGACTGTTATGTGTGTGGACTCAAGTGAAGACTTTGGGTGTTCCTGCTCATTGGAGCCATATGGCTGAGCTTGGGGACTTGGGAACAATGGGCTGGAGGATCCAAATCTCTGCCACCCTGGACCAATCACAAGCCCCCGCTGGTTTGAATGACCCAATAACGTGCTTGTGCTGGAACCCTGAGATGTATATAAGTTTGGTCCCGTCGCCCAGTCTTCAATCTTGTACTGCACTGTACTTAAGTCTTGTACTATGCTGTACTTAATAAAGAGCTTGTTATCACTTATGCTTCGACTCATCAATGCATAGAACCCAATATACAATAGTGACAACTCCCAACTGCTGGTAGATGGAAAAGATGAAATTACCATAAAATCAGATCTGATCAAAGTGCACAGCAAAGCTCTTTTGCAGAATAGTGATGAATGATTATAGAACAGGAGGGGAACCTGCCAAAAACTTGTGGAGGGGGTGCATCCTGTCACCCTCTTTGCTGCCTTCCCTGTTCCTCCTTCGCTAACAATCTTCTCCCTCTTTCTCCCCTCCCCTTATCTGCCAGCCTACCCCCATCTCTTTAGCCTCCATCCCTTCTCTGTTATTTTACTCTTCCCCTTCTCTTTTAAACTCTTCCTCTTCCTCTCTTTCTCCCATTCCTTTTATCTGCCAGCCTTCCCCCATTTCACTCCTTTTTCCCATTCTCCTTATTTGCCAGTCTTCCTCATCTCTTTCAACCTTACCTTTTCTCCATCAGTCTACCCAGCCTTTGCTGCACTCCCCACCTAACCCCCTTACCCTTAGCACTTCACTCACCCCACATCTGCAACTCCCCCTATATACCCACCACCCTTGGCACTCCACTACCCCCCTTGGCATTCACTCACATCCAGCCTTGCTATCTTCCCACTTACCCCCCCCCCTCCATGGCACTCCACTATCCCCTACCCTTTGTATTCAGTCATCCCCACCCTCGCTTCCCTCCCCACATACCTACCCTAGGCACTCCTTTCACTCTACCTTTGCAGTACTCCCCAGCTCCTCATACAGACAATTCAAATGTATTTGGGGGGATTTAACCCCTCTCCTTTAATTAATGTTTAAAGTTTTTTTCTGCTCATCTGAGGAGTCCCCACATGTGCAGAAAGATCTGTTTAGCCTCCATATGCCCCCAATCCATGGATTTAGATATCCACAGATGGCTAATACTATATAGATAGACTGATTCTGTGGTCACTGGCTGATACATAATTGAATTCAGCTACTAGGAATTACCAAGTTATAATGGAAGGAAGAGAGGGATTTCCCTAAAGGCTTATCATTTATTTATTTTATTTTATTTTGTATTTTTAAAGTCCATTTCCAAATGGGGCTGCATTTCAGTTATGAGAAATGGCCAAGCCCTGAAAATCCCATTCAGGATTTTCAGGGCTGCTGAATAGCCAAACTTAAAGGGCATTTAAAGAGATCATGGTCCCTTTACATGTCTTCTCCAAGTCATGCAACTCCACACAAGTTCACCTGGAAGGCCTTTAAAGGGCTTGCAGGCTCTTTAAACGTTTTGAACTTATCGCTTGGAGAATGCATTTAAAGGGACTGCAAGACCTTTAAATGGGTTTAGAGTTCAGCCATAGTTTGCAAAAGGCATTTAAAGGGACCATTGGAAACAATGCAGGATGGGGCACCTTCTTCTGGGGCCCATAGAATTAGACCCCTTGGTACAATCTTTGTTACTTTTTTTTTTTTAATTTGTTCAATTTAATGAACAAACAAACGAATAGAAAAGGCACCAGCAGCAATACTGCAAATTTAGTGCCTCTACCTAAAAAAACCCTCAGTCCTGCAGAGCTCCAGACTGATTCTCCATTATAGCCTATGGGGTCCAGTGTATAATGGAGCCAAAAAAGTTTGGCTTTCTTGAATATTTACCAAATCTGAATGCAATACCAGTATTGGGATTTGGGAATCCCGGGAAATACCAATATTTTGGGGGTTCAATATACTTTTTTTTTTTTTTTGCACATCCCTAATTGGACCTTAACGGTTGTCTGGGCTTTGTGCATTGTAGAGAAAGGTTTTGAAACAAACTATGTTGCCACTTGAAGGAACATTCTGAGTGTCTGTAGAAGAATACTCAGGAGAGGATGAATGCAGTACTCTTCTGACATGCCATTTGGATTGTTTTTTTTAAAACCAAGTGAAAAGCACTCAGGAGCAGTGAGCAGTGACAAAGGACATGGAACAAATGGTAAAACATGTTACTCACTGAAATACACACAGGCTTCAGAGATCTATCAAGGCAAACCCCATACAGTCTCTGACTGTAGCATGCTATAAATTTGAAACCTTGGACCTTTTTTTGTGTCACCTTGGGTTTTGGCTTGTTTTTTTCTTTATGCCCCTTGAATCTGAGCAGAGCTCTGGGGTATTAAAACATGCTTGGTTTGGCTACTTTGCAACCAGTCCGCCCTATGTCTCTATAGATATGAGATTTCAAGGATGTCACAAGCTTTCAAAAGTACTTTGTATCTTGAGATCTGCAACATTTCCAGAGCATTTATTACACATTGAACAGAATGCAATTACAACTATAAGATAATTTTCAATGTAATTAAAAGCCAGTAATATATCACACACGTTTTACCTGAGTTCATGCCTACAATGGATTATTTTTTAATCATTTAAATAATGGTTCCTTGGCTCCTTTCCTGTAAGTGAGGAGTCTGATGAAGAAAGTCTTTCTCTGATGGAGAAAACTGCAAGCAAGACTCCTTCCATTGTCCTTTAGAAGAAGCAAGTCACAGTAGCAGGGGTCATTTTATAGGAAAAGAGGTGCAGAGCTTATTAGCATAACTCATTTGCCTATGCCACATACCCCTGACATCACCAGAAGGTATATATCAGCTCAGCATCTACCTTAAAATGCCTCTTGAATTATAACTGTCATAAGAATTATAACTTACTCCCATCATACTTTTAAAATTATTTTCTCCTTTGTGGTCACAGTGGCATGATGAAGATTTCCACCTGTCTGCTTTATATGTTTTGGTTATTCCCCCTCCCCCTTTTTTTGTGGGGAAAAATATTAGAAAGTTTGTCAAATCTTAGAGTTCACCAAAATTCTCACAGGGGATTTGAACAATGGAGCCGAGAAGCAAATATTGGGAGGAGGGGTAAGAAAGAAAAAGCACACAAAATTTATAGGTTCCAGAGCTCCACTCCTATGAGCTCCTGCCCAAAATGAGGCCTGAATAGGAGCCAGATCATTGCAATATTTCCTAAATTCATGCTCAGATATAGAACATCATTTAACATTTTTAGATGCTTGGAACTTACTCCAGTGCTCTGTTTGCACATGGGAATACACAAAGAAATTAAAAAAAATTATGAAACAACAGACAACTGCTCCAGTTACGCACACTTGAAATATTTGTCTATTGCTGCTGTAACATTAATTGCTGGCATATTTTATAGGGTCTATAATATGGTTGAAACACACTTCAAATGTCCAGAAAATGTACTTTTGAAATTCCTGCACACTTGAATTACACCAGCCAATAAGCAATTAGGATGGCTCAGTTGCGTCATCGAATATGCTGTATTACTGTATAGATTGTAAGACACATTTTTTGAACCAGAAGAGCTTCTGGAATAAAGTCTTTAACTCATAGAGTTGATTGAGGAAGTTATAGTGTCTGAGTAACAAGAAGCTGCAGGAGACAGTTTTGCTAAGGCTGGATCACAGCTGTGGTGGGATCAAGGTTCTTTAGCCATTAGAAATCCCTTACTAAAGGTGCTCAGCTATTGGATTGAGTCACCTGGGAGTTAATTAGGTGAAGATGGGCGCATGACAAAACTGATACAGTATGAGTAGAAAACAACTCTTAAGGATGGATTTGGGAGCAATTTTGTGAAGGACTGGATCAGTACAGAATGAGTCAAGTGCTCATGGTATTTATTCTATGGGTATAGACAGGCTTTAACACAAGCACAGAAAAGGTACAATAAATATTAGTGTTCCACAAATCAGTGAGGTCAATTTTAAATAGATTAATGGTAGAATATGTTAAAGAATAATGTAGGTTTTTTATGTATCTATGGAAGAAAAGTAGTTAGATAGATGATAGATAGATAGATAGATAGATAGATAGATAGATAGATAGATAGATAGATAGATAGATAGATAGATAGATAGACAGATAGACAGATAGACAGATAGACAGATAGACAGATAGACAGATAGACAGATAGATAGATAGATAGACAGACAGACAGACAGACAGACAGACATACATTTGTCTTCATTGGGACTTTCCACCTAACTGCTCACTGCCCAGTCAACTCTTGCCAAATCTATTTCCAGTTATATTGTCTGAGGAAAACAGTTTTAGCTTTCTTGACTGAAAATCTGAATTTTCCCTCAGAGTAGCTAAAACATAGTAAGGACAAAGCAATCTCTGTTCTTCTCTCTGTTTAAGAGTCTTTCTGACTATCCCATCAGAAAACACTGACTCCAAATGTCTCCTCCCTCAGAAACCAACTCTTTGGCTACTGATCCAAATGAACGACCAAATGTAAAAGATCCTTTTCCCACCAGAATATCCACTTTTATTTCTCTAGCAACCAATCAGAGAGCATGTAGAGCAACCAATCACATTAGCTTTCCACTCAAGGGAAGATTAATTCGTAAACTCCCTGACTCTGAGACAAGCAGTATTTTTTTTAAGCCTGCTTTCCTAGTGCAGTACATCACAGTCTTACAGTTTGGTATTGATTTAAATCCATGTTATAATTGAAGTTATTTTATGCAGATGTATTTTTGGACAGCTTTGAGAGAGTTGCAGCACCCCTTGCCATCTATAATCCAGGAAAGTAAGCAATTTTACCTTGGGTATAGGTGCCAAAGTGGCTTGCAAGGCAGATGGAAATTGTGCTGAAATAACCATGGTTGCTTCTCAGCTGCAAAATTGGTTGGAAGCTGGTCAAGGTAGATGGCAGTGAGAAAAGGCCAACTGAGGCTTGGTCCATGAGCAATCATGGCAGTTGAACATGATATGTTTGCCTGACAAGGTTGTTTGAGATGAATTCATGGCACCCCTAAATGAGAGGTAGATATCATTAAGGCTCTTTGTACTTTTCAACTCTTTAGACAAAAAAAGTGTATAATAAATACAGCTTTAGTTGACTAATCAATTTTAAGCAATTAAAATTTGATTAAGGGAGGTGTTTTCAACAAATTTGGCTGTTTATAAACAAATGTTTGAACTGCTTTTGAAAAAAATGCTTATAAAAATTCTAGATGGCAAGTGCTATCTCAAAGCACAATTCTCTTACCTCTGTGAGGTTAAGTCAGAGGTCTTATAGTAAGGTAGTGCCTAATGTCAAGCATCACCAACAAAACAAAAACAAGGAACTGTCAAGTCAGCAGATTCAATAATGAGTCTTTGTTGAAACCAAAGAACTAGTTTATTGATACTGTTGTTCTCGACTACGTTGAGATTGAAAGACTAAAGATCATACAGTAGAATGCAATCATATAAGGTACACTTCAAAGGGATTCTTGAGGGAGGGGCACTATGCAGGGCACATTCGCACCTTGATGTTACTACTTCGTTCTCAGGCCCATTTGGCCTTGAGCGTCCCTGGCTCCAACCTCCAGCCAGGCCTGAGAAGGCTCAGATAAAGTGTTCACACATTCCCATTTCAAAGCAACACTACATAACAAAGGAAAGGAGGGGAGTGAGGAGAGTTCAAGCTAGCAGCAATGGAATACATTTTGGCTTCACCCAGGATGCTTCTCTCCGGAGCCACTGTTAGTTATAGACTTGACCAGAGTTTAAAGCAGACTTGACAGGAACTTTTCCACTTTCACTCTTCTTTGACGATATGCGAATTTAGAAATACTTCATAGATCTATCAAGATTCACATAATAAGTTGACTAAAATTTCTTTAATTGATTAATAAACCAATGAATTCAATAATAGTTCACATGTTACATGTAGCAGGGTTTTTTGTAGAAAAAGCCCAGCAGGAACTGATTTGCATATTAGGCAACATCCCCTGACATCACTATTGCTCACACAGGTCTTTTTGTAGAAAAAGCCCAGCAGGGAATGACTTGCATATTAAGCCACACATCCTGAAGCCAAGCCAGCCAGAACTGCATTCCTGCTCAAAAAAACAAACAAAACAAAAACAAACCCACCCCCTGACATGTAGTGTTCTTAGATGAATGAATATTGTTAAGGTGAACTCTTTGGGCTGATATCCTTTAACAAAGTTAAGCAAGGAACAAACTTCAATAAGCTCATACCTACATGAAATGAGTTATTTTTACTGATAGCTGGTACCATATGTAGTGATGAAAAAAGTTTGACTGTTCAGAGTTAACAATACAGAGTCAGCAAGTAGTTGGAAATTGATGTGCTGCACTTCAGCTGCATATGAGCCATCCTTCTACCATAATCAATTTCTAAAAGACAGAAGATAATGACTTAAGGCAGGTAGGTCTCAAGACCATTTGAGTTTAGTGGAGCAACAACCTGAACTGTAGATCATACCGTTTGAAGGCTGACCTTGGGGCAGTTGCATTCCATGTTTGCTGCTGCTGTGTCTAGAATATTAACACTATGGCATTTGTAGCCCAAAACAGAAAACTCAGCAAAGTTAAATCTGTTATTTGGATAATACAGCACAAGGTCATGACCGTAATGTGTCTGATTGCAATATGGGATATATTGATCTGTTAAAAGCTTAATTTATTCCATACTCATGAAAATCTGCAAACTTTCCAAAGTCTTTTATGGATGTCTTTCCACACAGAGAATAATTTGGTGAGAAATTCATTGGGCATTTGTTTGTGTTTGGATGTACTGTGCTTTAAATAGTCTCCCTCTAAATTAGTCAGGCTATAGTAGCATGAAATTCCTCTCCATTCAGGTATTTATTGAGGATGGAACAACATTCCAGTTTAGGAATAAGAATTATCATCAAGATTTAAAGGTCCTCTCTTAATATGAATATATTAAAATCTATCCCTTCCTTGGGGGTGAGGAATTGGTAAAATGCAGTTTTCCATCTTCCTGTCAATCCACAATCTTATTAAGGAAAGAGGCACAATTGAAAATAAATATTTCTTAGTTAAGCTTAATGGCAAATATTTGTTGACAAGGCTGTAGATTTAAGTATGCTTACTAGAAAGTAACTCTGACCTGAATAGCCCAGGATAGCCCGATCCCATAAGCCCTAGTTGGATGGGAGACCACCAAGGAAGTCTCCCACCTCTACTCAGAGACAGGGAATGTTGGTGTCTTGCCTTGAAAACCCTGTGGACTCTCTGTAAGTCTACCTCAACTTGACAGCACTTTCCATCACTACGACTAGGAAGTTAGAAATACTGGACTCAAAGGAACTCCAGAATACATTTGTTCAGGCTATAAGCCTTTCTCATGTCACTTTGCTATGAATTATTGAGTCTAGAAATTAAGTTGTTCATTTAAAATTTGCTATCATAAACCAGACCTAACTATACAGGCTGCAGTCCTAAAAACAGTAGCTAGAAATGGAGAATGAATATTTGATTCTGAGTTACTGAATCAATGGCACCCATCTTTCTATCTGTTACAGTTTTATCTCAAGCTTATTCCAAGGGTGGCACACTTGGTTGTTTGTGAGAACACTGCTCCTGCTTCTTCCCACTCTCTTTCCCCTTCTAGTAGAATAGGCTGAAGCTGGTTGCCTTTTGGAACCAAGTAGGAATGTTTAACCTTGTGAATCTGATAATTGGCATTAATTCAGCAGGGTTTTTAAAAATACTTGCTTTACTTTTGGTAGGACTCTAATTTTGTTGGTGACATTAGTAGAATTCCTTGGTCATCACTGGTGGCAAAATAACAGTCGGTTTGGTGACCATCCTGAGACATTAGATGAAGCAGATGTTCCTTGGTCTAGGATCTCAGAGCTAATGTGGCTTCAGAGACTGGGATATAAACACCCCTTGGTGACTCAAACATATCATGACTAGGAAGAGAGAATTTGGAAGGCTCTCCTCAAGTGTACATTACTGCTTGACAAGAAGGAAACTGAACAGTTCAGAAGCATATTCAGTGACTCAGAGCCAGGGTAAACTCACCTGAAGGTTCAGGGTTGCTTACATAAAGGAGGCTTGATTCCTCTGCATCCTTTTGCATATACCCACATTGTGTTTATGTTTACAGTTGCTGCCCATTGCAGATTCTATTTATTTAATAAAGTTGTGGTCCTTCAATATACAGTCCTGTGTCAGCTGTCTTTATTCCATGTATATCCGCAAGTGTAGTTGTAACAATAGAATTTCACTTCACTGGTATACAGGTGGTAGGTATGGCAACCAGTTAGAAAGCATATACAACAACTGCCACGAGTGGAGGCAGATTTGTGATTGTTGTACCCAACTCTGATTGCAACATATTAATCAGTTTTGTGTGCACAGAAACTACTTTTGTAAAGATTTTTACAGGATCAACCAGAGTGGGAGTTTTTTTGGGGTGGTGGGGGTGGTGATGCCACTTTCTGGTACTGAATAGTAACACATTTTTAGGGGCTCTTCAAACATCTGATAACTTGTGTGCTAGCCTGCTCCACTCAGCCATAGAAAGAGGGAGTGGATCCTTAGGAATAGCCTAGTGGGGAGCTGCAAAGAGAGGGGGGATCTGAAGAAGGAGCAGACAAGTGGTGGAAATTAGTACAAACATATAGATGAATACTGGCACTTCTTTTAAAACAACAGCCCCAAAAACCCTGAGATTAATCAACCATGCACAGCCATGTGGCTCACTTGGTAACTTGGACCAGTTATTTCTTTATTTATGCATTTTCTGTGCAACCTCTCTAGAGAACCAAGTGGCTCATAAAGTAAAATATAAAACTGTAAAATACCATAACAATTAATAGACGTTTTTTAAAAAAACAGCATTAAAAACTCAAGCTGGAGCATAAAAACATTAAACAGTTTAAAACAAGTCTCATATGACAGATCTCAGGCTAGAAGCAGACTATTAAAATTATGGTAAAAGATCAACTCTGCAATTAAAGTCCTGGCTAAAATGAAACATTTTGGCCTGATGTATAGAAGAGAATAGGGTAGCTGTCAGGCCAGCATCAACAGGAAGGGCATTCCACAGACAAAGTGCCACTGCTGAAAAAGCCCTCTCTCTGGGCAACACCTGCTTCACCTCTGAAGTAGGGCACAGAGAACAGGGCTTGTGAGGAAGATTTTAGCTAGCAGCCTGGACAGTGTGAGAGGAGGCTGTCCTTTGAGTATTCTGGTTCCTGACATCTTATGACCATAGGGGTAAGAACCAGCACTTGGAATTGTGCCTGGAAACAGATAGTCAGCCAATGCAGATTTCTGCATCCCATTCAGTCAGTAGCCTGGCAGCCACATTTTGGACCAGCTGATGTTTCTGAATAGTTTTCAAAGGTAGTTCCCCCTCTGGATGTGGTCAGAAAGGTGGTTTGGCCTGATATAGTTGCTGTTCCCTTATGGATTAAATGGATTCATTCACACAGCCGCATCTGGCACCCATTCCCCAGTCATACTCACCGTGTCGTATGATGAGTTTAATGCAGAGTAAACAGGCACCCGAGAAAGTCTGGTGCTTATCATTGTCCACACATTCATCCCACATTTCCTGATGTCTACCCCCCCCCCCCCATGCCTGTTGTAAAGTCAAGCCATTTGGGAAGTCTGAATCTTTCCTTCCATCTCCACCTTCTTTGGTGGTTTTCTTTTTTTTAATTGGGTAGCTATGAGCACAAAAGCACATAATCACCCCTGGCATTGTCAATCATCATAACCAAGTAATCATTCTGGATCAAAAATTCTTGGGGAAGTTGGTTTTGAGCAACAACCCCCCCCTCAACCCCCCCTCTCTCTACTGTTTCTGCATCAGAGTTACTGTTGGAGAGCATCCCATGACTGACACAATGGCAAATGCACAGAAGTCAATGGGACTACTCTCATGTAAATCTTCCAAGGAAGATAGGTAAAGGGCACAGAGGGGCTGGAGTACTTGGCTGAGGGACTGTGGAGCTATCAAAAAGGAGCCAGAGCTTCGAATACACGCTTATGTACATGGATGAAAGACAGACAGACAGACAGACACACAAAATTACTAGCATAATGCTGATGCAATCTGATGATCGACCACAGGATGAGCACATGGTGAAGTGGATTCAGGGTGGGATGTTTGATTAAAACTTCCCTAAACTATTTAAACCACAGCAAATAGAGGCATAGCCAAATTGCGCCAAGCCTCCAGTATGACCACAGCCATAGAGTGCATTACAGTTATTAACCTGGATGTGATCAGGGCACAGATCATCATAGCCAGAGAATGGTTTATTGTGGCCAGGTACCCCCCTTGAATGGTACTGTGTTACTGTGGGAATGAAATAGGAAACAGGAAAACAGTGTCTACTGCCTTGGGCTCCTTGAATGAATGGATAAAAATGTCATGGATAAATAGATACCAGTGTGTAATTCCGGTGCACACAGAGCTGATGAACATCTGGAGATGGGGTGAGGATGATGGGGTGATCTTGCTTCCTCTCTAGGGGTTTATTAAAATATTTTCCAACAATGTGAAAAGATAACACTTACTGTTTCTGTTCTTTGATAACTACCCTACATATTGAGAACCCCGGTGGGAGCTGCCTGGGAGGCTCTAGAATAAAAGTGCCAGAAAACTGTGAAATGAATTATAGTGGCAGAGCAGCACCCTACTTCTCATTTCACAGAGGAAAACATTGTTCAAACTGCATCCTATTTACTGTTGCTAGGAACACATGGCGATAGCTCACTATTAGCAAACATTTTAGGACTTCCCATGGTGTGAAAATCAGCCTACCAGATGGCTCCCATTTCTAGGTTTTGGTTTTTTTAATTGTATACTTTTATTGGTCTCTAACATTCCACATTGGTTTGGATCATTATCTAATGTCAACAGTCTGATGTATGGGGTATAAAATTATGTATGGGATACATAATTTCAATTACATTTTCCAAGATTTTCCCATTAGTATGGCTTGTGGGCTTGACACATCTAATACAATGCCACATGCCGTACTCAGAGACCAAAGCCTTCACATGGCAGAAATCCTCTGAGACTTATTTCTACCCATCAGTCATCAGCCAGATAAATCTTCCTACTCAATGCAATTTAGAACTTCTGAATAGCCCACTTGAGCTTTAAGCATCCTTCTGAAATTACTTTAAAAGGAGAAGAAACTTGATCACAGGAGTAAGAAATTTCCCATCATTGACTTTTTGAAGTACTGAGTAGAATGCTTTGCTGCTTTAAGTAATGTATATTGAAGGTGAATACAAGTTAGCAGGAAATTTTTCTACCTCTATTGACCATTGTAAGAGTTGTATAAAATTGGCCACAATTGTGTAAAGTGAAGCTGGATACAACTTCCCAAAGGCATAACTGTGTGTAATCTGTTGTATCAAAAAGAAGAAAGAGTCATATGGCACCTTTAACATTCCAAGTTGTGACTTAAGCTTTTGGAGACTATACCACACTTCATGAAAGACACATGCATATGATGAGGTTGACTTTGACCCATGAAAGCTTAGGTCACAATTCATTTTTTTTAGTCTTTTAACGTTCAGCACATCTTCATGTAAGTTAGCACAGAAAAAGTGCCATGATACAGATTGGGATAATAGTGGCAATACTGAGCAGGTTTATTCAGAAGTACGTTCCACTTTATTCAGTGGAGCTTAGTTTCAGTCCAGTGTTCTTAGGATTTCAGCCTGTGGCATTGGAGAAATGGGGTAGTTAACTTTTCATTCTCTCAACATATCCCCAGTCAAAATGCCTCATCTTCTTGTTCACTCTGTAGTGTTGCTATGCTGACTGTATTAAAAATAAACACTGAGTTGGATCCAGTGAAAGAGATTTCCACCACCACCTCCCTCATCTTGTTGCAGCCCAAAGCGCTCCTCAAAATGCTGGTTCTAGGGTACTGTAGACCCCCAGGAACAGGATAAGGATGAATCTGTAGTGGAAGAGGAGATTCAACAAATTTTTCCTGCTTCTATGAATAGGAATCTACCACTTATCAAACTCACTGATTGCTTGATTGCTGACTGCTGATTATACAATGCAATCTTTTTTGAAGAAACTAGCAATTAATTCTCTATGTCCAAGGAGTTCTCAGACAGTGTGGGTTCTCAAACTGCACTGAATCCCTTTCATACTGAATGAAGAACCTTTCTTAAAACCAAGGTAAATTTTAAAATATGTTTATGACATGATATGGAGGAGGCCCACTGTTCAGTGCAAACAATTACGTTGGGAAACTCCATGCACTTTGTTGTACCTTGAGTAGACCCTTGTAACTGTTAAGAAAAGAGGTAATTAAAAGAAGAAAGAAAGGTAGTCAAGCTCTGCATTACTTTCATATCACCATGTTTCTCTGAGAACTAATAACAGGTCAACTGAAATCTAGCACTTCTTCAGGCTTCCCACTTCAGAATGCATGTGGAAAATTTTGTGCTAAATACACAACTTACCTTCTTGACTCACTATCTGTTTTTGACATCATCCCTCTAGGGTTGCCAATTTCCAGTTGGGGGCAGGGAATCCCCTGGTTCGGATGCCCTCCCCCACTTCAGGGGTATCAGAAAGCATGGAGGGTGGTGGAGGGAAATGTCTGCTGGGCACTTCATTATTCCCAATGGAAGCTAATCTCCATTGGGTATAATGGAGAATCAATCTGGGGCTTGGAAAGTGCTGCTTTTTGAAGCAGAGGCACCAGATTTTAAGCATAGTATCTGGTGCCTCTTCTCAAACCCCCCTCCCAAATTTCAAAAATTGGACCAGGGGGTGCAATTCGATGAGCCTCTCAAGAAGGTGCCCCTATCCTCCACTATTGGCAATGGAAGGAAGGCATTTAAAGGGAGTGCAGTCCCTTTAAATAAGATGGCCAGAACTCCCTTTGGAATTCAATCATGCTTTTTACAACCTTGCTCCTGGCTCCACCCCCCAAATCCCCAAATATTTCCTGAGTTGGGCCTGGCAACCAATGTTCCCTCTAAGCTGAGTTAGTGTTAGCTAGCTCACAGTTCTTTAGCTTCTGGCTCACAAATTTTTGTCTTAGCTCAGGAAAAATGTCCCCAGAGCTAACTAATTTATGCAGTAGCTCACAATTTGAATGCCAGTAGCTCATAAATTATAATTTTTGCTCACAAGACTTTACAGCTTAGAGGGAGTATTGCTGGAAACCCTATGTTCTGCCCAGATCCTAAGATTCTGTTGATGCAATGTCATTCCTCTTAATAACAAACTTGGTTATCCCATGCCTGGAATACAACAGTGAAATGTGATCTGACACAGACAAGGTAGATATACCATGGACTCCTCAAGCAAGCAAAAATATTAGTTTGTAAAAACATTCCCTCCCCCCCCCCCAAAAAAAAAAGTCCAATAGAAAGCAAATATACTCATTGCCCCAAGAAATTAAGGGCAGATTCAGGTTTATTACGGTATATAACCAATAAAAACAATTTTAAAAGCCAATTCATTCAAATCCGATGTACAAAACAGTCAAACATTTAAGCATGGTTGTTACAGTAGCATACAAATATTTGAAAAATGGAGCTTTACAAAAATCTTAAAATATTCAGAAAAGATTTTAAAAAGTCTGCTTTAAGGCCCATCCTTTAAAAAATCATCCCGAATTCTCCTGGCTGCCAACAGAAATCTGGTGCAATCATACGTAAATTGAGGATTAAAGTCTGCTAACAATATATTTCTAATTTTGGAGTCCAAAAGTCCCTGGCATCTCTCTAGCAAAGGATGAATATACTTGGCACGTGTGCTTTTATACAGTCCACACTCAAGCAAAATATGGTCATTCGCTTCCACTTTACAGTATGCGTCTACATCCAGGGATGCATGCCTTGTGGTTCTCCCAGTCTGAATCTTGAACGGGCTTTGAAATTCAAAAGTCTTGTGCAGGTCATTCTACAACTCAGCTGCAACAAAAATACAAATATCCTGAAATGGAGGATGAATATTGGGGGATTGTTGACCATCACACATTCGTAGTGTCAGTTCTTTAACTCTGCCACACAGAGTAGTAAAAGGAAGATACAATAATTCTTTCCTAGATCATAATGGGAGCCCCTATATACCTAAACCTTAGGAGTTAGTGCTTTGTGCTTGAATTGTAGGCTGGATTGCTGAGGTTCTAAACTAGATGAACCCTACCTACTCATCCAGCCCCAGAGCTTTGAGGTGAAGCATTGTAGTGCTATGATAATAATATTTCCCAACTGATGATACACCCTGTGCAATTCCTCATGGGTTGAATCTGTAAAAGCTGATAGTAGCAGCATTAATAACTAAAGCATCCTATGAGTGAGTTTGCTGGTTTTCCTCATCCACTAGTGAAAACCTGATCACATCTCTTGTTATACTCTAAAGACAGATAATAGCATTTCTCCATTTTTATCTGCATTGCTTACATACCACTGTATTAAAGATACACAAAAAACTGAAATCTGTTGGAAAGCATAACACATAGCATTAAAATTAAGGGGGACATTCAAATTGCCAGCAATGAAATTATGTAAATTTATGAGAGATTATATAAGATATCAACATTTGAAATTGGTTTATAGACTAGAAATTGGAAGATAAGCAAAAGAGAAAAGAACTCACAATACAAGAACTCATGGGCATTCGATGAAATTGCTGAGCAGACAGGTTAAAACGGATAAAAGGAAGTACTTCTTCACCCAAAGGGTGATTAACATGTGGAATTCACTGCCACAGGAGGTGGTGGCGTCCACAAGCATAGCCACCTTCAAGAAGGGGTTAGATAAAAATATGGAGCAGAGGTCCATCAGTGGCTATTAGCCACAGTGTGTGTGTGTGTGTATGTATATATATATATATATATATATATATATATATATATATATTTGGCCGCTGCGTGACACAGAATGTTGGACTGGATGGGCCATTGGCCTGATCTAACATGGCTTCTCTTATGTTCTTAAAAGGGAAAAGTGGAGGAAGATTTGGGAATCCAATAAGATATGGGCAAAAGCTCATTTTAAAGGGTACTACATGATTGTGGAAAAATAATGACACTTTTCTGCGGCTATTGTGTCTGCACAATGTATGCCAGCAGAGCTGTTCCAGGTAGTCTGAGGACTAGCCTACAGCAGGAAATGGACTGCTTGGTGGGCCACTGTGATTGTTTTGTTCAGAACTTTGCAGATATACTCTCTCTCATCCTTTCTGATTTGGACTCTCCATTAGTAGTGACAAGGTCAGATGGTGCCAAGGTGCCATCCTGTCCAGTAGTTTGGGATACTTTTCAGTTTATTCAGTCCAAGGATATGGAAAGGTTGTGAAAAATATCCCTGGATGTGGACATGGAAAGGATCTTTGAAGGTATACCACCTACTTGTATGGCCCTTGTCTTTCCAGTCAAATTAAATCAGCCGGGTTGACTGGGTCCAAGACTTAGTTAATGTCTACATGAGGGTGGGAGTGGTTACCTTACCCTTGAAACAGACTGTGGTGCATCCACCACAGTAGGTCAAGCCTACTCTTGACCCAGAAGATCTCAGTAGCTATTGACCAGTTTCAGTGGTGGGATTCAAATAAATTAACAACAGGTTCTATGTCCTAATGACCATTTTAACTATACCAAAAGATATACCAAAAGGTAGTTTAATAATTCACGCATTAAATACTGCAATAAGAACAGTAAAAGAGGTAAAGACAACTAGATTATGTTTAAAGAAAGATTTGTAATATTAAATACCTGACAGTTATTGAAGATATTTCCATATTGCTGTTTGATTGGCATTCTCACCTGCAATTTTCTTTGCTTTTATCCGAGCATCATCAGCTGTGTGATTTACCCTTAACCATCTTTGTGAGGTGGGTGGGGCTGGAGAGGGCTCTCACAGCAGCTGCCCTTTCAAGGACAACCTCTGCCAGAGCTATAGCTGACCCAAGGCCATGCTAGCAGGTGCAAGTGGAGGAGTGAGGAATCAAACCCGGTTCTCCCAGATCAGAATCCGCACACTTAACCACTACACCAAACTGGCTCTACACCACTAAGAGTCACAGAGTGGCTCACAATCTCCTTTACCCTCCTCCCCCACAACAGACACCCTGTGAGGTGGGTGGGGCTGGAGAGGGCTCTCACAGCAGCTGCCCTTTCAAGGACAGAGTCTCAGGGCAGCTCACAATCTCCTTTCCCTTCCTCCCCCACAACAGACACCCCGTGAGGTGGGTGGGGCTGGAGAGGGCTCTCACAGCAGCTGCCCTTTCAAGGACAACCTCTGCCAGAGCTATGGCTGACCCAAGGCCATTCCAGCAGGTGCAAGTGAAGGAGTGGGGAATCAAACCCGGTTCTCCCAGATAAGAGTCCGCACACATAACCACTACACCAAACCAGCTCTCTCACTACACCAAACCAGCTCACTTAACCACTATACCAAACACACACCGACACACACACACATACTTCAGTGATAAGAAGCTGGTACTGAGTGTCCCCAGTTTATTTTCCCCTCCTTCATACCTAGGGTGCCAGACAGTCTGCTTCTTGGATTCTGATCTCTTCTGGGAGATTTGAAAGCAAATTACATTCTCATTTTGAGCCACGGAGGGCGGTCGTCGCCAAGTCCTTGCAAAGCTCGCTGTGCCTCCCCCGCGCTCTGCGGCCGATTCCTCCCGGGGGAGCGAGGGCGGGGCAGGACGGCGAGAGAGCCACCAAGTCACACCCCCACCGCCGGGCAGGCACGAAGAAAGGAGCGGGAGAGGCCCACGTGGGATGACCCCTGTCTCCATCCATCCCACCCACCGATCCCGCAACCAGTCGCCTTCTCTTCGGACAGCAGCAGCCTCTTCTGTTTTGCACCACACGCACAGGCGCCTGAGGCTGCCGTTTGGCCGCACGAACAACCTGTGGGAGGATCAGAGGAGCGTGTGAAGGGGACACGTGTGAATTCCCTCTGCCCGGCGGAGACGAAAGCGGCTCTGAGAAGGGCCGCCTTAGGACTGCTGTGGGCCCCTCCTGCCACAATAATACCGATATTAATAATCATAATATAAACATATGCTTAACATTAAATTAAAATTCAAACGCTTTAACATTTTTTTCCTTTTAAAGGAAACATTTAACAGATTTTCGCGGACTCTAAAATTGCTTTCTTTTGTGATGTGAGATAAAAGCATTCTCTTCGGCCCTGAAAGTTCACCCCCCCCCCTCCTCTAATTTGAAAAGAAATCAAGCCCTTCTCGTGGGCCCTGGGCTGGCGGCGCCTGCAGGCTGTGCCTCCTAAGGGAGCAATCGCCCCCCCCGCCCCGGTCCTCCTGAGGCGGTCTCCCCTCAAGCAGAGCCTTCGCTTCCGCTGCTGCAGCAGCAAGGCCTGGCACAATGTGGGGAGGCTCTCCGAGCATCCTTCGCTGCCCCAGGGGGCAAGATCTGTCCCTTTCCGTCTGGCAGAGGAGGCGAGAAGGAAGCGGGAAGCAAGCTGCTTGTTCCCTTTCTCTGGCGGCAATAGAGACGAGGTGACCCTTCAGATGCCCAGCCCGCCGGGGAAGCAGATCGGGCTGCTGGAGGAGGTGAATGACGTTGACGGCCTTTTTGTGTTGGTGGCGTAGAAGGTCCTGGATGGACCCGGCACTGTTCACCCCCCGACCCCACCCCACCCCACAATGGAAGTGGCATAAAGCCGTCAAACCCTGGCCGGTCCGGTGGAAACTCAGCCCTGGCTTGGATCAAAGCGCTGAAAGCGGAAGGCGGGGGGCGCAAATCTCGCTGGATTCTGAGCGGGTTTACTTGGGCAAACGGTCAGCTAGCCTTTCCTTCAGGGACAGCGGGACTCGCCGGCATCGTCGCCTGCGCTGGAGCTCAGCAGGGGCCGTGGCTGCTGGAGAGGGAAGGCGAAACCAAGGAGGAGGAGAGGCCGCGTCTCCCGCTCTGGGCTTGGAAACTGACCCTTCGTGGGACGACCGACTGCAGCTGGAGCTGCGGGACCGGCTGGGCCAAGCGGCGCTTCTGCGCTTTCTGCTCCGCCCCCAAGCTTGCGCGCCCAAACCGACAAACTTCGCCTCCTCCTCCCAGGGAGGCAAATGGAGCGAAAGCAGCCTAGCAGCTACCTCTGCAAGTTGCACGCTCTAGATAAAAATTAACACCAGGCGCCGGCCAACAACCGGCTCTGCCGAACCAATAAGACCTTAGGTAACGGTTCGACAGAACCGGTGCGAACCGGCTGAATCCCACCATTGACCAGTTTCAAATATTCCATTCTTGAACAAGGTGATTGGTCAGGTAATGGTTGGACAATCTCACACTTTCCTGAATTAGGCAGATTGTTCATATTTTTTCCAATCTGGGTTTAGGCCTGGTTATGGAATTGAAACTGCCTTGGTCACCCAGTAAGGATTCCAGGTTAAATAATCCTGCTGGCCTTCAAAGATTGGGCAGGGATGCCATGCAATGTGCATATGTCACCTGGAAGTGACATGGGCATGCCAGTGACATCAGGGGCAATGCTCTGGTTTTTGGGCAAAACTCAAACAAAAATCACCCTTGAACTATAGAGTTCTACTCAAAAAACAGAGATTACCAACACACACACATCACTGATGTGCCTACATAGCTTCTGGGTGACATCAGTGTATTGCCCACAACATCTGTTTGGAGGGTGGGGGGAATTTCCTTCCAGCAGCTGGATGAATTGTGCCAGGAAATGGACAGAGAACATACAACTCTACTAATTCTGAATGAACCTCTCTGTGACTTTTGATACTATTGACTATGGTATCCTTCTGGGCTGCCTTTCCAGCTGGGATTGGGAGGCACTATTCTACAATGGTTCCAATCCCACCTAAAGGGTAGGTTTCAGAAGGTGATGCTGGGGGATTGCTGCTCAAGTCAGCAACATGGGCACAGACTGAAGTTCTTCTTTCTGTCAGAAAGCATCTGAAATCTTTTTCTTCAAATCCACTGTCTCTCACAAGCAGATTCCTTATCATTTGGGACTCCTTGCAGTCCTTGATGGTAACTAGGGTTTTGACCTCCAGGTATGGCCTGGCAATCTCCCAGAATTACAACTGACCTCCAGAGGCCAGTTCCCAGGAGAAAATGGCTGCTTTGGAGGGTGGATTCTATGGCATTATACCCTACTGAGGTCCCTCCATTCCCCAAACTCCGTTGTCCGCAGGGTCTAGCCCCAAATATCTAGAAATTTCCCAACCCAGAGTTGGGAATGTTACCCTAGTGGTAATATTCTTGGGGGAGGGGGACTTTATTTTTGCCTCATGGTTTTATTCCTCTCAGTGCCTTCTGATTCCTCCACAAGCTACAGGTAGTACAGGTTACTGGCAAATGTATTCCTGCTTCACCTATGAACATCAAGGCTAGTCATCACAGAGATCAGGTAACCTGCATCTCTGCTCCTGTCTCAGTAAATATACCTTATTTAACCAGTGGACTTCAAGAATATTAAAGGCTCTATGTACACAGAGTTAATCCCGATAGCCAATTACACCAAAAACAATACATTTATACAGCTGGACAGCTCAAACAAAAATAGACATGGGCAGTGATAGAAACTGTTGCTGGCTTCTCCATCCAGGAAAGAGCCATTTTGCATTTGGAATACTAAGGCCGTTTTCGCACTTAGCGTTTGCTCCCCTTTTTCCGCGGTGCAATTATGTCCGGATCATTTTTCTCGTTTTCCCACTAGTGACTCTTTGCGGAGTCGCCTTCCCTGAAGCCCCGGCTCAAATCATTTTCCCACTGGCATCGGCTTGAGTCCGATGCCCTGTCAATCATTTTTTTTTTAAGCGCAAGTCTGGTTGCGTAATGACGTACTAACGTACTAACGTAACATCGAGCTGTTCCCTCCCCTTCTTTTCTTGGACAAACCGCATCACGTGTGCTGCTGCTGCTTATGGATTGGCTGCAGCTGTAGAATCCTCCACAGCCCTTTATGTATTAACGGAAGCATTCACAGTGGAGAATCCTAGCACTAGATTCCCCCCCCCCCCCCAAATTCTGAAGCACTAGATCCCCCCCCCCCAAATTTCCTCCGCTCTCTTTCCCCTCCCCGGCTGGCCTGACTGATTCCTGCTGCCAGAGCTCCCCCCCCCCGCTCCATTCTCTCCTTCCCCTTCTGTGGCGCGTGTGAGGAGCTCGCTCGCGTCTACTTTCTAACCGAGCGGAATGTAGCCAGGGAGAAGAATGCAGGACTCCAACTTCCCATTTTATACATGGCGATTTTGTGCAGGTCCAGAAATCCTGGTGGCACAGCTGAGGGAGGCATTCCCTTTTTAAAACACACACACATGGACGCTTTGGCCCGCACCGGCACTACATTCCCCCCCCCCCAACAATGGTCGTTTTCGCATTATCGAGATAACGCAACAGCGGAATAACGCAACTAAAGTCAATAATAAAAAAAAATTCTAACGAAACCAATTGAAGTGCCAATTGAGGCTATTCCAGGAGGGTTTTTTTTTTCTATTTGTTAATTTCGAAATATCGCTATTACGCAAAACTGTGAAGTTTAAAAAAAAAAATGGCCGTGCCGGCACTTTGGGGAAGCGCCGCGAAAGGCTGATGATTGGCCAAGCGGGTGGATGGGGTGGGAGGACGGAAAGGGAGAGGGTGACGCCCCCAAAGCAGTCGATCCGGCGTGGATGGATTTCGCACAGGAAACTCCGCTGAGTGGATCCGGAGTGGATCCGGAGGTTTTCGGAAACTCCAGCAACTTGCTGAAAAACATACTCCGGCGTAAAATCCCTGAAGCGCCGGAGCAAAGCGCAGCGCCGGAGCAACATGTGCGAAATCCAAGAGAAGATCCGGAGGTAAATGGGGCGCTACGCCGGAGCAAACGCTAGTGCGAAAACGGCCTAAGAGATACAAGGGAAAAGAATTTATACTGTTGAAGATTTGATCCAGACAAATGTTAATTGATTTTGAACTTACAGACTTGTTTTCATATTTCAGACTGATTCTGACAGTCACATTGTACAATGAACTTTGACAGCGCAGAAACCGGAAAGTGTTTGGCTTACAGCAAAAAAGGCAAATTATATTTCTATATCTGTGGAGTGGCTGCAAATGATCATGGACCCTCAGGGTCAATTCCTTCTGGCTCCCATCAACACACTTAGACACAACACAAGCATCATATGCCAGCAAGTCATTTGACTGGCCCATTGCCATTGTCCCCTTCCATGAAAAGGGCTTCTGGAATTTTGTTCTCATAAATCTGTCTGACCCCCAGTCAGCAGCTCTGTTGACCTGGTATAGGCATATACTTTGATTAGCATCTCAGAGACTTACAATACCTTAAGTAGCTAAATATTTATTTTATTTATATTTAAGTAGCTATTTATTTATTTATTTATTTATTTATTTATTTATTTATTTATTTATTTATTTATTTATTTATTTATTTATTTATTTATATTTCTATCCTGCTATCTCCGCAAGTGGACTCTACAAATATCTACAAATTCAAACATCTACAAATACAATTTAAAAATGATAAAACACAACTAAAAACATTTTGTGGTGCTGTTCAATTTCAGTATAGGTGGGTTCTTCTGACAGTGATCCTATAATGATCATAGTTCCTCAGCAGGGTAGGGTGGCAGTCCTCTCCTGGTTTAGATGTTAAAGGCCCGTTGATATAGTTCAGTTTTGCAGGCTCTGTGGAATTGAGAGAGATCCCACAGGACTCTTATGGCCTCTGGGAGGGCATTCCACATTTCTGGCGCTGCCACTGAGAAGACCCTAGCCTGTGTAGAACACAGTCTGGTCTCTCTTGGTCCAGAGATAGATAGTAGATTTTGTGTCCCTGAACGCAGTGCTCTCTGGGAACATGCAGAGAAAGGTGGTCCCATAGATAGGCAGGCCTCTGACCATATATAGCTTTAAAGGTCAATACCAACACCTTGAAATGGTCTCGGAACACAATACGTAGCCAGTGCAGCTCTTTCAGCACTGGTTGAATGTGCTACTATCAAGGGAACCCCATTGTCAGCCATGTTCTGTATTAGCTGTAGTTTCTGAGTCAGGGTCAAGGGTAGCCCCATGTAGAGAGCATTACAGTGATCTATTCTTGAGGTGACCATAGTGTGGATCACCATTGCTAAGTCATCATGCTCCAGAAAAGGGGCCAGCTGCCATACCCACCGAAGTTGAAAAAAGGCAGATTTGGTAGTGGTTGCTATCTGGCCCTCCATTGTCAGAGAGGATTCCAGGAGCACTCCCAGGCTCTTGACCTCAGGGGCCAGTACCTGGCAAAGGGAGCTCCCTTCCTGGGCCACCCCGGCTCAGACAGAGAACCTCCGTCTTCATCTGATTCAGTTTCAACTGACTCAGCCTGAGCCAAGATGCTACGGCTTGAAGATCCAGGTCTAGATTATCCGGGGTACAGTAGGACTGGCCACCCATCAATAGATAGAGCTGGGTGTCATCTGCATATTGGTGACATCCCAGCCCATACTTCCTGAGAATCTGGGCAAGGGGGCGTATATAGATGTTAAATAACATCAGGGACAGAACCGCACCCTGAGCCACACCACATATAAGTGGGTGCCTTTGGGATGATTCTTCCCCTATCACCACCTTTTGTCCCTGACCTTGGAGAAAAGAGGCCATTCATGGATCCCCATGTCGGCAAGGCAGCTAGACAGTAGCTGATGGCCAACCACGTCAAATGCAACTGACAGATCTAATAATAACAGCACTGCTGAGCCTCCCTGATCCAGATGTTGCATGGGATCATCTATGAGGGTGACGAGAACCATCTCCTGTGACCTGGCCGAAAGCTGGGCTGGAATGGATCCAGTGCAGACGTGTCATCCAGGAATCCCTGTAGCTGAATTGCCACTGTCTACTCTATGATCTTACCCAAAAAGGGAAGGTTCGACACCGGCTGATAATTTGCCAATATGGTCGGGTCTGCGGATGTTTTTTTCAAGAGGCGATAGATCACAGTCTCTTTAAGAGGTGTGGGAAAGATCCCTTCTAAAAGGGATCTGTTGACAATAGCCTGCAGTGGTTCATGTAGCATTGCCTGGCTAGCTTTTATAAGCCAGGACTGGCATGGGTCCAACCCACATGTAGTAGGGTGTACAGCAAAAAGGATCCTGTCAATCTCCTCCAGGCTGAGTGGAGTGGAAAAATTCAGAAATGGACCAGAAGATGTGCTTGGTGCCTCGAATTCATTCACTGTGTCAATTGTGGTGGGGAGCTCGTGTTGAATTGACAAGACCTTATCTGCAAAAAAGAAAACTCGCAAAAGCCTCACAGCAATTTCCAATTCTCTAACATTTGGTTTACCTTGTGGTAAAGTTGTCATACCAAATGCAAAGAGAAATAGCAAAGAGAAATATTGGACCTTGTGCCTAGTCTGAATGCTCACCTAATTTGGCATAAAGTCTCACACAAGGCCAGTGCTATGTAATACATTTTTCCTTTTTCTTTTTTTTTTGCAAATCTGAGAACTTCATTTCCTTTTGCCAAAATGAGTCATGCAGTTTGGTAGTATATTAAATTATTTACAAGCTAGTAAATGTTGTTCTTTAAATTTAAAACTTGTGCTCATCTCATATGGCTGGAAGAGGCAGAGCCCATATGTAGTGAGGGGAAGTGTTTTTAAAATTTCAGTTCACAAAAGCCTCTCTCATTGACAGCAATCCAAAAGCCTCTGTTCATATTAGCAGATTCTCCTGGAGGGGGAGAAGGAAGAGTGTTCAGCATGGTTTATTCCTCCCTGAGTAATGGATATGAATTTGCCTAGCATTTAGTTTGTGGTGCACCTCTAGAGTGCAGTAGGGATTGGTGGCAAATTGGCACACTTCCTTTCTTGCTTGCACTGCCGAGGAGAAAAAATGACTCAGTTTTTTAACACTAATTTTAAAAAGCTCAGCATTTTATCCCTGTTTTATTCTCATTGTGGAATCAAAAGCAACAGCTCTTCACTGCTATCTATTCTGGGATAAGTGTGAAATCAAAACAGTTGGAAGGAAACTCTAAATTGAATCCGCTATGTCACTGCTGCAGGATGAAGGACTACCTTGGAGTGATTTGCTTCATCAGTTTGCACTCTGTTTTTTTCCGGCACTATATTCTGCATAAGAATTTTCTTGCTTGCCACTATCAAGACCTTTAAAAAGAATTAATCTTGGGAAACTGTGGTAGTTTCATCCAAACCCCATTATGTTCCCATTAAATTCCTTGAATGTATTACCCAAAAAGTAACTCCTTCTGATTTGCCTTTCTTTTTTTTTCTTTTTTTTACAGACTTCTAAACATTGTGGCGATTTAGGGATACATGAATTTTACTAAAATTATTGAAACTGTTTTGGTTTTCTGAGATTGTGTGCTTAGCAGGAATCTGAGTTTTGCGGATGCAAATTTTGGCAACATCTCTGATGATGAACTCATATTTGTGAAACTGCATGCTTGCTGCTCCTTTGAAAACTGGAACAAGGATCAGTTCTGGCTACTATTCAGCTGAACTCTGTGAAAATTACGAAGTGTAACTACCAGTAGATCCTTCAAAGCCCGTTAATTTCAATTTCAATGGATTTAGAATGGATGCTGCTCTGCTTAGAACTGCACTGTACTTAGCTTACTTGTTGCCATGATGGCTCAAAGACAGGAAGAATCCTAGCCAGTGAGAATGAAGTGAACTCTAATTTGACCACCTACTGGCACTTGGATGTCAATGCTAATTTGAATTTACTGAAAGTGTCTTTATTCTATTTTTCACAGAGGGAGTAGGACAGGGAAAAGAATGTGAGAGGCCAGCAACAAGTCAGGTTGGTGCTAACTTCTGTTGATACAACATTTGAAATGGTAGGCTCTTCTTTAAATAGAAGTAGACAACTCTTTGGATGATTATAGACGGCTGGCTTGGGGGGCATGAAGCTACCCCAAAGACAGCTGGTCAGAAAAGGAGCGAACCAGAAGCCTCCAGATGGCACATGGCCTGCCACCAGAACAGGGATGGGCTGTGTGCACCCTGGAGGAGCTTCTGGAGTGCTCATGCACCTCCTGGCCACTCGCCAGCTATCCAAACAACTGGGAAGCACCTCCAAGCTGCCTCAGAATTTGTAAGTGGTGCCTTTCTGAGGCGGCTTCAATTTGGCCCCAGGCGGGCTGCGTTCAGGATGGGGATGGGAGGCAGATGTGTGTGTGTGGATGTGCTTTTTTGGTCTGCCTGCCTTCCATCTCCAGGGCAGCTTAAATCATCTGTCTGTTATCACCCTTTATGACAACATTGGAGAAGCTGCATACTTTTAAGCTACATCTCACCAATATCCAGATCCTAACCATTTTCTCATGAGGATAATGAGCCAATAAACTTGGTACAGTCTATTCCCCTGAGCTGTTTTTGTTGGTATGACAAATCTTATGAAGAGACCTCCAGATTAATACCAGACTTTCAGTTAAGATTAGGATGTCAGCTGCTAACCCACAAAGTGATAAAATGGGCAAAATGTTATAACCCTTCCTGTTTCAGGCCACGCATGAGAAACTTCTCTGTGGGTGCTACATATTTCCCACTGATCAATCAAAAGGCTTGCAGACCAATAGCCCTGACAAACACAAATAACAATGTTATATTGTTGCTTTCAAATATTTTTGAGACTCTAACGTGTGTGTTTAATAACATGAATGTAAAAACTGGAAGTGCAGAAAATGGTACAAATGGAGTATTTTTTTTTTTCAAGCTGTGATGTATTGATCTTGCTCTTTTCTTGGTAATTTCTATGACAACAGCTAGTAGTCTAGGTCAAGTGTAGAAAAACAATATTTTCACTGATGATAGTCTTGTTGAAAGACAAGGCTGGCAAGCAGGGGGAAACCCTTTCATCCACACTAAATTGCCTGTTATTATTGTCTATCTCTATTACTAGTAGCAACAAACTTCTTTGTAGGTACAAAGATTTATTGAAAAATGCTGTTTCTCAGTGCAAAGTGTTCTTCAAGGGAAATCACTTTACGAGCAATTAAACAAGTGTCTTTGTATATATGTTTGACTGGAAATTCTAAAACATACACTGTTATGGTACATTTCTAAAAGACAATGCATTGCTATTCAAAACTGGCAAAAAAGGAAGAATACTTAATGCCAAAGCTATAGATTTCTTAAGCATATTCCTGTTTTGTACAAAGTCATAGCATATAGAAGTTGGTTGCTTCTTGCCATGCCATAGTTTTGCCTTGTTGTTGTTGGTATTATAATTATTAGCAAACAAAAGTTATGGAATTGTATTCGGAATGCTAGACAAAGTTCACGTGGGGGAATGTTTTCCTTTCAAGAGCAGGGTCTACAACTTTTGGCTGCAGGGCCACATTGGGCTCAGTAAGGAACCAAACATAGCTCTTTCAAAACAAAATGCAATATCTAGGTTTAGGTATATTGAGGAATAGGTGGGTTTTACAATAACCAGTATATGAAGAGAATGATGGGCAAAGATTTCTATGGGACATCTTAGAGATGTATTTAAATGGTTTTAATGGTTTTATGAATGTTTATCTGTTTTAGATGTATTTAAATGGTTTAAATGGTTTAAATGGTTTTAGATGTATTTAAATGGTATGAATATGAATATGTGTGTTTGATGTGTTGGTATGTTTGTGGAAGAGCACCTCATTTCGTTGCTCTCTTTTTGTGGAGAACAATGACAATAAATCTATCTATCTATCTATCTATCTATCTATCTATCTATCTATCTATCTATCTATCTATCTATCTATCTATCTATCTATCTATCTATCTATCTAGAGATGCTTTACCAAAAGTGAAATGATAGAGGTGAACAGCTGCCATTAATCTGAGTAGGATGCTGCAGCCAGATTAGTACTGACAATAGGAAGTTGTTCCCTAGAGTGCTGCTGTCTGAATGGGGTTGTGCCTTCTGGGAGGATCACAAGCCATAATGGTCAGGGATCTGGGAGTTTGATAGACGAGGATGGCAGGACTCTATACCGCAACTCTGAGGGAACATCCCATCTTCCCTCAAATTCCATTTCACCTGAAATTTAATAGCAATCTTACAATGCCACCCTAAGGAGAGTTAACAGCTTAGAAAGGTGTAACTGTGCTTAAAATAGCAGTTTTAGTTCCTAGCAAAGCAAATAAGCATGCAAAAAGGAAGTCTAACTTGCAGTTTGCCAGACTAAATTAGAAGTCTTGCAAAGGCTTCTTGCTTCTAGTGATCAAGCTAACGTTCACATCGCAGACAGTGGCTACAATCAAGTGTCTATGTAATACCTCTTCATATCCTTCAGCATTTTAGTACAGTAAGCACAGGTCTTTATGCTCAGTAAACAAGGAAATCATTTTACTGGAGTGACTACACTATTTCCATTCACACATGCCTTTCAAAGGACTGAAACATTAACTTCAAAATATACATATTCATATTGGAATGCCTTCTCTCACAGTTTACCACCCCTAAATTATGGAGCTTGGAAATTCAGAACATTTTATTGAATGTCTATAATTCCTTATTGGGTTTTCTTTTTGACCTTTACGTACCACTTGGTTTGTAACAAATGTAGTAACACCTTGAACAGTGTATATAAGAATGTGTTTTATATTGAAGTGCAGTTGCAGCATGTGGTTTGCTGTAAATGCTGTAAGCAAAAACAGAAGATGCTGTGTGATATCTGTACCAGAAATGCTTCCTCAGTAATGATTTCAGTCTGTAGAAGTGCTTCAGGTTTTGATTTAATATGATAAAGCCAAAGTCAGACCCTGCTGTCCGGATTACAGTCCCTCCTTGCCCCCCACATTCTCTGGTTTTCTGCCTTTTAATACCACTCGTTGTGATTTCATATAGAAGACTCTTTAGGAGTTGCTTTCCTTGTGATCAAATCTGTCTAGCATGGGAAAAAAACTCCAGTCTTCTTTTTTATTTAGGTTTTAAGAGATTTATAATAATTTATAATACCAAACAGCCCCCATGACCCTCTCACCCTTGAAAAATATTATATGATAGGGATGTAAAGGTTAATGTGAAAGGTGATAGGTGGTGAACAAACAGAATATATATACATATGTCACCATGTTATCTTTGACAACTGCTGAAAATATCTCTGATCTCAGTTATTTTATGCTTGTGTCACCTGAAAGGGTCTTTCAGGCTCCTGCTTGCTGTTGCTTCACTTATCTGAAATATGCACATATTTATCTGATTAAAAAACAGACAAACAAAACATACTAGGACTTGGGCTTACCTTCTCCATAAAACTGAAATAATTGAAAGGGTATTTGGCTACCTTGCTTGCCTGAGTTGTTGACAATGAAATGTCCAAGCCACTCTTGGCATTGATGGACAATCCAAAAATATTTTTTCAGGCTTGCATTCTCCTTATAATAATCTGGAAAATGTGTAAATATTTTCACCACAAGGAATAATAAAGATCCTGATCTTTCCCAGAGGCTACATGATGCAGTACATCCACTGAAGTCTTCCTTCATGTGTTTGTTGGGTGATCTCCACAAATGAAAACAGAAGATGAATAAAGCATAGCCCAAATGGTCTACCACATTCTAACCCCTGAAGACCATAATCAAAGATCAAATGAGTGCTGATTTACACATTACAGTGTCCTTGTCTTTGCCATAACTGTCAAGTCGTCAGATTCAATAACGAGTCGTTGTTGATACAAAGAAACTACTTTATTGATACTGTTACTTGAGGCTAGGCCAGCATTGCAAAGACTAAAGAATAAACTGTAGATACATTGCATATAAGGGACACGGGATTCCTAAGGGGGGAGGATTATGCAGGGAACATTCACACATTGATGTTACCAATTCGTTCTCAGGCTTGCATGGCCTTGATCGTAGTGGGCTCCTGACTCCCTTCCGAGAGCCAGGCCTGAGAAGGCACAGATAAGACTTTCACATCTTTCCATTTCAAAGCAAGGCCACTCACTTCAGGAAGGGAGGGGTAGGAAAGGTACAAGCTAGCAGCATTTGAATACACTTTGGTTCTACCCAGAATGCTCTTGGCATGAGCCAGAGTTACAGACAGACTTGACACATAACCATCAGGAAGACTTCACATCAGACAGGCATTGGAAGTTACGTTCTAGAGACTTAATTCTCACATGCCCACAGGCCCAATTCAGGTTAGGACTATGGCATGTGGAAAGAGGAAGCTTAAGCTTTGCACCATTCTGTTTTCCTAACTTGAAATGTTTTAGGGAAGCTGCCATTCATCCTCTGGAGGAGCTCATATGTAGCCATTTGTTCATGGAACTTTCCCCAATGCAATAAATAGTGGTTCCATAAGATATTTTAGGTACTGAAAACAGCACAGTGGAAAGCTTAAGCCCCCGATGCCACACCTCATATTCTTGATCTAAACTGTGTCCTTCTTGCTTGTGAAGTAAGTTCTGGTCATGGAACTCCAACACCACATTTGTCAACAGTCCACATGGGAGCACACATGGACTTTGTGATGGGTGAATTGGCACTGATTTTTTTTTAGCTGTAAGGAGGGTTTTCTGGTTGCATCCACAGATCACTGAATTAACACTTTATAGTGAGTATTCAACTGCTATGCCATCTTGTCCACAGAAGAAAATCCAGTTGTGAAGGATTAATATACTACAATTATAGCACAATATGCAACTGTTTACATATGTAGCCTGTCAGTGTTTGAGTTCCTTTAAGAACTAAACTGCTGAGTCAAGGTTATGCAACTAAAACTATACAGCTGTGATAGAAGTCACGAGAAGCACAGGTGTGGCCCATGTTACCAATCAGGCTTAGGATTGGGTGGCTGCACTATATCTGTGGTAGCATTAGCCACAGCACTTTGCCTTGGTTACATGCCGTGCCTTGGCCTTGGGCGATGCTGGATGAATAACATATGTGAAGGAGAAACTCTGTTGAACTGTTTCTTGGAAGGAGTGACTTACTGACTGACTTGCTGGATTCATGTAATGTATTGGACTGACTTTTGACTTCTCTATTGGACTGTGATTTGGTGCTGCATATTGGAGGACTGCTATTCTGTGTATGACCATTGCCTGTTTTGACTGCCTCTTCCGTTCAACCCAAAATATATCTGTTAACTGGCTGTTGTGGAGTCTGTATTTTTACCACAGTGTTCTGGAGTGCACCCAACTATCTACTCACTCAGGGGACCACACCTTCCTGCACATTCAAACTCTGTCATCGGTTATGGGCCCAGTGCGTAGGTCTCCTGGAGAGTAAGAGCGCTACGTGCCATCAGTTCCTGTGGTCTACTCGAGGTCTACTCGTGAGTAACAGCCATTTTTGGGCGTGGCAGTTTTTTGTTTTTTACACAGGCAGAATGGAGTCCAGTATCCAAGTCTCCGGATTCCTCATCAAGAGGCTGAACGGGGAGACTTACTGCACCTGGTCGGAGAAGGTCACAATGATCCTCAAGTATCATGGTTTGTGGGAGTACGTGACGAGTCCACCCAATATAGCTGTGTTAGACGCTGCTGATGACGCAGCTGTTATAGCAAAACACAGGAGTAATGAGGATAAAGCTTGCGCACTAATTGGTCTAACGTTGGAAGACAGCCAGCTTATCCACATAAAGTCCTCCAGCAGTGCAAAGTCTTGTTGGGACGCTTTAAAGTCTCTCTATGTCAGTGAGAGTGTGGGCTCCCACATATACTTAATGAAGAAACTCCTTAGTACAAAATATGTGCCTGGTGGGGAAATGAATGTCCACCTAGAGTTTATGCAACGTACCTTGCAACAGTTACAGGAGAAGGAGGTGGTTTTTTCTGAGCAGCAGAAAGCCTACATAATCCTTTGCTCCCTGGATGCTAGTTATGATCAGTTTGTATCCTGTTTGGATATCTTGCCTAAAGCTGAGATAACTGTATCTAACATCGCTCAACGTTTGTTGAATGAGGACATGAGGAGAAGGAACACAGTTTTGTTCGGTGTGTCTCCAGCTCATTCAGCCAAGTCTCCCGCCCGGGAGGAATTTAAAGGGGCCGACAGTCATGCAGCAGCTGGGAAAACTTACTCAGTGAGGAGATGCTTTATATGTAATAGCCCTAATCATCTCAGACGGAGCTGTAAACGTTTCAAAAGGAAACAGTCTTCTGTACCTCCGGTGGGAGGCAGGCATGTGAACCTTGTTGTTAACTATTCTTCCTTCTGCAATCAGTTTTTACTTGATAGCGGCGCGACTGTGCACATTATCAAGGACAAGAGTCTCTTCAACACCTACACACCAATTAAAGGTCAGTGTGTTATGTTAGCTGATGGGCTTTGTGCCAATGTAGAAGGAACTGGGCTTGTTAGCATTCCTTGTCTAAGGAGAAAGTTCCAAATGCTTCACGTGCCCAGCATTAAGTACAACATGTTATCTGTCTCCACTTTAACTGAGCAGAGTTTTAAAGTGTCTTTTACAGCTGAGAGCTGCTTGATTAGTGGTGATGGCGTTTCAGTGGTGGCTAAAAGGAGAGACAACTTATATTTTCTGGAGAAAGAAAACCTTGTGCAACATGTGAGTATGAACCGACCCCCTCATGATGAATGCATACACATGTGGCACAGGAGACTGGGGCATATAAATTTCCAAGCTGTCAAGAGAACCTTGCAAGCTGCAGGAATTACCCCCAGAGCCTGTCATTGTTTTGTTGACCGTGAGATCTGCAAAGCAACGAAATCAAAGGCAGCACCCACAGTGTCTCCATCAAAATTCCAGTCTGCAGAAATCTTGGACCTAGTTTTCATGGATCTGATTGGACCATTCCCAACCAGAAGTGTGGGCGGAGCTAAGTTCTGTTTACACATAGAAGATCACTATTCTCGCTATGGTTTTTGTTATTTACTTAAATCCAAGGCTGAGACTTACCAAAACATCAGCAACTGGCTTCGTTTTGTCAACAGGAAAACTGGGAGAGTTCCAAGGGCTATTATTTCTGATAACGGCACAGAATTTTGTAATGACCGCATGTCTTCTCTGTTTAGGAGATATGGCATCAGCCATCAACGAACATCACCTTATAGGCCACAGCATAACGCTTTTGTCGAGAGGAGGAATGCCACCCTCTACAATATGTGTATCTCTATGTTGAGAGACAGTAACCTTCCCATGAGTTATTGGGGGGAAAGTATCATGAGTGCTTCCCATGTGCTGAACTATTCCTGGTCTTCTGCTATTGGAAAGATCCCTGCTGAGGTCTGGTACGGCAGGAAAGTGTCCATTAGCCATATAAAGATCTTTGGGATACCAGCCTATGTAAACATCCCAAAACAGCTACAGCGAAAGGGGAGTAATAAGGCTGTAAAGTTGTTATTTCTTGGGTACTCCAACAATCACCAATCTTATAGATTTTCCCAAGTAGGTGACAAGAAGATAACAACGTCCTGCTCTGCTAAGTTCCTGGAAACCTCTGTCGGTTGGGAGAGAACGTCCTCTACAGTATCCCTACCTACAGCAGTGGAAACTGATTCGCCACTACCAACTGGAGGCGAGAGACGGAGTCCTTCACCCAGCAGCAGAGCCATCAAGCCGGAACCTGTCACACCTGCATCTTCTGGAGCGGGAGTGTCACAGCAGCAGCAGCAGCAGCCGGTGAGCCAGCATGGAGTGTCAGATGAGGAACCAGAACCTGTTCTCAGACGATCTACGAGAGACACTCGTCCTCCAGATCGCTACAGTCCTGGTCAGGCGTGTGTCGTCTTTGCTGAGCCTTCCTGCTACGACAGCATCAAGCATCTCACGCAAGACGAACAGGCTGGATGGAACGCAGCCATGAAGGCGGAGCTTGAGTCGTTAAAAGAGCTACAAGTCTACGAAGAGTCTGTACTACCACCTAATCATAAACTCTTGGGTTGTAGGTGGGTTTACAAATTAAAATCTGGGGCAGACGGAAACGTATGTTATAAAGCTAGACTAGTAGCACAGGGGTACTTGCAGTCCATGCAAGATTATGACGAAACATTTGCCCCCACACTCAAAGCTACATCAATCTTTTGTGCTCTGACTTATGCAGCTAGGCATAACTGTGTTGTAAAACATCTAGATGTTAAGACCGCTTACCTACACGCTCCTCTAGAACACACATTGTATATGAAGTTGCCACCTGGTGTTTCTGGTGGAAATAACAATGTAAATGTTTGCTGGAAACTTAAAAAATCACTGTATGGTTTAAAACAGTCTGGGCATCAATGGAATCAGTTCTTAACTGAATGTTTAAAGAAGCTTGGTTTCAAGCAAGGCATAGCTGACCCTTGTATATTTCTCAAAGGAAAAGGGGAGCAGCAATGTTTAATCCTTGTCTTTGTTGATGATTTAGCTTTGATTTGTAGAACTGAAAAGATGATGAAATCTATTGTTGAAACTTTGAATGAACAGTTTACTGTGAGGGATCTGGGCAACATCAGACAATATGTTGGCTTAGACATTGAACCTGTAAATGGTGGGTATCGTGTCTCACAGAAGGGTAAGGTAGCTCAGTTGATTAAGAGCTATGAAATGAACCAATGTAAGAGAGTGTAATGTCTAAATAGTCTGAAGTTGCAATATTACTACCATGTTGTTGATATATATGTGAACTATGAATGTAAATAGTTTATGTTACCTGTATAGAATGTTTTTAGTTCCATAAGGGGAGGATGTCAGTGTTTGAGTTCCTTTAAGAACTAAACTGCTGAGTCAAGGTTATGCAACTAAAACTATACAGCTGTGATAGAAGTCACGAGAAGCACAGGTGTGGCCCATGTTACCAATCAGGCTTAGGATTGGGTGGCTGCACTATATCTGTGGTAGCATTAGCCACAGCACTTTGCCTTGGTTACATGCCGTGCCTTGGCCTTGGGCGATGCTGGATGAATAACATATGTGAAGGAGAAACTCTGTTGAACTGTTTCTTGGAAGGAGTGACTTACTGACTGACTTGCTGGATTCATGTAATGTATTGGACTGACTTTTGACTTCTCTATTGGACTGTGATTTGGTGCTGCATATTGGAGGACTGCTATTCTGTGTATGACCATTGCCTGTTTTGACTGCCTCTTCCGTTCAACCCAAAATATATCTGTTAACTGGCTGTTGTGGAGTCTGTATTTTTACCACAGTGTTCTGGAGTGCACCCAACTATCTACTCACTCAGGGGACCACACCTTCCTGCACATTCAAACTCTGTCATAGCCTTAGTGTGAAAATTATTTATCCTTTCAAATGGCATTATGCCACTTGTAAGGAAGAGACCAGATGAAAAACTGTATTTATTTCTTGTGAAATGCCTATTACAATAATCATTGGAATGGCTCCATGCAGTTTTAGTATATTGCAGGCATGATGGTGGTGTGGAAATTCAGAAGTGAGGCAGATAGAAAGTAAAGGAAGCTTTATTAGTGCTCTGATACTGTGACCTCATTCTGGAGTAGAACCATAACTACAGATTCAAACTTATAAGACCCTCAAAGAAGGTTTTTAGATCATGTGCAAAGCCATCTTATACTGTGGAATTTTACCAGGTACCCTAAAGAAGCCAGGGTTGCTCCATAAACAGCTTTTTAAAGGTCTGAATATTTAAGAAGATACATTTAAGAAACAGAAGGAGGGCCATATAACCAAGGATGAATATAAACAAATAGTCAGTGCTTCTAGGGAGAGTGTTAGAAAAGCTAATGTAAAATATGAGCTTAGGCTAGCGAGAAATGTCAAACACAACAAAAAAGGGGTGCTTTGGTTATTAAGAGAGAAAGAAAGAACAAGCCAAACACAAGAACACTTCTAGGAGAGGAGAGTTGAGTTTTAACAGGTGATGCAGACAAGGCAGAATTGCTCAATTCCTACTTTCCCCCTGCTCTTCTTTTGCAAAGGAAACAGTGCTCAACCTGGCAAAAAGAGTTGCAGCCTAGGACAGGCATGGGGTGGTGATGAATGAAATTAAGTCCTCAGGGCTACTAAAAGGTCCAAGGGTACTAAAGGAACTTGTTGATGCAAATTTGGAGCCTCTGTCCATCATTTTTAATGATTTTTTGAGGAACAGGTGAGGGGCCAGAAGACTGAAAGCAAACAAATATTGGGCCCACATTCAAGAAAGGGAAAAAAGGAGGATACAGGTTACCAACCTGACCAATTGGTGTCCATTCCTGAAGGTTTTAGAACAAATAATCAGACATCCAGTCCTTGAGTATTTAGAAAGAATAGCTGTAACAATAAAGACATTTTTATGAATCTTAGGCATTGCCCCCTGCAAGGTATAAACCTTCTGCCAAGTGACCAAACTAAACATCCCTACCTAACTTCCACACCACTGCCATCAGTACAAGGTAGGAGAAAAACACCTCACCACAGGCCAATCAGGTGAGATGAAAATATTCCTACCTGGCCTCTAATAAGACAACCGGTGAAACCTGTACTACCACAGGGTGGGTGGGCTGAGAGCCGCAAACAAACTGCAATCGCTGGGCGGGGGCGGGGCTATAAATAGCCCTGACGTTCTGTCTGCCCTCAGTCCCTGGATGGGCGGGAAGCTCTCCAGCCTCCTATCCTTCTGGGGAGGCAAAGAACAGCCCCGTGGCATGCAGCCGCATTGCGGTGTGGCCAGAGCGGGGCCGAAATATATACATAAATTGATGTCCTAGGGTTTTAATTATTTTTTTAATCTCATGAGATAACGCACAATTTATCCTTCTTCTAACAAAAGCTTTATCATGTCCTGAATGGACTTAACAGGATCAGAACTACATGGAGCATAACAGATTTGATTACTTAGTTGTTTCAGTATTTCAATTCATAATCACATCTGTTTTGAATAACAATTGAACCTCCCTTGTCAGCACAAGAATACAGATTCCTTGGGAACAAGTTAGACTAATCTTATCTCCTTTTTGAGTGAGTTACTGTGTAGTGCCGTGGACATACTTTATTTTGATTTCAGCAAGACTTTTGATAAGGTTCTGCATGATATTCTTGTTGACATGTTGGTAAAATATGGTTTGGATCCTACTGCTGTTAAATGAGTTTGTAACTGGTTGTTTATCTTCCCTTAAAGAAAGTTTTTCTGTCCCACTCATGTGTAAGGTATATTTTGGTTATTGCTCAGCTCAGGAACTTGTGGGAAGGAATAGGGACACCCTTTTACAAAAACCATTTAAAATGGCACTAGAGATGCTTTTAAAATTCAAAAATAACAAAAGGTTTTACTTAACATCAAAGGGAAAGGTCAGATGAAGTCAGGGGTTGAGATTTCTGAAGTAAAACTATTACAAGCAGAGCCTCAGATACTCACAGATCAATTCTCCATTATGCCGTATGGAAATCGGTCTCCATAGGGAATAATGGAATGCCCAGCATATATTTTCTCTCCCCCCATGCTTTCTGATGACTCTGAAGTGGGGGGAGGGCCTCCAAACCAGGGGGTCCCCTGCCCCCACCTGGGGATTGCCAATCCTAATATGTCTCTTCACAGTTAAGGCAGGAATCTGACTCTGATTTTTTCAGCATCAAGCTCTCTCAAGATTTTTTCTGCTCAACTGATGCCAACCAATCAGATTACTTAGAGCAGCCTGTCACTCAAGGCTCTCTGGCTCTTCAAATAATTACTTCTTCATAGTCCTTTAGTTGTTGGTACTGCACTTCTAAGCCTGTAAAAAAGTGCAGTTCATCACAGGCTGCCCAAACCATACTTTGAAAGCATATTGGAAATGGCTTGAACACACGTCCTCACCCCCAATAAATCAGGATGCAATAAATGTTCAGACCACCTCCACCATGAAAGCACCCTTCTTTTCATCCTCAGGAGCTTTAGGTTGCTGAGGTACTTCCTTGCATTCTCACTCTCTGAAGGCCAACAAGGTATAGTAAAAGTAATAAGATTAGGGAAGCATTTTCATCAACTATATCTCATTATGAGTCACCTTTCCTCATTGACTTTTTCTTCTTGAACCTTCTATTATGAATTGCCTCACCTTTTATCCACACCTTCTGCCACTAAAACTTTTAATGACAAAATGAGTGAATGCATTTTGGCACCCTTTAAAAAAAAAGACATTGAGAGGTTGTAAGTCAGTCCTCCATGAAAACCAATTAACTACGCTGTAGTTTTCACCCAGTGCCCATGGAAAATTTAAGCTACAATACTACTAGATGACTTGGAAACTCTAAAGGAAAATTGTAACTTATGGTGCCATGTTTTGAAAATTGTGTTGGACACAGTAGAGGCATTTGCTTTTCTCTAGATATTTATAGTCTAAAGACAGAATTTACATGATATTTATTTCCCTAGTTGACCTTCCAGTTCCCAAACCTTACTTTGCACTTAAAGCAAATAAATTGCTTGATATCACTATTTTAACAATATATGAAACATAGTTTAATTGCTTGGATGATTTCCAGCTCTGATCTGGATGGCCCATACTAGCCTGATCTTATTCAGAATGTAAGCTTTCATATGCATGCATACTTCTTCAGACGAGGGGATAGGGTGCAGTGGGCTGAAATACATGTAGTTGATGGGTTAAGAGTGTAAACTGATAAAAAGTTAGGATCAAGTGGTGAAATAGTGTAAGAAATTGGAAGACCATTTGGTCTGGATAGCAATAAAAGGTAGTAAATGTTGCCTGTTAATTGCTTTTGCTGCACGTCTAGGTAAAACAAAAGGACATGTATTTCCTAGTGATGTTCTTGTTCACCTAATGTACTTTTTAACTTCATTCTATGCATTATAAACATCATTCTAGTTTGCCATTAGAAAAAAAGAATACATAAAATGAAAATGGGTTAAGTATATGTAATGAGATAAACAGCCAATATTCCTTATTTTAGTATGTCATCATCATCATCATCATCATCAATTTTATTTATATCCCGCCCTCCCCGCCGAGGTAGGCTCAGGGCGGCTATAATAATAATAATAATAATAATAAATTTTATTTGTACCCCGCCCTCCCCCGCCGAAGCAGGCTCAGGGCGGCTAACAATACGGTGACCAATGGTGCACCAACAATAAAACAGTTACACTAGAAACATTAAATTAACATTAAACTAACCTTAAAAACCTGAATTAAAACAATTAACTAAAACATTTTATGACGCTATCCTTAACACTCTTCTAGTTGATGCTGATGGCGGATTTTCAGTTATTCATAAGCTAATTTAAAAAGGGTGGTCTTGCAGGCCCTGCGGAACTGATCAAGGTTCCGCAGGGCCCGCACCTCCTCTGGGAGTTGGTTCCAGAGATGTGGGGCTGCGGCCGAAAAGGCCCGAGAGCGAGTATTCTGTAGTTTAATTTGTCTTGGCCCAGGGGTAGTCAGTCTGTTCTTTCCTACTGACCTCAGTGCTCTCTGGGGTTCATACGGGGAGAGACGGTCCCTCAGGTAGGCTGGTCCTCGGCCATATAGGGCTTTAAAGGTGATAACCAGCACTTTGTACTGGACCCGGTATACAATCGGTAACCAGTGCAGTTCGCGTAGCCCCGGCCGCACATGTTCCCATCTTGGGAGACCAAGTAACAGCCTGGCCGCCGCGTTCTGCACTAGCTGTAACTTCCGGGTCCGGCACAGAGGCAGCCCCATGTAGAGGGCGTTACAGTAGTCCAATCGTGAGGTGACCGTCGCATGGATCACCGTTGCTAGGTCCCGACGCTCCAGGAAAGGGGCCAACTGCTTTGCCCGCCTCAGATGGAAGAAAGCTGACTTGGCAGTGGCTGTTATCTGGGCCTCCATTGATAATGAAGGCTCCAGTAAAACACCCAGACTCTTCACCTGCTGCGCCGCCTTTAGCTGCACACCATCGAAGGTCGGGAGGGATATTTCCCTCCCTGGAGCGCCGCGACCCACACAGAGAACCTCTGTCTTTGCCGGATTCAGCTTCAGCCCACTCAGTCTAAGCCACGTTGCGATAGCCTGTAACGCCCGATCCAGGTCTTCCGGGGGGGAGGCGGGCCGGCCGTCCATTAGCAGATAGAGCTGGGTGTCATCCGCATATTGGTGGCAGCCCAGCCCAAACCTCCTGGCAATCTGGGCAAGGGGGCGCATATAGATGTTGAATAACATCGGGGAGAGGACTGCTCCCTGAGGCACCCCACAATCTAGTGTGCGCCTCTGGGATCGTTCACCCCCGATCGCCACCCTTTGTCCCCGATCCATGAGGAAAGAGGAGAGCCATTGTAAAGCAGACCCCTTAACCCCAATGTCGGCGAGGCGGTGGATCAGTAGCCGATGGTCGACCGTATCAAATGCAGCCGACAGATCTAATAACATCAGCACTGCTACACCGCCTCGATCCAGTTGCCGTTGGAGGTCATCTGCCAAGGCGACCAAGACCGTCTCCGTCCCGTGGCCCGGTCGGAAGCCAGACTGGCACGGGTCTAGGATAGAAGCGTCATCTAGAAATCTCTGTAGCTGCAACGCCACTGCCCTCTCGATGATTTTACCTAAAAATGGTAAGTTAGACACCGGTCGATAGTTCGCCAATTCGGCCGGGTCTGCTGTTGATTTTTTCAAGAGGGGGCGGACCAAGGCCTCTTTCAGAGGCGTTGGAAAACGCCCCTCTAAGAGGGATCTATTTATGATGTCCCGTAGAGGACATCTAAGCTCCCTCTGGCTAACAACACAGGTCAATACATACACTGTACAATATTTAACAATACTAATCTAACAGTTTAATTAAAATTCTATTAAAACTCTAAAACAATAAAATTAATTAATATGTTAGTGCTATTATACAAATGGTGGGCTTGCTCAGCAGTCTCTCTCTTGGTCGGTAAAGGCCATTCGGAAAAGAATGGTCTTGCAGGCCCTGCGGAACTGTTCAAAGTCCCGCAGGGCCCGCATTTCCTCCGGAAGCTGGTTCCATAGGCGTGGAGCCATAGCAGAGAAGGCTCCAGTAGAAATCCCAGGCTCCTGACTCGGCACGCCGCTTTCAATGGCACCCCGTCAAAAACTGGGAGAGATAATTCCCCTCCCAGAGTGCCCCGACCCAAGCAAAGGACCTCTGTCTTCGCTGGATTCAGTTTCAGCTCATTCAGCCTTAACCAAGTTGCCATGGCCTGCAGTGCCAGGTCCAAATTCTCTGGGACGCAGTCAGGCCGGCCGTCCATTAGCAGATAGAGCTGGGTGTCATCTGCATACTGGTGACACCCAAGCCCATACCTCGAGTACGGGTACTCTGTAGCTTTACCTCTTTTGGCCCGGGGATAGTCAGCAGGTTCTTCCCTGCTGACCTCAGTGCTCTCTGGGGTTCATACGGGGAGAGACAGTCCCTAAGGTAGTCAGGTCCTCGGCCATATAGGGCTTTAAAGGTAATAACCAGCACTTTGTAGTGAATGCAGTATATAAGTGGCAGCCAGTGCAGTTCGCATAGCCCCGGCTGCATTTTATGCTTTTTTAGTTTTGAACTATTTTAAAATTTATACTAAATTTATGAGGAAAAGGTTATACATATTTTAAATATATCCCCCCCTTCCCTGGACAATCTCTTGACTTTTTATTATGAAAGCATGTTGGTGCCTGACAGTACTGTTTTTATATGCTTGTTTTATTGCTCATGGTAAATAAGTATATTACTTGCATGGCATACCCTCGTTAGGAATTTCAGGAATCTGTAGGCTGAAAAGACTAGAAAAAAATAGTCAAAAACAGCTCTAGATTAAAAAAAACCCCTATTAATTCTAACCAGAACAAAAAGGAATGGCCATATGGTAAGGAAAAAAAGGAAAGGGATCATAGGGTTACAACAATGGACTCTGCCAGCTATCTAGCAATACTGCCATTCTGTGTACTATGTTAATACACTGTCTTTGCTGTACTGGTTGTTCTGATTATGGTAACCATGATTATGAACAGAACATTGCCTTTTAATAACAAGTCATATTTTCTCAGTCCTCTCTGGGAAATGCAGAAATGAATATTTTTACAGATCTGAGTGGCCCTTATAGGTGGCAATGTATTGCTTAGCAACCAATTGGCTTCCTATTCAAGGTAAGAATGCAGCAGCTTTCTGACATTAAATTACCATTTTGATAATGCCTCCCTGAATCTCTCTCATGTTGTAGTATTAAAGATGGAAGATATGTCACATGAATGCATTGTGACCTCCTCTTTGCAACAGGGTAAAGTCAAGGCCTTGCTGAGCACTTTCAAACATAAATTCTTTCCCTGCATTAAGGAGATTGTGTAGCCCTAGTCATCTTTCCCATGTCTGCCTCTGTTCACTCTTCAGAAGATGTGACAGATTTGGTACTCTTGAGCTCTCTTGTCACTTTTGATATTACTCCCCCCAACCATCTCCATTGTTTAGTTTCTAAAGCATGAGGTGTCATAGTTCAGCCCTCCAAGGAAGTAATACTTAGGGCCCTAGAATTATTTCTTCACATTTCAAATTGGAGAGAGAGATGGTTATAGTCAATCAATGGTGACAGAAAATCAGCCTTCATATTTGCAGACACATTAGAATTGCAATATATTGTGATGTAGTCTATTTAAGACCTGTTATGCAGCAACAGCAGGGGCAAAGGGATCATCCTTCATCTGAAGGAGGAATATTTGAAGGGAAGTGAACTTTGTGAAAGTAATTCAGGACCGGCCCTGCCACTAGGCAAAGTAGGCAATTGCCTAGGGTGCCATCCTTCTGGGGGCACCAAATTGGGTGTCCCCATGTGACTTGGTGACATTATCAGTGCGGGAGGGGGTCCCAGAAGTTAGCCTTGCCTAGGGTGCCAGACAGTCTAGGGTTAGCCCTGAAATCATCTTGTCCTTATTTCCAAATAGAGAATGAATGCCTAAAATACCCTGTCTCCTTCAATGCATGGCATCCACACAGCATGACAGACAAAACATGGCAGACAGTGCATTATGAAGTCTCATCCATTCCAGTGAGAGAGATTTAAGTATATCACAAGTTGCCCATTGAAATAATGAGACCTGGAGACTCTCTGGTAACAACAAAGAGCATGCATTTTTTGCACTGTTCTGAACAGTGATAGGCAAGTTATGTTCCAAGTTCTGAACTTTTTTTGATATTACAACATTACATTCCTTTCCCTACTTCTGTCTCTGTGATACAATCACATCATCAAGGGTAAAAATATCTTCCAAACTAATGTGAAGGTTTTCTTTAAAGCTAGTGAAATTGAAAAACCATGAGCAATCCAAACTGCAAAGTACTTTTAAAATCTGCATCAAAAACACTTAGTTAAGCTTGTATAACTGAAGTGGCTGTCTCCTGGAAGTATCATGAGTTCACAGCCACGAAGAATGCATGCTCGGACTTGAAAAGGCTTGATGTGAAAGTGGGGCATTGGGTGTCAAAACTCAATAACTTCCTCTTTCAGAAAAAAATAGTGTGGGCTTTTATGTGCAATCATCTGAAGATACAAACAAGTCTTCTCCTCAATGCACATTATATTTACAAAATCATCAGGATCTGCTTTCCATTAAAAAGTACTGAATACTATATGGGATGTTATCTTACTGTTTCCATTTTGAACACTAAACCTCCATTTCACAAGGAATCCTTGGTGTGCAGGAAGAATGGGCCACATTCAATCACATTCACTGGGATGAGTCCACAATCTGAGACTCAAAGATCATTTCACAGAGATAATCAGATTGCAATTAAGAACTTCTCAGGGCTTTTTTTGTAGCAGGACTTCTTTGCATATTAGGTCACATACCCCTGATGTAGCCAATCCTCCAAGAGCTTACAGGGCTCTTCTTACAGGGTCTACTGTAAGCTCCTGGAGGATTGGCTACATCAGGGGTTGTGGTCTAATATGCAAAGGAGTTCTTGCTACAAAAAAAGCCCTGGAACTTCTGATATATCATTTGATTTATTCAATTTCTAGCCCAATATTATCAGCAAATCATCATTGTTTTGGTGTTTTGTTTTGGGTTTTTACCTTACCTGCCATCATTAAAAGGGATGCTTGCGAACCAGTTCACAAGCCAAAATTCAGCATGAACTTGGCCCAGTTCAGAGCCCTCAAACCAATGTTCAGGGAAGGTGTCTTTTCTGAACATTTACATTTTGTCTGGTTCGGCTATTTGGGTCATTTCAAACCTAACATCTGAATGGTGCAGGTTTTCAGCTGGCCTATTAGGTTTAGATGACTGCCATCCATTTCAGCTGACAGATGCACCTGCCCCACTGTTAGGCTAAAATGCAAGCCATTTTTACCAGTTGGTTTCACTTCCCCCTGCTTCTGAGCAGGGGGAAGCAAAAGGGACCAGTCTAATGACTGCCAGCCATCTCAGCCTAACAGCTGATGAGTGCACCTGCCCCAATGTAAGGCTGAAATGACTGCCAGCCATTTATGGCTGGGTGGGTCTGTCTGTCAGCTGTTAGGATAAAATGGCTGTGAGCCACTAAACCTGTCAGTTTTGCTTGGAAGTGGGGGGATGTGAAATGGATGGGTTAAATGGCTTCCAGCCATTTAATCCTTCTTGGGTGATCCCTCCACCCTTTTCTTACCCATAGGAAGTCACAGATGGGAGAAAGCGGGATTCAAACTGGCTGGTTTGGGATATTTTTGGCTCAGTTTGGTTTGGGGTTCAGTTCAGGGTCCACTGCAAACCCTGAACTGAACCAAAATTTTGGGGTTTGTGCCCATCCCTAATAATTAACATATCCGTTTGTTTGCTGCTTTGGTCATCATGCCTGTCGTGTTACTTATTTGGGCCAGCCACTTCAAAGCCCTATTTCATGCTTTTCATTTGCCACTGCTTTCTCCCTTTCCTGGGCCAACCCATTTCCACTGAGACAGATTGGACTTCCACCTGGCTGCCATATCTGCCCCCTTCTGTGTTCTACCTACTTGTTTTACAACTGGGAACAAAAACTTCCCCCAAAGTCAGTTGTGCTTGATATGAGTAATCTCTTTCCTGTGAGCTCCTTTGGCTCTTATTAGACACACAATGGCCGTTTTCGCACTAGCGTTTGCTCCGACGTAGCGCCCCATTTACCTCCGGATCTTTTCCTGGATTTCGCACCTGTTGCTCCGGCGCTTCAGGGGTTTCACACCGGAGTATGTTTTTCAGCATGCTGCCGGAGTTTTTGAAAACCTCCGGATCCACACCGGATCCACTCCGCGGACTTTGCAGTGGGAAATCCATCCACGCCGGATCGACGGCTGTGTGGGCGGCACCCTCTCCCTTTCCGTCCTCCCACCCCATCCACCCCCTTGGCCAATCATCAGCCTTTCGCGGCGCTTCCCCAAAGTGCCGGCACGGCCATTTTTTTTTAAACTTTACAGTTTTGCGTAATAGCGATATTTTGAAATTAACAAATAGAAAAAAAAACCCCTCCTGGAATAGCCTCAATTGCCACTTCAATTGGTTTCGTTAGAATTTTTTTTATTGACTTTAGTTGCGTTATTTCGCTGTTGCGTTATCTCGATAATGCGAAAACGACCATTGTTGGGGGGGGGAATCTAGTGCCGGTGCGGGCCAAAGCGTTCATGTGTGTGTGTTTTAAAAAGGGAATGCCTCCCTCAGCTGTGCCACCAGGATTTCTGGACCTGCACAAAATCGCCATGTATAAAATGGGAAGTTGGAGTCCTGCATTCTTCTCCCTGGCTACATTCCGCTCGGTTAGAAAATAGACGCGAGCTCGCTCTTCACACGCGCCACAGAAGGGGAAGGAGAGAATGGGGCGGGGGGGGGGAGCTCTGGCAGCAGGAATCAGTCAGGTCCCCGTTGCAAGCGCCAGCCGGGGAGGGGAAAGAGAGCGGAGGAAATTTTGGGGGGGAATCTAGTGCTTCAGAATTTGGGGGGGGGGGATCTAGTGCTAGGATTCTCCACTGTGAATGCTTCTGTTAATACATAAAGGGCTGTGGAGGATTCTACAGCTGCAGCCAATCCATAAGCAGCAGCAGCACACGTGATGCTGTTTGTCCACGAAAAGAAGGGGAGGGAACAGCTCGATGTTACGTTAGTACGTTAGTACGTCATTACGCAACCAGACTTGCGCTTAAAAAAAAAATGATTGACAGGGCATTGAACTCAAGTTGATGCCAGTGGGAAAACGATTTGAGCCGGGGCTTCAGGGAAGGCGACTCCGCAAAGAGTCACTAGTGGGAAAACGAGAAAAATGATCCGGACATAATTGCGCCGCGGAATAAGGGGAGCAAACGCTAAGTGCGAAAACGGCCAATATGTGGTCTTACTTTTCTTCTTTTCAATTTATTTGCTGCTCAAATGACTGGACCATTTTATCCCTGCTGGACTTTCAGTGGAGCCCCCTTTTTCTCACCATCTTCTTTCTTCCGTAGAGATTAATCCCTGTTTATCTGCTCATACTCTTAGAACTTGGATCATTCTCTTAGATTTGCTAATTCTCTCATCTTGATAAGCGTATTACTACTGTTTAGTAAATGTTATTTCCGGCTTTTATTTCATTTGGTGCTTCTGTATTTTTTAAATAACTTACAACTTCCAGACTTGCAATATCATTCCATCATCAAATCAAATGGTTGTTGACTTTTGATCTATTGTTGAGTTGTATTATGTTGGTGATTATTATGAATTGATTTATTATTTACTTGTAAGTCTCTTCCTTATTCTTCTTTGGTTGAGAAACAGGATGATTTTAAAAAATAAATCAGATCAATATGTAAAGTTTATCATTACTGCTAAAAGTGCAGAATGAAATTTTCCAAAAAGCGCAAAAGTGAGGAACTGAAAGGATTCTTCATTTGTGGTAGATATACTGTATATCTTTAAGGTACAATGAAAGTGGAAACTAGAAAATTCATCTTTCTCAAAACCCTATAACATGGGGTCGTTCAACAGATTGAAAGGGGGATCAAAGGTGATGAAGAAAGGATTGTAAAATACAAAATTGACCTAGGAGATTCCATGTTACAATGGGAAACTGACATGCAACAGTTTTGTGGACAGGTTAGATACATTCATATGGATAGTTCTAGGAATGGCTACAGAGGAAGGAGTTATGGTTAAATGGTAGAGCATTTCCTTTGTATACAGAAGATCACAGATTCAATCCCACCATCTCCAGTTAAAAGGATTATGGAGTATGTCATGTGAAAGATCTCTCCCTCAGATCCTGGAGAGTCACTGCTAGTCAGAGTAGGCAATATTGATTTCATATTCTGACTCGGTATAAGCCAGCCTCAATGTGTTCAGGTGTTCTAAGAATGGCTTTTAGTCATACCAGGCAGTAATATTAAAAGAAATCTAGAGACAGTTAATCAAAGTATTTTCATCTCGAGATGAAAGTGGCACCACCTGTACCTGATTCAGGAACCTGGAAGGGAACTCTGCTTTTCTAGCCAGAGTACCTGGCAGCAGCAATGCTAGCAAAAGAAAGAGGAATGGACAAGATTGGAAGCCAAAATTCCTTTTAGTTGTCACGCTTGTCTGTTACTTATTCTTTTACTTGGGCTTCAACTACAAGCCCTATCTCAGGTGCCTGTTACAGGCTGCCCTCCATGAACAGTTGGAGCTTGAGGTCCCACTGCCCCTTCTTCCCTGGCCTCAGACCTGGAAGGGATGAGAAGAGAATGTCCTCTTGGCTCCTTGCCCTTCTTTCTTCTGCTATTCAAGAAAAAAAGTATGTCATCCTTGGCTGCCTCCCAGCTCTCTTTAAATACATTATAGCGAGCTACACATGCATCTAAAGAAACCCTGACCTTCAATAAGACCAGTTACACTCATGGACAGGTTAACAAAATGGAAGCTCCAATGGTGGTTTAGTTCTTTCTCCCAGAATAAAACTATCTGGCTTCCCATTTCCCAAGGCAATGTTAGGTATGTAGACCATGGATTTACCACTGAATTTAGTGGTATTGCAAACCTCATCTGGAGCTGCAGCCAACCAGGTTTGTATCATCATAGGTCTCCAAATAGTCACTGAGAATGAAATAAAAAGAAGACTCACAGTGAGTTCTTGCCAGTCTGGCAATGAAACTATCTGAAACAGTGGAATTCTAGCAGGAGCTCCTTGGCATATTAGGCCACACACCCCTTGTAAACTCTTGGAGGATTGGCTACATCAGGGGTGTGTGGCCTAATATGCAAAGGAGCTCCTGCTAGAACTCCACCCCTGATTTGAAATAGTTTGAATTGCCATCTCTTGCCTATAGCAACATCCATATTCTCTGTTTTGATCTAGAATCATTTAAAAAAATGAGTAGAGGTTAATCTTCTATCCCAGGTTGATTAACCTGTATTTGTTAATGTGGTGTAGATAATGTGGATTAAATTTAACAAGGCAAGCTGGGTCAAGGGTTACTTTCTCTAAATTAAGAACAATGCTTCAACTAGCAGAGTACCAACTAATTGAGAAAGGGTCAAACTTTGTCCAGATGAGTAGCTTCCTCAGAGGTTTAATGTGGGTCAAGTGCATTGAATTAGCTAATGGAAGCCCTGTCCTCAGAATAGTCTAGTAGTACAGCCTTTATGGAAGGAAATGAGATTGGTGCCAGTCCAGTTGAATGCCCAGAATGCAAGTCTAAGAGCTTTAAATAAACACACTAGTGAACCTCGTGTAATTAAGCCCTAGTGGGCTTGACCTCTGTTACTCTTCTTCATCTATTTTCCTGTTGTTTGGAAGGAAGTGTATCATCTGCACTATGTTATTACTGTTAGTCTGTAACAAAATGCTGACAGGACTGACACAACTATCAAGTCCTCATTGTTCCTTGGTTTAAATCCAAATAATTGAGGTGCTGCCATAAACAACTAAAGGATCCATGAACAAATACAAATTTCTGTTCCACAATCAAAGACTTGTTTTCAAGCGTCTTCAGCTATAACTAGGTCTACTGGATGAATCTCCTTTTCTTTAACCCCTCTGGTTCTGTGGATAAAGAGTGCCTGTGAATAATTTTGGTGATATAAATGGTCTAAACTGTTGCTGAGTATAGCATAGCTTTTTTTGCCATCCAGTCTTGTTTTCTTGGCTTTATCAAGAAATATTATTTTATTGTTGGTTTAGTTGGCATATCTGATAGGGAACTTGAAATGACAGCAAGGTGATTAATATTTTTATGATTTCTTTCACATGAGAAGAAATTTCTATACATTGCTGGGACGGTGATGGAGTAGATCTTTTACTTCCTACCAGGGTTTCAGTGAGGCTTTGCTTACATTTTCTGAAACTCTGAAAATAGATATGTTGTCTCTTCTAAGTTCACTTTTGTAGTTAAACATCATTTGGTAGTTTAAGGTCTTGAATTGTTGATAGCTGATTAACTAATGATTTTGTAGCTTGAAAGTTGTACTCAGCCAACACCTATTGCCCCATCCCATCCCATTAAAAATATTTTAATTTGGACCAAATTTCACTTCAGCTATTAGGTAATCTCCGGTAAATCATTATTCTCTCCCAGCCACACTTCCTTTGAAATATAATAATACTGTCCTATACTACAGTCCACAGCAAAAAATACCAGAGTTGTATGGCAGGAATTTGTTGTGAATAGTTGTGTGGCAGAAATTTGTTCTGAATGCTCAGAGCCACAAGACTTTTTTCCCCCATACAGGGTTGCTGTAAGGATAACTAAAATAATGTATGTGAAATGTAGTGGTTAGGGTGTCAGACTAGGATCTGAAAGGCCAAGGTTCAAATACCCACTCTGCCATGGAAACTTGCTGGTTAACTTTTAGCTAGTCACTCTCACACTGGCTAATCTATATCACATACATGTTATGACGACAAAGGGAGAGCCAGGGGAGAACAATGATATGATTTACTAGGGGTCCTTATTGGAGAGAAAAAAAAAAACAGAACATAAATAGCTAAATGCTATAAAGTATTATTGAAACATTTTGGATGACTCCTTATCCCAACGGCCAAAGGTGGCTTTCGTTTGCAAAACTGGCATGCATTTCATTTGTCAACAGGGGCTTATAATTTGAACATTTCATTAAATTAAAGCATATGTTGGGCTCTTGATAATTTTTTTGCATTAATGTTGTGGCCTTTACCTTTTCACCTCGGAATACCTTGTTGAGCATGATATTTGTGTAAGAAAGTAAACATAATTTTAAAACTCATCTCCTCCTCTCCCTGCCTCTTTTTAACCTTCATTTTGAGGATGGTGCAGCAGTTCCTACTTATTGCTATGACTAAGCGGATGTGAATTTAAAATAACACAAGCTTGGACTTCTAAACAAAAGAATAATGCAGGAAGCCTATTTGCTTGGTGCTTTTGGAAAATGTCTGCTATGTTTAACCAGTTTTGTTTTACAAATCAAGCAATCCAACTAACCTTGGCACAGATGTCTGCTCTGCTATGGCTATCACCAGTGGCCATGCAACTTTGAATGCATTCTCTTTTTTTGCCTCATCAGTCAGTGGGAACATAAGAGGTAAAATTATCTCCAACACTCTCCTAGCAATATCTATCTATCACTTTTTATTACAATTGCTGCTCCTGTTTGGAGCACAGAGTGATCTGTACCTGACCTACTTACAAAGCTGCCCTTCTAAAATGTTGAGGGTCTTTGACAAAGGCTATTGACAAAGTGACAGTTTCCCCTCCCTTCCCAAGTGCTGCTTTTGTGGGTACCTCTCCTCACTTTTATTCAGCTGCCTGGTGCACTCTGTTGGTTCACTATTTCTTTTCAGGAAGGACTCTTCAATCTCTAATAGCAGCCTGACATGCACAGATTGAATAGATGAAGGGTTTTTTTTTACCATTCAGGAGTTTATACAGAGGGGGAGGGGAAATCGGTTATGTAGGTTGAAACTGTTTTTCCTCTGCATTTTCACAGCTACTGGAAAGAGTAGTAAAATTACTTTGACATACTAAAGTACAACTGACGGAATCCTTAGCATTTTCCTGTCATTTACTGTAGTGCAATTTTATATTAAAAGCTCATCCTAGAGCAAATGCCGTTTGCTTAAATATATTTAATATACTATTACAACTGGTAGAAAAAATAAAATTGACTTCAAGGTAAAGACAGTATAATCAGATGTGGACTGGGAAGCAAAAATAGTTCTGGAGAAAAGCTTCAGAGTGACTCACTTGTATACTTCTGGTCCAGTTTAAAGGCAGAGTCCAATAGGTTAAAGGGAGAAAACAGTACCCAGGGACATCAAGAAAGTGGGGAGAGAGTTGCATCTTCTCCTTTGAAGAATCCATTTTTTAAAATCTCACTCTGTCTCCAAGGTTCTCAGAGCAGAGTACAGAGTTCTCACTTCCCTCATTTTATTCTCACAACAAGCTTGTGAACTAGGTTAGGCTGCTAAAGAGAGAGCACCTGCCCAAGGTTCATGAAGCAAATTTCATGAATGAAAGGAGATTTGTTTTGCATCTCCCAGTCCTAAACTCTAACTACCACATCACACTGGCTTTGGGCTGCCAGCTCCAGGTTGAAAAATACCTGTAGACGTTGGGAGTAGAACCTGGGGATGGTGGTGTTTGGGGAGGGTACGGCACTCAGTGGGATATGATGAAATGGAGTCTACCTTCCAAAGCTGCTATTTCCTTCAGGTGAACTGATCTCTGTAACCTTGGCCAGGGCATTAAAAGCTGTGGCTAGGTGGTTACAGCAGAGCCAGCTGAAGCTTAATCCAGTGAAGATGGAGGTCCTGTACCTGAGCCATGGTGGGGTTGAGTTGGGTATCAGGCTCCCACCCCTGGATTGTGAAATACTTATGCTAGCCCAGAAGGTGAAGGGCCTGGGCATGATCCTGGATGCCTCGCTTTCCATGGAGGCCCAGGTCACCTAAGGTCTGCCTTTTACCACCTTCAGCAGATCAGGCAATTGGTACCTTACCTCTTCCCCCAGGACTTAGGTACAGTGACCCATGCAATGGTCACTTTCAGACGTGATTACTAAAACTCACTCTATGCAGGGTTGTCTTTGGGACTGATCTGAAAACTTCAGCTAGTACAAAATGCAGTGGCATACCTGATGACTGCATCACCTATGTGGGCTTGCATTCAGCCAGTGCTACGCCAATTGCACTGGCTACCAACTGACTACTGGATCCATTTCAAGGTGTTGGTATTGATCATTAAAGTCCAGCACAGCCTTGGACTGAAGGACCATACTCTCTCCATATGTGCCCCAAAGATGACTGGGGAAGGCAATGGCAAACCATCCTGTAAAAAGTCTGCTGTGAAAACGTTGTGAAAGCAACGTTACCCCAGAGTCGAAAATGACTGGTGCTTCCACAGGGGACTACCTTTACCCTTAACCAACATCTACTGTTGATCTGTTGAGGCTGGGTGAGTGGGCGTCAACGTAGCAGATGCGGTTCAATGTGGCCAAATGCAAAGTAATGCACATTGGGGCCAAGAATCCCAGCTACAAATACAAGTTGATGGGATGTGAACTGGCAGAGACTGACCAAGAGAGAGATCTTGGGGTCATGGTAGATAACTCACTGAAAATGTCAAGACAGTGTGCGTTTGCAATAAAAAAGGCCAACGCCATGCTGGGAATTATTAGGAAGGGAATTGAAAACAAATCAGCCAGTATCATAATGCCCCTGTATAAATCGATGGTGCGGTCTCATTTGGAGTACTGTGTGCAGTTCTGGTCGCCGCACCTCAAAAAGGATATTATAGCATTGGAGAAAGTCCAGAAAAGGGCAACTAGAATGATTAAGGGGCTGGAACACATTTCCTATGAAGAAAGGTTGAAACGCTTGGGACTCTTTAGCTTGGAGAAACGTCGACTGCGGGGTGACATGATAGAGGTTTACAAGATAATGCATGGGATGGAGAAAGCAGAGAAAGAAGTACTTTTCTCCCTTTCTCACAATACAAGAACTCGTGAGCATTCGATGAAATTGCTGAGCAGACAGGTTAAAACGGATAAAAAGAAGTACTTCTTCACCCAAAGGTGAAGAATTCACTGCCACAGGAGGTGGTGGTGGCCACAAGCATAGCCACCTTCAAGAGGGGGTTAGATAAAAATATGGAGCAGAGGTCCATCAGTGGCTATTAGCCACAGTGTGTGTGTGTGTGTGTGTGTGTGTGTATATATATATATATATATATATAAATTTTTTTTTGGTCACTATGTGACACAGAGTGTTGGACAGGATGGGCCATTAGCCTGATCTAACATGGCTTCTCTTATGTTCTTACTGGCTGCCCACAGCCCAAGAGATGTCTGCTTAACATAAGAACATAAGAGAAGCCATGTTGGATCAGGACAATAGCCCATCCAGTCCAACACTCTGTGTCACACAGTGCCCGAAAAAACCAAGTGCCATCAGGGAGGTCCATCAGTGGGGCCAGGACACTAGAACCCCTCCCACTATCCCCCCAAGCACCAAGAATACAGAGCATCACTGCTCCAGACAGAGAGTTCCAACAATACACTGTGGCTAATAGCCACTGATGGACCTCTGCTCCATGTCACCAAATGGGGGAAATGTCACCCCCCATCTTTAAAAAGGGTTCCAGAGAAGATCCGGGTAACTACAGGCCAGTCAGTCTGACTTCAATACCGGGAAAGTTGGTAGAAACCATTATCGAGGACAGAATGAGTAGGCACATTGATGAACACGAGTTATTAAGGAAGACTCAGCATGGGTTCTGTAAGGGAAGATCTTGCCTCACTAATCCGTTACATTTCTTTGAGGGGGTGAACAAACATGTGGACAAAGGAGACCCGATAGATGTTGTTTACCTTGACTTCCAGAAAGCTTTTGATAAAGTTCCTCATCAATGGCTCCTTAGTAAGCTCGAGAGTTATGGAGTAAAAGGACAGGTCCTCTTGTGGATCAAAAACTGGCTAATTAATAGGAAGCAGAGAGTGAGTATAAATGGGCAGTCTTCGCAATGGAGGACGGTAAGCAGTGGAGTGCTGCAGGGCTCAGTACTGGGTCCCATGCTCTTTAACTTGTTCATAAATGATTTGGAGTTGAGAGTAAGCAGTGAAGTGGCCAAGTTTGCAGATGACACTAAATTGTTCAGGGTGGTAAGAACCAGAGAGGATTGTGAGGAACTCCAAAGGGATCTGTTGAGGCTGGGTGAGTGGGCGTCAACGTGGCAGATGAGGTGCAATGTGGCCAAGTGCAAAGTAATGCACATTGGGGCCAAGAATCCCAGCTGCAAATACAAGTTGATGGGGTATGAACTGGCAGAGACTGACCAAGAGAGAGATCTTGGGGTCATGGTAGATAACTCACTGAAAATGTCAAGGCAGTGTGCGATTGCAATAAAAAAGGTCAACGCCATGCTGGGTATTATTAGGAAGGGAATTGAAAACAAATCAGCCAGTATCATAATGCCCCTGTACAAATCGATGGTGCGGTCTCATTTGGAATACTGTGTGCAATTCTGGTCACTGCACCTCAAAAAGGATATTATAGCATTGGAGAAAGTCCAGAAAAGGGCAACTAGAATGATTACAGGTTTGGAACACTTTCCCTATGAAGAAATGTTAAAACGCTTGGGCTTTTTAGCTTGGAGAAATGTCGACTGAGGGGTGACATGATAGAGGTTTACAAGATTATGCATGGGATGGAGAAGGTAGAGAAAGAAGTACTTTTCTCCCTTTCTCACAATACAAGAACTCATGGGCATTCAATGAAATTGCTAAGCAGTCAGGTTAGAATGGATAAAAGGAGGTACTTCTTCACCCAAAGGGTGATTAACATGTGGAATTCACTGCCACAGGAGGTGGTGGCAGCTACAAGTATAGCCAGCTTCAAGAGGGGGTTAGATAAAAATATGGAGCAGAGGTCCATCAGTGGCTATTAGCCACAGTGTGTATATATATGTATATAAATTTTTGGCCACTGTGTGATACAGAGTGTTGGACTGGATGGGCAATTGGCCTAATCCAACATGGCTTCTCTTATGTTCTTATGTGTTTATCCAATCCCCTCTTGAAGCTTTCTATGCTTGCAGCCACCACCACCTTGCTTAGTCTTAACCAGGTCCAAGGCATTCTCTGCTCTAGACCCAGCCTAATAGAACACACTCCTGCTTGAGATCAAGGCCCTGTTGGACCTTTTACCATTCTGCAGAACCTGTAAAATGGAACTGTTTCACCAGGCCTTTAGAAAAAGTGGCAGGTGTTCAATCGTGTTGTCCTCCCTACTGCAGCTCTCTTTCCTATTTCGCCCAGTTTTAAGAATATTTTTAATGATCCAGTAGCTTCCTCTTGAGTTCATCATATTTTAATCAATGGCTGCCTGTTTTAATATATCTTTTAACTGTTCTGATTTATTGAACCACTATGTTAAATTCTACTGTATATTATTTGATATAATCTTTCCTGAGCACACTTGCATAATAGAAACAGAAATAAAAAAACCTGGAGACCAGTTGTAATACAGGGAGGGCTCCAGTCACCACCTGGGAACCCTACACCACCTGGGAACCCTACACCACCTGGGAACCCTACACCAGCTGTCATATTTTTGAGATGGGACTAAGAGAGAATGGTTTGCCTGAGGCCACCTGGTGTGAAAATGGTAAGATGAGAACTGTCTACATGGCAAGAGACGATGAGATGCAAGTACAGGCTGTGAGATTTCTATTTAAAACTCAAACATAACCAAGATAAGCATTAAGTGACCAGTCACAACAGAAATGATTGGCTTTATATTTACAATATTTTTTTGCACATACATGTTTCACATAGGAGTCACAGACTGTACCACTTGTGTTTCATGCTACTCTACATGTCTTCTCTATATCTGTGTGCATGTATAGGAATCATCTCTGACCACAATCCATGTGGCCCTCTCCTTCTTCAGGGCTACTTTTCAAAGACCAAAAATACATCTGGAAGTACATCTGGAGTTCCAGTCACAGAACTCCAGCATTGTGTGTAGTTTAATCCTTATTAAAGTCTGATGCCATTTTAATGTCTTTCGAAAATAAGTAAGTACCTAAAGATATTTTCCACACTTTTCCAACAATATTTGTACATGCAGAATATCGTAACCATGTTTTCCGCATTTGAAAACCATATTTTCCACATCTTTTCTCCATATACTAACCATGCTTTCCACATGGTGTATAAAGCACATAAACCATGGCCAATTCTGCACTAGACTTTAATCCTGGTTCAGCCCCATCCCCAAACTGATTTTCTACACTAGAATAATAGAAATAAACTCTTGGAGTTAGTATCTACGGTCATTTTCGCACTTAGCGTTTGCTCCCCTTATTCCGCGGCGCAATTATGTCCGGATCATTTTCCTCGTTTTCGCACATTGCCTCTTTAGTGGAGTCGCTTTCCATGAAGCCCCGGCTCAAATCGTTTTTGCACTAGCATCGACTTGAGTTCGATGCCCTGTCAATCATTTTTTTTTAAGCGCAAGTCTGGTTGCGTAACTACGTAACAACGTAACAACGTAACAACGAGCAGTCACAGCTGTTCTTTCCCCTTCTTTTCGTGGACAAACCGCATCACGTGTGCCGCTTCTGCTTATGGATTGGCTGCAGCTGTAGCATCCTCCACAGCCCTTTATGTATTAACAGAAGCATTCACAGTGGAGAATCTAGATAACTGATTATTTTATTTATTTATTTATTTATTTATCTGGGATTTATATCCCGCCCTTCCCATCGAGTGGCTCAGGGCGGCTTACAACATATATAAAACTAACATAAAAGTATAAAATTACACTTTAAATTAACAATTCACAATATATAATTAAAATAAAACATTTGTTATAACTATACATAATTAAAACAGCCAGCAGTCGTAAAGCTACACTCCATTCAGCTTCAGGTAAAAATTCAGTATACAATATACAGCATTCGGTAGTCGGTATACAGGGCCGTTAGTTGTGGGCCAGCCGGAAGAGGACTGTCTTACAGGCCCTGCGGAATTGGGTGAGATCCCGCAGGGCCCTTACCTCCTCCGGCAGCTGGTTCCACCAAAATGGAGCCATTACAGAGAAGGCCCGGTCTCTTGTGATCTTCAAGCGGGCCTCCTTTGGCCCGGGGACAACCAAAAGATTTTGAGATCCCGATCTCAGTGCTCTCTGGGGAACATGCGGGGAGAGACGGTCCCTCAGGTAGGCAGGTCCTAGACCATATAGGGCTTTAAAGGTAATAACCAGCACCTTGTATCGAACTCGGTAGGATATTGGCAGCCAGTGCAGCGCCCGAAGTCCCGGCTGAATGTGCTCCCACCTTGGGAGCCCCAATAACAGCCGGGCGGCGGCGTTCTGCACCAGCTGCAATTTCCGGGTTCGACACAGGGGCAGCCCCATGTAGAGGGCATTGCAGTAGTCCAACCTCGAGGTGACCGTAGCATGGATCACCGTTGCTAGATCGTCGCGTTCCAGGAAGGGAGCCAGCTGCCTAGCCCGCCTAAGATGGAAAAATGCGGACTTGGCAGTGGCTGCTATCTGGGCCTCCATAGTTAAGGAAGGCTCCAGAAGTACCCCCAGGCTCTTGACCCTGTGCGCCGCCATCAGCGGCGCACCGTCAAAAACCGGAAGGGGTATTTCCCCCCCTGGGCCACGACGGCCCAAGCAAAGGACCTCTGTCTTCGCTGGGTTTAGCCTCAGCCCGCTCTGTTTGAGCCACCCAGCCACAGCCTGTAGCGCCCGGTCCAGATTTTGTGGGGCGGAGACCGGCCGGCCGTCCATAAGCAGATAAAGCTGGGTGTCATCAGCATACTGGTGACAACCCAGCCCGTACCTTCGGGCAATCTGGGCGAGGGGACGCATGTAGATGTTAAATAACATCGGGGAAAGAACCGCACCCTGAGGCACCCCGCAATCAAGCGAGTGCCTCCGGGACAGCTCATCCCCAATCGCGACCCTCTGTCCCCGACCTTCAAGGAGAGAGGAAAGCCATTGCAAGGCCAACCCCTGAATCCCCGCGTCGGCGAGGCGGCGGGCAAGTAGCTGATGGTCGACCGTATCGAACGCTGCCGATAGGTCCAACAACATCAGTACTGCCGAGCCGCCCCGATCCAGATGCCGTTGCAGGTCATCTACTAAGGCGACCAGCACCGTCTCCGTCCCATGGCCCGGGCGAAAGCCGGACTGAAGAGGGTCAAGGACGGAAGCGTCATCCAGGAAGGTCTGTAACTGCATCGCCACTGCCCTCTCAATAAGTTTGCCCAAATAGGGCAAATTCGAAACCGGCCGATAGTGAGCCAATTGGGCCGGATTAATGCATATGCAAGGAGTCTCACTTCCATGAGAAGCCTCCCAGCACTAGATTCCCCCCCCCAACACAAATTCCGGAGTTGCGAAATATCGCAATAACGAAGAGAGAGAAATCGATGGGTTTGTGTGTGTGTGTGTGTGTCAGCTTCTTCCCTTCCCAGCCTCGCTCCCTCCCGGGTGGCAAAGCTGGGATTTCCTCCGCGCTCTTCCCCCTCCCCGGCTGGCGCTTGCAGCTGCAATGGGGACCTGACTGACTCCTGCTGCCAGAGCTCCCCCCCCGCCCCATTCTCTCCTTCCCCTTCTGTGGCGCGTGTGAAGAGCGAGCTCGCATCTATTTTCTAACCGAGCGGAATGTAGCCAGGGAGGAGAATGCAGGACTCCAACTTCCCATTTTATACATGGCGATTTTGTGCAGGTCCAGAAATGCTGGTGGCACAGCTGAGGGAGGCATTGCCTTTTTAAAACACACACACACGAGAAAGCAGGAGGTTCCAATTGTATCTCTCGGGCTGGGAAGAAAATGCAAGTCTGCACTAAAAATCACAAGCCCAATCAGGCAAGTCCCTCCGGCCCAAGGCACAGATTCGGAGTGGGGGCGGGGACGGGGGGGGAGAACCCCTCTGACTCCCCTAACACATGCCTCAATCGTGAAGGGATCGCGAGAGGGGAATGAATAAATGGGTCGGATAACGCAATAATCGAGAGAGAGAGAGAGAGTGTGTGTTTGTGTGTGTGTGTGTGTGTGTGGCAGCTTCTTCCCTTCCCAGCCTCGCTCCCTCCCGGCCTTTCCACAAGATGAACATGAACGCTTTGGCCCGCGCCGGCACTAGATTTCCCCCCCCAACAATGTATAATGTATAATGCAATTCCGTAGTTGCGAAATAACGCAACAGCAGAAAAGCAACCTCACATAGAAAATAGGAAAAGTGCCCCTCACATAGAAAATAAATTGACCCGCCGCTTCAGCGAAATAACGCAACTAAAGTCAATAATAATAAAAAATTCTAACGAAACCAATTTAAAAATGGTTTTGGTTTACTCGCGTAACACTACAGGAACAGCGTAAAACTACAAGAACAGTGAAGTGGCAATTGAGGCTATTCCAGGAGGGGTTTTTTTCCCTATTATTTGTTTATTTCGAAATATCGCTATTACGCAAGAAATATGAAGTTTTTTTTTTAAAAAAATGGCCGTGCGGGCACTTTTGGGAAGCGCCGCGAACGGCTGATGATTGGCCAAGGGGGTGGATGGGGTGGGAGGATGGAAAGGCAGAGGGTGCCGCCCACAAAGCAGTCGATGCGGGGTGGATCCGCAGGTGGATGGGTTTCCCACAGGAAACTCCGCGGAGTGGATCCGGTGTGGATCCGCAGGTTTTCAAAAACTCCGGAAGCATGTGGATCAAGATACTCCGGCGTGAAACCCCTGAAGCCCCGGAGCAAACCGCAGCGCCGGAGCAACAAGTGCGAAATCCAGGAAAAGATCTGGAGGTAAATGGGATGCCACGCCGGAGAAAACGCTAGTGCGAAAACGGCCTATGATTCAAACGTAGGATGTCAGTCTGGGGACACATTTTCACAGTGCACATTTGGAAACTGAACTAATAAAACCACTCAAAGAAATATACATATGCATTGGTTAACAACATTGACAAATAGCATTGGTTAACATTGACAAATAGCATTGGTTAACAACAAGATACATAAACACTCTTCTGAGATTCTGTAGGGAAAGCATCAATACCACTTTGATGCTGAAATATTAAGAGCATTTTCATTGGGGATAGATTCTGCTGCATAGCTAGACCTAGAAGGATGCCTTGTAAAGATTAAAGAATTTACAAAACAGTTGCATGATAGAGAAATTGGTTCCTGATACTTTGGCTGGCTCTGCAGTGTTTATGGTCCAATAACTGGAATTATGGTTTCAAATGAAAATACCTCTAATTATACCCTAATCAGGTATCAGAACTTCAATTTGGGGAAAAATGGGGCTCTATCTAGTCCACAAAAGTTTTTGTTAGAATAAAAGCTTGTTTGTCTTTAAAGTGATACAAGTCTTCTATTCACTTTTGCTGCAACTAACTAACACAAAAATTTCTCTGGAATTATTATCAGGGGTGTATAACAAGGAAGTAAACTGAGGACCCAGCAGTTGGAAAATGTACAGTTTTGAATCCTTTTTACAGGAGTTGGCTTTGCTGTAAGACATTATCACCTCCTGAGATGAGTTCCTGTGCGTGACTGGGAACCTTCTGCCTCATAAGCTTTGTTTACTTACTTACAACAGGTTCAGGCAATTCATCCTACACAAGAGACATGATATGCCCTCACTACTGCACAAGTGCCTTCCAGTCTCAAAATCACTGGCCTGGAACTAGCAAGAAAGCATACCTCAAAACTCACAGTCCCTGTGCCAGGTCTTTTGCTGGAGGCTGCCAGAAAGTGGCATTTGGCTTCTAAATCTATGCTATATGGGCTGCAATCACACACTAAACAATGCACTATCAATCCACTTCAAACACACTTTCCAAATGGATTTTGCCAGTTCATACAGTAAAATCCAGTTGGAAAGCACACTGAAAGTGGTTTGAAAGTGCATTGTTTAGTCTGTGTGAGATCGCAGCCATAGATGATTCCTCTCTATATTGCAGAAATCTTGTGGTGTATCTATTGTATACATTACATTGTTTTAGCCTCGTGGTGTGGAGTCCCTGCTCTTTAGTTCTGTCAGTTAAATGTGTAGACTGCAGGATTCTCTTGCCTTGAAACCAGCAGCTCCCATCCCTATGTCTTCTTGCTAATGAAACTGATGTTGTTTTGAACACATCTATCTTTGCTATGGAAACCTAAGAGCAGGAACATGAGAGCACCATATTCTTGATTTGTGAGCAAATCATGAAGCCTAGTAGTATTTATTCCAGCATCAACTGTATGAGTGAGAGCTCATGAAAATGAAATGATTTTTTTTCCATTTTTATGCAGAGAATTACAGAAGGGGGGAAGGGATGAACTGAGTTAAGAGATGGTTTTTATTATAAATCAGGCACGGGGACAATTTACATATAACAGATGATGACAGAGGTTCAAGCCTCTTTCTTTCATCCTGTGGCGAAGATAAACAAAAGAACATAAAGTAAGGTAAAGAACAAACTAATTAAGGAGGCAGAGTCAGGCTGGTAGCAGAACAAAGTTTGAGTCCAGTGACACCTTTAAGACTAACAAAGTTTTATTCAAGGTATAACTTTGTTGATCTTAAAGATGCCACTGGACTCAAACTTTGTTCTAAATAAGAAGAATGTGTTCTGGAAAAAAAGGATTATGGTATGATGTAACATGTTAGACCAATTTATTAACATTTCTAAAAAGTAGGTTTTGTTCATTTGGCCCCTAAAAGTTTGTGATGGTTTGTGGTTCATGAACCAGGCACACCATGAATCACAAACCTAACCTCAGACTGATTTCGCACTCATCCTAAGCTGCTCTGACGTTCCTCTTTTCAGCGTGGCGTCCTTCTGATTTCTCACTATCTGCTAAAAACCAGTTTCTCTTTGCCGTGCAAAAATGCCGATCTTTGCTGAAGCCCCAGGGCAGATAGTGGGAAATCGGAAGGATGCCACGCTGAA